>NW_020897729.1:8062758-8160258 GCF_003984885.1 Neopelma chrysocephalum | reverse complement strand
TGCTGCAGCACTTAAAACTCAGCACTTGAAGAAGGTGACCGAATGCAAACGCTGGTGGTCGCGGCTCAGACACGGCTGGTGGGTTTGTGCACAGAGCTGTCAGCACCACCAAAACCTACCAGTGACCAGAAACTGGTCTAGTAAAGCATCATTCCCAACCTATCAAAATACAGCCCTGTATAAAATATTTTTATTATATATATTATTCTGGTTTTCTTAAGGAAAAAAGGACATTTTTTCCCAAGTGAAAATCGTGGGGATTTTACAGCAAAAAGTGTGTCCTTTTGCTTGGCAGAGGGTGGAATATCCCAGTCACGCTGGAAAACCACCGTGTGCTGGCCTGATATTAGCCTGGATCCAATTAGAAACACTTTTCAGTTTTAACCCAGGTGGAATTGCACGATTATAACAGCAAAAGCCTGTGCTTGAGAGGAAATGGAGAAAGTTGTTCTTGCTGAAGAAAGGAATAAAGGTCTGTTCAGTGCTCCACAAAAAAACTTAAACAAAGCAGGCGAGCTGAGCACAGCTCTCAAACCGGAGATCAAAACCAGCGTTGTGCTCCATGGTAGTACCAGGTACTGAGGACTCATTTGTTCCTCCAGGAGGGGAGGAAGCATGCTGGTTTTCCATCAGGGAGAAATCCAGGTTCTCCAGACTATGATGGACACAATCCATACAAAACCCGCCCCACCTGTGCACCCCTGCTCCTCAACACTTGGCTCTACCCAAACCAACCTTGTAAGAGAAGCCCACCAGTTCAACGTGGCTCCTTCCAAGAACTCGGCCAGTTTGCACCAGTTTGAACAAGGGAAATACCAGCAGTTGTCCAAAGCCATCACTCTGAGTGGCCATGGGCGCTGTGCAACACCCCAGCTCAGGTCAGCACACACAGACATGGCTTTGTGTGTGTGTGTGAACAGCACCGACAGCCCCAGGTCCTCGTGCCGCCCCTGAGGGCTCTGACAGTGCCAACAAGCCCATGGTAACAACTTGCTGCAACAGGTGCCTAAAACCTGCCAGATGAAAATGATGCTCCCACAAACCAGGGTAAAAAAAAAACTTCATACTGGATGTAATTTCTTCTGAATTAAAAAATTACATTCACACAAGCATAATTACACTGAAATTTTCCTTTAAGATACTTTGAAAACAACGGGACAAATAAATGTCATGCATCTCCATGTGTACCCAAAACACCTGCAAAACAAAATATGCACTGCTCTAGAACCTGTCTTTTGTTTCCAAGACATGTTGGGAAGCTACAGGAATCGATTTGCAGAACTGAATTAACAGGGAGCTATAGTAGGACATTTCCTAACCTATTTTTCTGTAATCTAATGTGGCAGCATTGTAGAAAAAGCATTTACTATATATTTGTCAAAATGACCTGTAATATGAAAGTGTTCTTCATGCATGGTTCTGAAGAATGCAAGCGAGAAGGTCACTGAAATATTTGATGGTAGAGCTACATAGACAAAAATGCACTCTGTTAACAAGGAACGGTTCATATTTTTCTTTTCACATCTCTGTTGAAAATATTTATCTAATGATTTACCTCTGAAAGGCCATGATGTGTCTGCAGCACAAAATACAGACATATATGGAGTTGGACTAGATGATCCTTATGGGTGCCTTTCAACTCTAGATACTCTGTGATTCTATGGTTATTGTATAGCATAAATTACAAACTGAACCAGGCTTTTAAGGGTTAACAGCTAAGGGATACAGATAACTTCTTTTTAATTACTTGCTGCAAACTTTTTGAACTCTCTTCCTGGCTGCCTTTCCCAGGTCATATTCAGAAGCAGATATACCAAAATACCATGTGTCTGACCCAAACAGGAGGAGGACAGAAACCTTCACAAAAGAAATGAAAAAGGAAAGGAAAAGATAAAAAGAAAAATAAAAGTCTATCCTCTGAAGATATGCAGACCCATATTAGAAATGCGGGAGGTTGAGATAGTTTGGACAAATGCCCAAACTTCTGAGAGTTTAATCAAAACTAAACCAACCAATCCTCTTCCCCTTTTGAGATTTGCCCAGCAACAATTATGATCAGTTTTAAAAACCACAAGTACTTAATAAAAACTAAAATATTATAAATCTTCTGCCACATGAACCTAATAAAAATAAATAATAATAATAAATTTTAATGTTTAAGGTACCCAGGCCCAAAGGCACTAACCTGTATTTGTGCCTCAAGTCAATGATATTAACAGTTCTAGAAATATTTGAATAAATGTAGTTTTTGCAAAAGGGGTATTTTTCTATCCACTTGCCAGGTTTTAGACTGATTATATTGACTGCACGAGGACTTATAATGAGATTGTTTAGGACATTATTCTATTTACATGTTCATCTGACTTTATTAAATCTCTATTTGTTTCTATCACAGGGAATTTAGAAATATGTTCCAGAGAGCAAATTGTTGGCCATAGGGGCCACCATCAACCTCATTTTTTCCAATTCCATATTAAAGTTAACAGCATCAACACTGGTTTGCACCAACTGTTCAGCCTGGGCTGCTCAGAGCCAAACAGCCCCACACATCTCTTTCAGACCACAAGAAGCCATTTACTTTGCCAGCCCTGAAAGTGATACTTTTTGTTTCTCAGTGCCTCATCCCATCTACTTTACACACCCATTTAAATGCAGACGATCCCGTAACACTGCGGTTGATACCAACCCAAACCCAGTGGGTGTGTAACATTTCTACATCACCTACGCACTACAGAAAATATTCACTTTTAATGGAAAGAGTTTGGTTTAGCTGACTTGGTCCTAGCAGGAAGAACAGAGGTAAAACATTAATCATCACTTTAAAAGGTTTGGAGATGGCGGCGAACTGCAGTGTGATTTCAGTGCCATGATCCCACAGGCAGCGAATTGTCCCTGAGCCCCAAATCGGAGCTCTTTTCCTACTTCTGTCCAAGAAAAATTCCCATATAAATCTTCCAGTGGCTTCTGCCAGCACTAAGGATAAGTAGAAGCTAAGCAAAGATATTTTGATTGCTCCAGTTAATAAAAATAACGTAAGTGGTGCATATTAATGTCTAGGAAATGCACTATTGTGCTCTCCATCCTCAGGGGCTGGGTCAGAGCACCCCAGTGAAAGTGGCAGACAGTGTGCTTTCACTTAGCATCATTCATTTGTAAAAACAAAAATCGAAAGCAAACACACATGCAAAAAAAAAAAAAAATCCTATTTTGGGAATATGTTGGAGCACTTCTAGAAATCGCTGAAGCTGTTTTCATAATCCTTCCACTTGTAAGGCCAAATGCCTTAATTACCCTGAGACCGACTAGCTACAGAAGGCTCAGAAAGAACCATAAAAACATTTTAGCGTATCTTAAAATAGCTTTTCCTCCTCCTAAAAATAGCCCAATGTACAGAGAAAACACTTCAACCCCTTTCTGAGGCGACTGAGAAGTGTGAGTCCAGCCCCAGGGGGGGAGGCAGGGATCTGCCAGCCCCGGCACTGCAGAATTCTGCACTGCTGCTCTCCCAGGCCAGGACACTCTGCCAAAAGCATGATGCTGTCCTCTATCAAAACCCATTTCTAGCCTGTGCTGAGTCTGACCAGCCTTGGGGCTTGAGCCAGAATGATTTTTTTGGGAGGAAATTCCACATTTGGGAGGGAAAGGATGAAGCATTTAAAAAGGTCAGCTTGCCAGCAAAAGAAGGCAGTCATAGGAATAAAGGGGAGGAAAACATTTCCTGGGTCACTGAGTTTTGTCCAGCGCTACCAGAAGGAACTAATTCATATATCGTCTTTCACAAACCAGCCCAGCTCTTCCAACAGGCAGAAACATTGGGATTCACCTCAAAAACAGAGCAGGAGCCCTGGGATGGCCAGTGGTGCCTCTGCAACTCCCATCCGCTGCTGCTGCAACCTCTGAAAGGTGCAAGAGCAATAAGACTTTGCCAAAAAGTGTGTTTAACCCAGGAACCACACTCTTTTTTTTTTTTTTCCCTTTTTTTCTGAAACCATCTGTTCCTGAAGAGGCTCCTCTGCAGCACCATTTCATCAGTTCAAAAAGCAGAGGGAGAAAAACTAAACCTTCCAGTCTGACGGGGATGAGCCTCCAACCCTGGGGTTGAGGACGTGGAGACTGCCACCAGGAAAGGAGACTTGGATCACCTCCTGAAAAAAATCAGGCCTCAGCACAGGCTCAACACTGTGGGCTTATTGAGATTCGGGACATCCCTCAACTACCCTGCCTCAGTTTTCCAGCTGCAGCATGAAGGCTGTTATTTACCCATCCATGTAAAGGGCTTTGTCATCTGTAGATGTACACACACCCACTGGGACAGTTCTGACACTAATTTCTGCTTCATATCAGATTATGTGATCATTATTAACCTTCCAGCTTTCAGTACTGAAGGGTCAAATCCATCTCAGCTCTCAGACGAAGCTCTGCTCACTCTGTTTTCTCCAGGACTGGATTTAGTCCTGGGCATTTTTCAATTTAAAACACACTGGCAAGGCAAAGCCACCACTACTCCTTCCAGGGGTGGTCTGATTTCATTTACAAGTATTTGTGCTGGCAAGTCCTACATAATGTTCAGATGCAATTGTGTCTGAGTATTAAATATAATGGGTTAGATGTTATGAATAGGAAAATGAGATAACTTGGTAAAGGAGGTTTGACAGCAAGACTGAAAGAATGAAGATTCAACTTAAGCTGCTGAAAGCCTAACAAGATAAAGACAGGCAGGGGAGAGTTCTCTTAAATGTGATGAAAATAAGGCCTGAAGGGGTGGAATGATAGAGAGGCTGAGGAGTACATGCTTCAAGACAGAAGATGAATGTGCCCGACATGACAGTAACATGTAGCTAAATTAATCAAAGTACCCGCAGCACTAAATAGAACCAAAACATATAGATTTATGCAGAAATCCCAGAACAGCAGATGTGAGACAGACAGAAGGATGCATCTTTTCTATCTAAACTAATTTTCCATACTTTTGGTTATTGGCTTTTATCATTCTGTGTCACTAGAAACGTTATAAATCTCCCTTTTACATTTTAAATGCCTGCTGCCTGCTTCGGTGTTGAACCCACAGGTCCCACAGCACAGGGTATTACATCTCCCCATTAAAGACATCCTGGCATATGCCATATATCCTGAAGCTAAATTACCAGGAAAAGTTTCCTAAAATTCACAGCGGCACACGACCGCGTGACAAAAACAAACTGTTACAACCACTAATATTTCACCTTGAAAGTATAATTTTAAGTTAATTCCATTTCCATGATTCACACTGGATTTACAGCCTTTGTTTTCGCTGGGCAGGCACAGCCCAGCTCGCACCCACTCTGCCTCCCCACGCTGCTGCACTGTTCCCAGCTTCTCCAGGGACTTCTCCAGGGTCTCCTCCACTCCCACAACCTTTTCAGAGTTTGGGAGTTTGACTTCTGGACCCTCTCAACTGCCGAAGGGCAGGCAGTAAATTGGGGGTCATTGCCCCCTTGACTTGGGTTTTAATCAGTGCTGCCTGTCTTGCTCAGAAGGTAAACTCCCAATCAAGGCAGCTGCTAGAGATTAAGTTCAGATCAGATCAACCCTGATCTCGCTTGCAGCAGGAGTGCAAGTTTCAGTGTCCTTTGAGTCTGGAGCAGACTTTGGCCCACATGATTCAAACAAGCACCAAGCCTGCACAGAGAGCCCAGCGAAGGGAAAGCAAAGCACTGCTCTTAGGACAGAAGACCCTCCACAAGCAGGAGCTGTACGAATTCAATTCATTCATCATCACATCCCAAATACATGCTGGATGCCAACTTGTTACTCCCTATCCTGCCTTTAACCATCTCCTTCCTTTTCAAATGCCTGGGGCAGGAGGTCTATGATTTATCCAAGGAAAGCTGGGGGCTGAGGAGAGTGATGTCCCAGTGCATCCCACCTCCCCTGAGAGTGGCTGAGCAGCACAAGGATCGGAGCGGGAGGCTCAGAGCAGAGGAGCTCTCGGGGTCCACAGCCCAGCTGCTACTCCCAGACAGGCATCCCCTTCCCAGCCTTTGTCTGGCATGCAAGGGGCTTAGATTGGTTTTGTTCTGAGAGCTGGGGCTGCTCTCCTCCTCCCTGCCCCACACCACCCCCAGCCTTCTCAGTGGAAGGTGACAGGGATTAGAGGTTTGAATTCCTTTCTTTATTTTTTACTTTTTTTTTTTTCTTTAAAGAACTTCTGGATGCCAACATGACCTTTTTGTCTGCAAGAGATTAGGCAAACGAATGCAAAGGGTGATAGAGATGAGATCTCAGACTTACCATCCAGAGGCACGTTTCTGTGAGGACCAACTTTCACCTCACTCTGCTGTTATGAACAAATTGATCTTGCTTTGTGTGTGTGTTTTGGCTCAAGAAGCCAGTGAGCTGGTGCAGAGTGGGGAGCAAACTCAGCCCAAACAGCACCAAGCCACAACACATACTTTTATTTGCTTATAGGTAAGTTTACAAGATGCAGAGAGAGTGAGAAAGAAGGGCATTGCCTGGCACTAACACTCCCTCTATTGGAAAAAGAGTATTTTCCCAGGAATGTGCATTATATTCCTTAGAACAATGTATGTTAAAGTGATCAGCATGCAAATAAAACGTCTTTAATTTACCGGAAAAGGGGCTGGACAACCAGGACATTATCTCCCACTTCATAAAGAGCAAGGAAAAGTAGTACAGCACAAAAGTAAACCATGTTTTAAGGGTCACAGTGCAGGATAAAATTTAAACTTGCAAAAACAGAGGCCATTACACAAAATTTCAATTAATTTGCAGTCCACTGCATGGTCTCTAGTCTCTTGTGGCTACACCCTGGCATGGCACCCAGCAGCTCCAAGGACAAACAGCTCAGGCAGCTCCTGCTGCTACCAAATCCATGGGTTTCCAAACACAGTGGCTCCTTTGGCTTCTGCTGCCCCTAATGGAAAACAAGGCTATGATGGCACAGCACAAACATGTTCTGCATCTGACATCACTTCTATACTCCCCACATAGACGAGCACCCCTTTTGTTCACCAGGCAGCTCCATAGGCAAATCTTGGGTGAGGACACAGCGTCTGACCCTGCTAAAAGGGAAGGCTCCCAAAGGTGGGAAGGGATTTGTCTCAGACATTTACCTCACAGGTAGATAAGAGGAACTTTTTAAGCAGCCTGGACCCAGCCAAGGAGGCCACGCTCTCTGTCACCTTCCTGGGCTGCATCAAAAGCAGTGTGGGCAGCAGAGGTGATTCTTCCCTTCTACTCTGCTCTCATGAGACCCCACCTGGAGGGTTGCGTTCAGCTCTGGGGTCCCCGACATAAGAAGGGCATAGATGTGTTGGAGTGAGTCCAGAGGAAGCCACCAAGATGATCATAAAGGCTTGGAGCACCTCTGCTCTGGAGCCAGGCTGGGAGAGCTGGGGGTGTTCAGCCTGGATAAGAGAAGGGTCCAGGGAGAACTGAGAGCCCCTTCCAGTGCCTAAAGGGGCTCCAACAGACCTGGAGACAGACTTTGGACAAGGGCATGGAGTGACAGGACAAGAAGAGTGGCTTCACACTGACAGAGGGCAGGGTTAGATGGGATATTAAGAAGAAAATCTTCCCTCTTAAGGTGGTGAGGCCCTGGCACAGGTTGCCCAGAGAAGCTGTGGCTGCCCCATCCCTGGAAGTGCCCAAGGCCAGGCTGGATGAAGCTTTGAGCGACCCGGTCTAGTGGAAGGTGTCCCTGCCCATGGCAAGGAGTTGGAATGAGATGAGCTTTAAGGTCCCTTCCAACCCAAACCATTGGATGATTCTATGATTGTTTAAAGCAACGTGCCAGGAGCAATGGCATTAGCAGGTAACTTCAAAAGCCAGAGCTCCAACCTTAAAATATGCAGCTAAATGCAAAATGCTTTGTGCCTGGTCACACTCTGCATTGCTGGCAGCATTGGGAAGGCTTTGGGATGCCCTCCCACCTTTGGATGTGGACAGCTGTAAAAGCCAAGTCTGAGCATTTAACATGAGTTTAACAAGTTTAAGCCTGTTTCCCCACATTAAGCATGGATGCATACACTGGAAGAACAAGAGATTAGCACATGGTGCTCACTGGATGAGAGACATCCACAGGGCAGGAGTAATATGGGGGATTTAATAACTATTAGTTCCAGCCAAAAAAATAACTCATTACAGTTTTTCCAGTATGAACCATGAAGATCTCAGTATCTCCTTATATGATATCCATAACAGAGAAAGAGTTAGAGGAACCTGAGTACGGAGACAATGTTTGAAACCTGAAGGAAATTTAAGCAAAAATGCAATTAAAAAAAATAATAATTTGGTAACATAAGACCGGATTTGTGAAGAAAGAGGACAAAAAATGATGTCATAGACGAGACTCCAAATATTTTTGGAGGATCTTTGTGAGTATTTTTAAAGCACCTATTAAAAATCAAGGTGTATTACAAAACAAGTGACAGATATTACACCTTTTTAAAGGTATATTTTTGATTCTTTTACAAAGACCGAACTTTTCAAAACTGTCTGAAGAAACTTCCTTTTTCTCTATTGAGAAAAAATATTATTCTTAGTGTTGCCACAACACTGCCATTTTTCAGACATATCTGCAGACAATTTTCAAATACCTCTGCACTGAGAAACACTGTGTTTAACCCAAGCATTGCCATATCTGAGCAGGACATGGCCATGAGAAGAGCTGCCTGGCTATGGCAAATAGGACCAGACAAAATCCTAGAGAACAAAACCTTGCAGAAGAGAATAGGCCAGCTGATCTAGTAGAGCTCTTCTCACTAAAATTTACAGATTGCAATTTATAATTTAAAATTATATTATCTTCTTCCTTAGTAATACAGTGATTTTTATTTCAATTCCCTTCAAGCCCCTCACGGAGTCATGCTCTGCTCGGCCCAGGAGATGTGATAGCAACACAGGACAAGGCAGAAAAGATGAAAGTTAAATTGATCACTGTTATTTTTTGGTGAATATATATATTCTTTCACTCCAGGCCTCACATAAAGCAGCCCTGCTACTACTGGGTTTTTCTGAGACTCCAAAATAAATACACATCCAGAAGACTTATTCTCATATTTCCAGCTACAGCAGAGGCATCCAGGGTTTTGCTTCTTCTACCTTGGATGTACTTGCCTGTGTTGATTCAGAAGCAGACAAACGCATAGGACCTTAAATTCTATATGACTCTGAGTAATGTAATGAACACCAACAGACTTTAAATCTCTTGTATCTCGTGGGCGCATTTTATTGCATTATATGGCAAAAATCCAAGAAAAAAAAATTTCAGGGAGGGAAAAAAAAATTAAAAAACAAAAAATACATTGCTACCGAATTTTCCAGCAATATCACGGGAATGTGATCTCCCCTCAATATACATACTGATGATCTATTTGGAATTTTTATCCGCAGTTATGAAGAAAAAGAAAATGTTATTCCCTCAGAGGCCAATTTTCATCCGCTCTGGAATTCTCATTTAAACATCTCAGAGAACACTTTGCCTTCTCTAGATATTAACTACTATTCGTCTCTGGCTCGAGGCTCATGTCTGTTACTGTGTGAGCTACATGGAAACAAATTCCTAATCATATTTCTGACAAGACTCCTCACAATCTAGTTGGCTGCCATCATCCCATTTCCAGTATTTCTCTAGTAAAAACGTAGGAAAGGTTTAGTCTCTTCTTACCCAGCATGTGTAACTCCCATTAACAGGAGTCACCATATGTGTGCAGATCAAGGGAATATATTGTTTAAGGAGGTGAACCGCACTGCAGGCGCTGCTGCCAGGGCTCCCCTTCGGATTCCAAGGTGTAGATATATGGTGAAGAGTTTGCAAGGGTGGAAGCAAATGCCTGGATCCTCCCCTCATGCTGATATCCGTCAGGATAAGCGGGGCTGAAGTCAGGCTGTGGATCCATGGCCATCCCAGAAGTGAGGCAAAGGGCTGGAGAGCACTGCCGGGTTTTACAAAATTAATGGCTTTGACATCAATAACCAGATGCAGAAATCCTCAGAGCCTTTCACTGCAGTGAAGAGCAGCACTGCCACTGATGGAACCTTGATCCCTTTTCTTCCTTAACATGTCATCTAAACACACCAGTGTTTCAGGTTTGGTTTCCACTGCATTGCACCCTGCATAGGTAAGTGTATCTGTGCACACTGGGTGTCATCCTGACCTGTCAGCATTTAACATATGTGCCTTTGCCCTGTGGGCTATGTGCAAATGATCACAGCCAAGTTCATATTTATATTGAGTTAGATATTAGAAATGTCCAAGATCAAGCCATGGCAATTATCTCAATGATTTTGCCAATTCCTTTTACCAACATTTCTGTGAATCCCCCCCCGGATGTTTTTAGATACAGAACTACACCAGATCAGTGCCATGATGCAGGGGACAGATAATAGGCAAAATGACTACAAAACTAACTTGGTCTTGAGTGCAGAAGAAACCACCACCAGCAACAGTCATCCAAAATTACTAACTATACCAGTATTTACATATTCAGAATGTAACCACCCTCAGATTAGGAAATGAGAGAGGCAACCCTCTCCATAGGACCAGTTACTTGTTAGGAGTGTTTCTGGAGATGCACACACCTCACCTCTCCTAGGCATGCCAGGACCCAAGAAATGGGCTGGCTTGCTAAAATGAAAGGAAAATTGAGAGGACTTTTGGTGTATGTCTCCAATAAGTCCAACTCAAGGGTATCCTGCTCTCTATCCTTGTCCCAACAGCATCTTCCTAAATTTTCAAGGTTTAAGCCTTTACTCCCTTCTATCCATTTTCCCCATCGTGACCCCAGTTCATTTCAGTGGATCAGAGATCCTGTGTTCATCTTAATCTTCCCTTCACCTCTCCAAGAGAAACCCCAACACGTTGTGAAAAAGGAAAACAAAGCAGAGCTACTATGAACCACTTCAAATAACTGTTTGAATGGAAGATAATGGAGAATGCAGCCCCAATACTTTCTCCACATCCCTGCAATACAAACATCACATTGGTGACATCTCAGCCCATGGTAAGTATTACTGTGAGAGGTTCCATACTGACTAGAACAAAGAGCACACATTCATCTTTAAACCTGGAACCACCTGGGAGGACTGCTCTAGACAGTGAACCAAAACACTCCATGATCCTTAACAAACCTGTAATTGAAAAGTCAGCAATTGTCCCATATAGCAAAACAGTTTCCTCTAAAGCGATTTAAACTTTCAAGCACCTCAAGTATCTTTTCCAAATTGTGCGTATGCATATTGTCCCTATTCCTGCTTAAAATATTTTTATTCAGCCTCCTTATTTTCCAGCTGTCCAACTCCTTTCACCTCCAAGGCCCTGTGTGTGTGGGTTTAGTTCTGAACTCTTCCCAGGCCAAAATTTTATCAGTGGAAGCTTTGTTCATCAGGACATGGGAAGAGACTCTCGCTGTACATTTTCAAGAGCTCAGCTTGCAGTTACCCAGCAGAGCATAAGCCATGTAACCAGCTTGGCACACTGGTTGCAGAGCCTTTCTGTAAAATCATAACTATAGTATCATATTCCAGCTCAGGTTTTAGGTGGACAATTGAAAACATGATTTAAACACTTTCAAAAACCTGATTTTTATACCTGATTCTATATTTTCAGCATCTGCTGAGCAATACAAACCTGATTCTGTCTCCAAGTAAGTCAACAGTCCATTTCTCTTCTACAGGAACAACTGCAAGACTAAAGCTCTAACAGCCCAAAAGAAAAGGTTTGTCTATGTTCTGTCACGCCTACTGTTACTTGTGTAATTAATGATTGTGTTTAGTCAAGGAAAACCTAAATCAATGGACGTGAAGAAATTTAAACACAGGCCTTGTTGTTTCAGCTATCCATAGAAAGAGATTTATGTTTTATTCATCACACTGAAGATACCTAATTTTTTTCCCCAACATCTGTAATTTGTCTGTTTGATTGGGTCCGTGGTTTTGTTAAACTGTGCAGATGTGAATAATCCAGCCATGCACAGCACAAGGAAAATGCCAAATTCTTAATGCACTCAGGAGGCAGCAGAATACTACAGCTGTTGACTTCTTCCGAAAAATCAGGGTAGCTGAGACCAGCACAAACCTTATTTGTACTTGTACACAAAAAAGTAATACCACTAATAATAATAGCTTAAAAAAATCAGATACAAATACCACAACTGGTGTATGTTAGCATAGCAGTACCCAGCTGATTGCAGCAGTTCCAATCAAAAGAGCAGAGATCTGCCCTAATAACAGCATTATTGATCTTTCCTTTAAAACACACACTCCTATATATACTACATATTCCCCATGTCTATCCTCCAGGATTATTATAGAGCCATAAGCAACAGCAACAATTATAGTTTCTATTTAAGAGATGCAAATCAATATTAATTAAAATTAGACAACTGTTTGTGATGTAAGGGCTCCTTGTACTCAAAGGGCACAGTGGCCATTAAATATATTAAGACTTATTACTTAAAAGATTTTAGACAAAGTCAATGCATCGCGTGTCCTAGGGGACAGTTCAATGCCTCAGTAATGTTGTACAACATTTAACTAAAGGTGCCACAATCAAAGGCAAACACAATTAAGTATCAAACAGTTAAATGTTATGTGTCACTCTCTAAAGAATCCATATTGAAATGCTTAATTAAACTTTTTTTATTAAAAAAAATAAAAAGAGAATTCCATAGCACTGGCTAGCACCAAAACGAGCGCTTATTTGGTTTGTATTAAATAACCTGCATATTAAGTTGCCTGTGTTTCTCCTGTTCATTATCATGAAGGCAGCATTTGCATTTCTTGATAGACTATTCCTGTTTCCTTCCCCTTTTTTTCTTGTCTTACATCAGTCAGTGGAAAGAGTGCCACCACAGGCCATCATTAACCTTCCAAATCTGCCTCAAAACAAATAGTACAAGAGCTCACTAATTTGAAGATCAAAAAGCCACTTGTCCATTATATAATTGGAATGAAAGGCAAAATGTTGCAGTTCTGAAGAGCACAGTAATTACTAGCTGTTAATTGCTCTCTCGTGGTGGCTCACTTTTAATTAAAAAGAACAGCTCGTCGCAGGCCGATAAGCAATGGTGGAGACCACTGGTTTAATCAACAAAGCAGAAAAATTTGTTTCTGCCGCAGCCAACAACAGCTTGAGAAATCTTCAGATGTCCAATTGAGATTAAAAACTGTCTATTTAGTGCAGTCAGATTTTATTTTAACCAAGGAAATGACTATTTGAAGTCTTCCAATGTGAGTGTCCCCACCACATCCCCGCTGGTGCTGCAGGGACTAATCACTGGCTTGTGGTTGTGATCATTCAAGTAAAGAAATTTAGCTACTTTCCTCTTGACTCCATCATTCTTGGGTAATTGGCCTGTCTGAGGTGAGCAGTCGTGTTGGGGTTTTTTTTAAGAAAGAGCTTTAAAGTATGGAAGGCCCACAGACTGTGCATTTAATTACTGTTCATATTTCATGCAGTCAAACAGAATTTCATTTAAAAGGAAAATGATTTACCTAACCAAAAAAAAAAAAACCTAACCCACCCTTCCCAAACAAAAAATAAAACACCTTATGTTCGCTGAATTGGGTATTTTGTTCTTTTTCCTTTGGCGGGTGCATTTACATGTCAAAAATACATTTAAACATCAAGATTAATTCTTTCAGAGTGTTCTGTCTTTAACTCTTTCATCTAATGACAGTGGTCTTTGAGGGAAACCCCGCTGCATGTGGCAGCAAGGGTTTATTTAGTTAAGCAGGTTAGGCAGGTTAAGTGGAACCATTTTGCCCTGGTTTGCCTCATCTCTCTTTAGCCATGAGCCCCTTTGCATCTCTCAGCAGCTTCCGTCCTTCCTCCCCTTCTCTCCTGCCCTGCTCTGCTCCCAAAGGTGTTGTGCTCAGCCCTTTGCTTTCTTGTATTTATTTGCTGCTGTTGAGTGAAGGGCTCTGCTTCATATTCCACTCTGCAGACGAGACACACATGTACATAAAACCAAACCTGGCAAACCTTCTGACACCGCCGCGCTCCTGCCTGTCTTCCCAGCGCCGGGATATGGATGTCTGACAACTATGTACAATCTAATACAGGAAAACAGGCATTTCCACTCAACGGGCTCCAGGCATTATTGCTCTCCTCTACCTTATTCCCATTAACATCTGGAAACAAATGTCGCTATCTGCAGCTATAAGAAGCTTTGGAGGATTGGTCAACTTTGGTTTGAACTTTGAGGCATATTTCTGAGCTGAGTAAACTATGACTCTCAGAGCTGCCAAAGAACATTTTTTTCTGTTTTCCTTCTCATATAGAGGAAAAAAATATTCGTTCATTTGTCTTCTCACATACACACACAGAAATAGACATATCCACATATATATGTACATACATAAATATATAGAGAGAGACAGAGTATTTTTTTCTAGTCTCTTTGTAGGCTTCTGGGAATCATTTCTCTCCCATGGGAACAGGTGGATTTTTTGTTGGTGTTTCTTTCATTTTTAAGCCTTCCTTCTCAGGCAGACCCAAAAAAAGTGGGAAAAAGTTACCAGAGCCCTTTTTTCTTCTAATTCCCCTAGAAGTCATTGTTATTTCGATGTACAACACAGTGGCCACCTTCTTCCTTCTGACACAGCTGAGCTCTTGGGCTGGGATATGGGGAATGCCCATACTGTTGCTCATCTCTCCTTGGAGCAAAATAGAACACGAATTTGACTACTGATGCCATTAGGAGAACAATCTGACTCCTCCAGCCCTACATTACAAGGTTTAAAAATATTCAATGAATGGTCTATGTTTTTATTTTTATATTGAAATGGCAATTTTTGAATTTCCTAGTGAATATGGAATAGATTGTGTTGCATTAAATACTAAGTGAATGAACCTGAAGTATTAGTGGGATCAATACAATCCTTAAGCTGATTACCTAATCTAAACCTACAGGAAAAACATGCCATAAGATTTTTAGGCACATGTATGCCAAAAAAGAGAATGCTACACCTCTCTTAAGTCAATGCACACCCATGAATATGTATCTAACTTTAGGTTAACCTGGACAGACATCTGTCAGCCTGTAAATGTGAAAAATTAAAGGGATATACTCTGAAACATACTTGCTCATTTTAGGTGATGAAAAATAGATTTTAAAGCCAAGCTTCTTCCTAATCCCTGGACAAGCAGTCAGCAAACAAAATGGGATAGTTGGCTTCAAGTCTTACTTTCAGTCGGTTCTACTCTCATCTATGCACCAGTTCGGGACTATAAAATGAGCTATAAAACCCGATCAGGATATTTAAAAAATAATAAATAACTAAATAGCCAGGAAAACATTTTTCCCTTCAATTGTGAGTTTTAGTTTTCATGTGTATGCATGTGTGTGTGTACGTGCACATACACATTTTATACTTATGCATATAAACGTATATGTATGTATATATATTTATCGTATTTTAAACTTTCTCCTGGACAAAAAGTGTGACTAAACTGTTGCTCCAAGGCTGCCACGGGCTCTCCCGCCGCCCGATCCAGCCGTGTCCCGCAGCCGGCGTTATCTGCATCCCTTCTGCTCGCTCATCTTCCTGCGCTCGCTCGGGCTGCCCCGGGACGCGATAAAGCCACAACCTCTCCCTCTCGCCCGGCCGATAAGGCGAGCTGCGAAGACGTCTTGCCTCTGCCAGTTTTTCTCCCCCCACACCTTTCCTGTTCCCAGTTTTCGGTGGGCACCTGTCACCGCGGTCTCGGCTTTTCGCAGCTCCCTCCCGGCTCCCTCCGCCCCGCTCCGAGGGGCCGGCGGGGTTTATCGGAGGAAACACTCGGGCTCGCAGGGATGGCCTCCGCACTGCGGCAGATTAATCCGAGTTGAGTGCACTTCCTTCGGCCAGAGGACACCAATTACCACGACGGCACCGGCAGCACAATGCGGGCGGACATCTGACAGCCCGGGTCCCGCCAGCTCCGCATTGTCCTCCCATCAGGCGCTGTCAGTTCCCAGCCTTAATTACATCCTGTTTACAAACACTCGGCCGGACTTCAGATGGAGCCTTAACAAAGGTTGACAAAGGTCAGGGCCACGTCACGAGGATGTTATCTGTGTGCTCTGGCTGATAAACGAGGAGGAGGAGGAGGAGGTGCGGGGCTGATTTTGGAGATAGCGCAGAAAAACCATGCGAAATGCTGAGCTCCAGCCCCTTGGCCCAAGAGGAACTCGACAGTGCTGAGGGATGCACTTGTACCCAGGATCACACAGGACTTGTGTGCTCACATACAAAGGGAGGACAGAAAACAAACTGAAATGGCAGCAGGTGGAGCTGAGCAATAAAACGACCGAAACAATAATTTTAAAAACCTTCTAAATCTATTTGCATTCCAAACTCTCTTATAGGAGCAGAAATTGCAGCTCAGAAAACAAATCCTGTCATCCTGCCCACAGACATCACTAAGATCCTCCATCCTGCTTCCCAGAGCACGTGGTAGGGATGGGAACATCCTTTACATCACCTCAAGTCGCAGGGAAACCAAGGACTGAGCGGAGTCAAGCCAAGTTTGCCCCAAGTCCATATGTTCCACTGCTCTATCCCCTCGTATTTTCCTTGCACTATGGATATTGACTTTTATGCTCTCTTTGGTGCCAGGAGGGAATATTTGAGGGGGGGGGAAATTTCACAGCTTTCTAGAGAGACAATTAAATGAATCAGGTCTGAGATCCTACCTTACATTTTCACTTTTTGCATAAATATTTTGTTCACAACAACTTCTCAGTGTTCAATGTGGACAAGACTCAAAGATTGAAACACTGTGAGAATTTCATATTTATGGCTGGGTTTGTGCTTATAGGAGCAAGGAAACCAGGCATCTCTGTAAACCAAGGTTGCCTATTTGATATCACTTCCCTCCTTCGATATCTTCTTTCTCCACCCTGAGAAAGATGAGTAGAGACGTGATTTTAATCTCATCTACAACTCAAGGTGGAGGAGTGTATACAGAAGTCCAGCAGCTGGATCAATATAAATACTTGATATGGCAAAATCAGTATTACAAGAGTTTGTAAGCCCGACCCATTCCTTTATCTGTTTTCAGCTATTTCCACATCCTAATTAATGGACCCCAAACCACACAGGATCACACATTAGTAGCCATTAAAATTAAAACCACAGCCTGTTATCATATCACGCCTCTCAGAGGAAAAACTGGATTAACCACAGGGTATTATCAGTAAATGGTGACTGGCATCACAGCTTCATATTTCTGTGAAATGATGGGCAGAAGTCACTGTGGTGGTGGCTGAGTTAAAGGCACAGCTAAAGCTTTGGGGAACCAGCTCAGCATCTTTGTGCTGAAGAGGAAAACCTCTCTGACACCAGTGCCCCTGCCTGCCCCAGGGAGGAGAGGGTGTTTTCGTTACTTGAAAAGGAAAAAAAAAAAAAAAAACTAGCAAAAAAAATTAAAAATCAAATTCTACAAAACTAAACAAGAGGAGTGGAAGGGATGACTTGGTGGATAGGCTTAAAATGTTTGACAGTCTAAGTGTAGAAAAGTTGAAGGTTTAAATAAAGTCTGCAAGCTTGGTGCTGATTACATACACTCAGAAATATTCCTGGCTGGTCCTGAGCATTTCTGCTTTGCATGGACTGAGCTCTTCCTGCAGAGCAGCAGAGTATTGCCACTTCTTGGTTGCAGAATTAAACCTCAGTCACCCCGTGCAGGGGCACAGCTTATGCTCCTCAGTGACAAAATAGGAGATAATAGAATTTAAACTAACACTGTATGTCATCGATTAATTATTTATCTATTTATTAAATAGGCAAAGTAGAAAGCAAAAAGTTCTCAAAAGTTTGGGCTGGCATTTCTGAACCATTTCTACATGGGTGACTACAGACCTTCTCTTTCCCCTTATCTCGGTGCCAGGAGAAGTGCTCTGGTTCCCAGCAGTGCAGAACAGGACAGGGAGTCTCTTGACTTGACGCTCAGTAGTTTTTAAACTAAGCACTTGTTCAAGCCTATCCGTAGGTGCTTAGGAGGGCAACCACCACTGCTCACTTCTGACAACATAAAGCTCTTTATCAAAAAACAGGGGGAAAAAATGAAAGCCCGGGCTGACCTTCTGAGCACAGTGTTCCCCTCCGGGCACCCACTCTGCCTTCCCCGGAAAATTAGGCTGCTTTGCTGCGGGAGAGCCTTGCTAATGCAATCAAAGACAGTTTTGCAGTTAATAAAACAACAGGCTCTTCCTTTCTCAGCTTCGTGACAGTCAGGCTCAGTAAGCCTCCTGTTCCAGACAGCATGCCAGTCAGCTGCTGTTACTGCAGAGCTGTGTTTAACATCTTCTTAATTAGCCCAATTCCCTACATCTTGGCCAAGTTTTCCAGTGAGAAACAGCCTCGGGAGCTGTACAGCTCTGCATCTGAGAAACCTGGTCATTAATGCACATACCCAATCCAGCACATCTTGTTTTCTCCAAGACTGACCAGGATGGTATAAGAATTGTATTTGGGCTAGAGTCACATCATGCTCAAAATCACCTGCAAAACTGCCCGTGGCTGCAGAGCTGAAACAGGGGATCCTGCAGCTTCCTGTGATTTAATGCCCCAAGTTTACCATTAGTCCGGACTGAAGGACAACTCCACTGGAGCCTTTTGCCTCCATGCACCAGACATGACTCAGAAAATAAATAAAACTGATTACATAGCTTGTATTTATTTGCTCAAATTCATGAGTTTTGGACATACACAAATGTTTTGCTGCTGAACTGGTATAAATTCAGCACATTACTTGTTTCACTTGAATTTATCCTAACTTAAACCAGAAAGAGTACTGCTCCTCTTTTTATTATTATTACATCACTATGCCCTCTCTTCTTCTGTTTTCTATTGTCCTTTTTGTTTTCCTTTAAAGTCTGCCTAACATTTTATAGACATCCCTCTCACAGCTTCCGGAAGGGTGCTCCATCTTAAACTCGACAGCAACACTGACAGACGGGGTTGATATTTTCTTTTCTTTCACAAGTAATAAAAAAGGAACATTTTACTTCACATGAAACCAGAGTACTCCCTTAAAAGAACAGTGTTTTGTGTGGCTATAAAAACAGTTACCCTTTTGCCAGACCCAGAATCAAAGCATTTGTATTTATGCGTTTCCTTTTTTAATAAGTAAATCCAATGTTTTTAAAGCTCATCAGTTTTAGATTATTATTGTTGCAAATCTTATGAATGGTGCAGCTGTGTCTGCTGAGCACACTCGACAGCACTGCAAGGTAGATCCATGGCTTAGGTTATCATTTGAGCTTCCGTGGGGAACGCTAAGGAGACTGCCAAGGGTAAAACCTGGAACTGGCTACATTTGTGACCAAGAGCTTTCCTTCAGCGTGGCATTTCAGCCATGCCAGGGCATCTCCCAAAGGTGGATCACCTTTGACAGATGACTAAGGCATCTTTATAAAAAGAGGGCGAACACAACGAAAATCGCTCCTCTTTCTGTGCACACTGCAATTGCCCCCTCTCTCATGCTGAGGAAAATAGCAATGCAACAGCTGGATGAGCACATTGGCTTTTAATCACTATTGAAATCCTGCACATTAACAAAAAATAAAAACTAAAATTAAAAAAAAAAAAGGAAGAAAAAAGAAAAAGAAGGGAAAAAAAAAATAGAAGCTCTGTTTTTTCCTAAGTATTGGCATCTTTGAAAAAAAAAGTGCAGTCCTTCTGCCCTCTCCTGTGGGGTTGCCCTGCGAAAGAACCTTTCAGCTCTTCTCCATGCACATCTTGGCTGTGTCCAAGCCCAGATACCTGCTTCTGTTTTGGCAGCAGTATTCCCTTTCTTCACCCATGGGGCTACTCCGTGGGGGAGGAGGCTCCCAGCATGGGCAGCTCCCCATTCAGGGGGAGGCAATGCTCAAAACCCAGGTCTGAAATATCAAAGTGGTGAGCCACTCACAGGCACAGTGTGTTGCAAAGGACATGATACCACAGCACCACTGCAACCCTGGAACTCTCACTGGAGGATGACATGGGAGATAAGGAGGTGCAGTATTACAGGGCTGCCTTAGCACAGGAGGAAATCGATTCAGGCAGACAAGCTAAATTTATTTACTTTATTGATTTTAAATTTTACATGAACTGCAATATAAGTAAATCTTTCATGGTAATTCTAAATCTTGAAACCTATTGTAAATAACTTAAAAAAAAGTCCAATGTTCAGAGTAACCATTTCTTTGTAGTGAAAGCGCATTATTCTTAAAGCCCAGGACAAAGTATTTTGTAATGAATACCTTAAATCTATCTTGGCAGTCAGTGTTGATATTTTTGCTAAAATAAGAGCCTGCTTTTGGTGTACCTGGTGATTCAATACAGCACAGATTATTTTAATTTTATTTTTGGGGGGGTGGAAGGGAAGAAGAAAAATTGTTCCTGTTGTATTAAGTGAATACAGCAACAAGTTCTTGCCCCTGTGGTTCATTGATAAAGCAGTTGAATGCTAAAGAGCACAGGTAGAGCTTTGTGCACAAAGAGTTGGCTGCAAACACTGGAAAGACACATGATGGAGGTCAGGGCAGTGAATCCCAACACGTGGGTTAATGCACTAAGCACCATAGCCCAGCCCTAAATAGAGAACAGGTGATGAGAAAAAAAACACAGAAACAAAATTTCCTCACCTTATTTATGTAAGAGGTCTAAATTCAGACACCAGGATGACAGAGGCTGGAGGGAAAGGTTTCATTTGGGGGTTTTCTCCAACCCAAAGCAGCAGCTCACACCCATGCCCAACCCCACCAGGGGAAAAAATCAGAGAATCAAAGACTGGTTTGAGTTGGAAGGGACCTTAAAGATCATCTCATTCCAACCCCCTGCTGTGGGCAGGGATGCCACCCACCAGGATCAGATTGCTCAGGTCCCCATCCAATCTTGCCATGGACAGTTCCAGGGATGGAGCATCCACAGCCTCTCTGGGCAACCCAAAAGCACCGTGACACATGTGAAAAAATTTGCCAAATCCTCCAAAGCTCAACCTGATTAATGAAGAAGGAAAATGCCTGAAACTCCTGGCCTGGGATGCAAATCTCTTCATGCAGGTGGGTGGCACAGATCCCAGCAGTGATGGGGAATGCTGGGCAGGGGCTGGTCTGTGTGGGCAGGGCACCCACCAAGGCAGCCCCAAAGCCCTCACAGATGGTGGGACACAGCAATGCCATGGTGAGGGGAGGTGAGAAAAGCAGCCCTACATTCCCAAAATAACCCTCTCTGTACCAGCAACTCCACACTTCAGATACATCTATTAAATAAAATCCCAGAAACTCTTTCTAGCTGTTCCAGCTAGCTGAGCTGGGAGAGGCAAGTTCACAGCAGCACTTTTTGCCAGAGGTGTTCAGATTGTTCAGCCACGGGCAATCTTCCAGAAACTCGAGACAGATGAGACTCCCTCACCCCAAAAAAATGGAAAGCATCCTCTTTTTGACACATTTTTAGAAACACTATGGATGCGCATCCATGACACGATACCCCAGACAAGGATACCTATGAACAGAGACTACCCCTTCATCCTTTAACAACAGGAAAAAATACAGTGATGTTGACAAAAGCACTCATCCAGTGAAGCTTTTTTTCCCCCTTGGGGCTTTTTTTTTCCCCCTTGTTGTTGTTGTTTTCTAAACTAATCCATATTACCTGTGCCTTTTGATTTCATTATGTTAGATGCTATTAATCTGGATATATGATTTCAACGGTGAAGAGATGGAATTTGTCATCAACAAAAGGAAAACATTATTTTTAAAGGAGTGAAAGATTAATGTTCCACCACGGACTACTTAAACCCTCTACAGCAACAGCACTATAATATTAATCCAACTTTGATGGGTTTTGCATAAGGCTCATAATTAAACATTTTCTTTTCAATACTTTATAGAATCCCCATCTGTTTTTAATGGCATCATTTTGATGTTTTTCTTAATAATTCTGGCAGCCTGTTCTTGAAGCTTCAAGCTTTATTTTTTGTTCCTAATGTCTTCTTCCACAGTGGCTGTATTGTGCCAAAGCTGAAAGCAGGTTTTGGAAAGCCATAGTTGTGCCGTGTGTTCTGTCTCTCCCGGCATTCCCGGGTGGCACAAGGCACAGCAGAGCTCTGTGCTCTTGCTTTGCACGCCCCTGAGCTCTTATAGCACCCATGGGATAGTGCCCCTGGATAATGGAAATATTTCCTCCCTCTCACCACCCTTGGCTGGGCAGTGAATCTGCTTCTGCCACCCCTCACCTCCCTCCACCAAGGAATTCCCTCCCTGCACAGCGAGCTCTGGTTCCACACACCATCATAGTACCAGTAAATAAATAAATTAATAAATAGCCAGGCTTACTCCAGGAAACTCAAACAATATTGGATAAATCACAGAGATGCAGCTTAGCCACAGTCCTTGGATTTCCTCTCCACGCCAACACCCAAAGCATCCAGTGAAGGCAGGAAAATGCATCCCCATCCCCTCTCCCTCCCCTCTCCCTTTTAGGTATTAAAATTGGGGACCAATATCACAAAACCCAGTGGTGTGAGGGGTTTAAAACATCCATCAAAATTACCTGACGGAAACCTGGAATGTGAACCTGGCAATGGCTTCTGCAAGAAGCATCTGTTTTCCATGAGAAATGTTGGGATTTTATCAAAATAAACAAAATAAAGAATGCTCCTATCCAGCACTATCTTAAAAAAGATCAAGAAGTAAAACCAATTTCCATCTTAGGTATTTTTTTTAACTAAATGTAAATACATTTTGAATTTCTGCCCAAAATGTAATGATTTTCCAACAGAACATTATAAAAATAATATTTTGATTTTTAGCAAAATTTCTGCCTGAAATATTTTTTTTTTTTGCTCTTAGCATTTCTAGCTTTTAGACTACACTACTTTTCCCTCCAGTATTTCTCATTCTTTTATATTAAATGCATATTTGGTGACCTCCTGTGGTTCCCATGGATTAGAACGGAGGAGCAGGATGATTAATGGCTTCAGTTTAAATATTTTATACTCTCTGTAAAAACAGTACAAACTGATGGATGTGTACATTGCTATTTCCACTTCAGTGTCAGGGCTTCCTTGATTACATTTTCCCCTTATTTTTCCCCCACTACCCAACATCATTAACATCTTTTTCCCATAGAAGAGGGACCCGAGGGCTCCTTGCTCCCAGGTTTGCCACAGGCAAGACTCCCACACGTGAACAGATACTGCCCTAATCAGGGCTTTCAACCTTGAGGAGCTTTTAAATGCTCTAAGTGTATTATAATGGTCTCCTGGTCTCAGGACAGACAGATGTGAACCACAAAACTGAAATGTTTCATCTTTTGGCGCCTTTCAGTATGTTCCATGCTGTGCTTCAAGTTTGCTGAAGGATCAGAATTACTTCAGTTCTAGGTAATATAAACAGAGTGATCAAAAACATTTAATTATTCAGGGTCAGCAAATCTGGAGAATCTAATAGTAACAGACAGAAATAACCCTTCCAACCACTCTCATTTTCACTAACTATTATAAAATAGAGAACTGTTTAATTACCAGAAAATATCATAGCGAAAAGACCCAGCATCTTCCCAAGAGTCTTTCCCAGTCCACTCAAATGTATTTGGCACTAAAGCATAATTTAATTTTCCGTAGATACAGGGGTACACACAGGCACACACAAACAGCTCAAACCCTTATCTCACGCCTGTTTCAGACCAACTACTCGAACGCAGGTGCAGCCCTTTCAAAATGCACCATGGAAAGAGACTTTCACACATTATTTCTGTACCTGTCACCCTGAAATGTGATGATGAGGATGATCCAAATGGAAATGACAACAGAAATGGTTTCCCTATTATTTCCCCTCTTTAACTCCACGTTATGTACAGGTGTCTGGACAGCACGCTTCACAGCGCAGGGGCACACATTTCCCATATTGGTTTTCCTTCCTCCAAGGAAAATGAGGATGGTGCAGAGACTTCTCCCAACACACTGATCTTTCTGTAGCGGTGTTTTTGTGAATACAGAGCTGACACAAGTATATGCTCTAACCCTGACTGGCTACATGGGCCTCAGCAGCAAAATATGCAATCAGAGAATACCCAATTTAATTAGAAAGTAATATGGGGGGTTGGGAAAACACAGTTTCAACTGGGATTCATGCACTGCGATGACCTGGATTACAGCAGGATGCTGATGACACCCAGTCCTCATGAAATCACATTAATTACGCTCATTATGTGTAATAAGAATAAAAGTCCCAGCAGTTAACACACTTACTGCTCTAAGGGATGGTTTTACTAAGCTGAAAGCAATTATCGAAGCATTCAGTGGAAAAGGAGAAATTAAATGCAAGTACAGGAATGATACTTGGGATCAGTTAACATTTTACAAATGTTTAGAAAGCTTCGTTCTGTAGTTGAGAAAGTAAGTTACCACTAAAGTAAAAAATGAAAAAAAAAAATCAAACGAACAGAAAACCTATAAAACAGTGTCACTTAGAGGGGAAGTGGGAGCTGATATAAATATAACAGAAAAGAGGGAAGCTAAGAACCATAAATGTTAATTTCAAGCTATAAATTACAGAAATTTGCCAGAGGAAAATAATGACACAAGAAAAAGTCCAAGTTCAGTAGGAAAAAAAATGATCTGAATTATGGTACTAGTTAATTGTACAAAACAAGATACAGAAGCAAGAAGTGCTCAAACAGATTCTTCTGCAAAATATTTGGGGAAAAATGTCATAGCACACAAATATTTAATGATGACCCAATCTCAAAATAACGCAAAAGGGAATTAAATTGCAGCAATGAAAGTCAGATTTTTTTTTTTTTATTAACTTATAAAAAAACTTAGCACGCAAGAGTTTTATGGCAGCTGGAGGAGACATCCCCTGAACTGTGACAGTGGATTTATAAGACGAAAGTGCCAGTTTCAGCAGACTGAAGGAAATCCAGCCTGGTTCTGGAATTAGAGATGGGCCAAGCAAAGTCAAATCAAGTTGCTATCAGAGCAGACAAATTACACTAATGTTATTTCCTTAACAAACAAGGGTTTTTTCCTTAGGAATTAAAGTAATACATTTAGAGTTAATGCTAATTCATAGGCATTTATTATTAATAGATCCTATCAAAGTAAATGGAAAATTTTTCGTATGATTATCTGGCAAAGATAGTTCTGGTCGCAGAATGCTCAAAATATTTGGCTGGATAATACTTATAAATTTATAAATATAAATCCATGGATAATATTTTAGAAATTGAAATATGGCAACAACCTTACTATTAAATAATTATATTTTATCTGATAATGGAATCAAATAGAATGACAACAACACACACCTATCAAACAAGTTTAAATGAAACTGCAAAAAGAAATCATTGTCAAGTAACTATGATTTCACAAGACTCCTACAAAAATCACTTTCAGGCATTACCACAATCAGAGTTTTTAATGGATGACAAGGAAAAGGCACCTCAATAATATTCAGAAGATGCAAAAATTGAGGACCTGTGAGTAGGGAAGACAACAAGTCAGCAGAGGAATCAGGCTCCCCTGAAAGAGGGACAGGAGCAGGCAGACCTGCCTGGGACACAGCAGTGGTGCCACGGTGGTGGTACTGAAGAAAATACTCCTGGAAAACTGCCATGAGGTCTGGCACCTCCACACAGAAAGTGTGCCTTTGACAGAAAAATGTGGGGAACAACTTCTTTAGCTTATAGAGAGAGTAGGGAGAAAGATCATGTTGGTCTGATCATGGAAATCCCTGGAGCTAAAGTAACTGGATGTATAATGAGAGCAGTGGTTGGAAGCTGGGGACACTGCAAGGAGGAATACAACCAAAAATAATTGTTGGGAAAGTTCACCAGATGCTGCACTCACGAGGCAGCAGGACTCACTGCTTTCCCGAGAGATGCTCTAGTTCAAGCAGGGAATAATGCAAGGAAACTATTGCCTGTGTGATGTAGAATTTCAGCCTGGAAGAGCACTGGTCCCCTCCGACATCAGGACAGACGTGACCTCAGGATTGTTATCTGGGGTCTTACCCCACTAAAAGAAACCGGAGGAAGAAGACAGCGTTATTAGTAAACGATTATATAAATCTGCCTGATAATGGAACCAGCTTTCTTTGTCTGATTAAGATCTGGAACTCTGGCTGTGATTTATCATTTTTATACTATTCTCTTCCCCCAGGCTCCAGGTCACAGTGGTGGCATTTCCACAATTTATAGCACAGGCTGCTCGGCGGAGACATAGAGCCTTCCTGACATTTTCTTATTTGGAGCACCTGGCTCTCCTTGTTTTTGTTCTCCTGTCTCTGGAGTGGCAAGGATTGCTTGCCATATGAATGTTTTGTAAATAATCTGAATACAAAAAAACCCCTCAATAATTTTCAAGTTTTTTATTTTCCTATTAATCTGTGATGCGGTGTGGACAGGAATTGGCAGGTCTTGTGTGAAACACTCTGCTCTGATTACCAGATTCCTGACTGAAGATAAAACTCCTCCTGTCCAGCTGACCTACATACATCCTCTCCAAAAACCCTTACAGTCAGGTGAGGAATCCATCCCTCCAGCCACAGCCCCATAATTCCCCCTGAACCACTTAAACTTTATCACAGTTTCATGGTGAGGGGGTTAAATCACAACCAGATCCTGGGAAGGGGAATCTGCACCGGACATCACTCATCTCCCATGAGCAAGACAGTGTTGCTGACCTCCACCATCCAAATTTACTTGGCAAGGAATACAGTTTAATTTTTGGTTTATTTTGGGCTTTGGGGGGTTTTGTTGCTGTTACGAATGCGTGCTGGTTTTTAATTATTTGCTTTTTTATTTGGAAATGGTTTTGGCTCACACTTTCCAGCTTATCTCTGCTACCACAAAGGCTGGAAACTTCTCTCTTTTCTTTTTTTTTTTAATAGAAGACAATATTGTCACTTACTCACAGTACTGAAGGAAATGGGGCTTTGAGAAAACCACCAAATATGGCAAGATGAATGGTCAAGGCAATGGTGGGGAACCCACTCACTCCCCAAAACACTCATGCTTTTAGATTTGCCTTGTCATGGTGCATCACCATCAACTCTGCAGCATCTTCAAGGTCCAGCTCCACCATGGGAGCAGGACCTACACCTCAGATCTGCACCAGCCACCACCCCTCCCTACCAAAGCCCCACACTGTTCCTGCAGCCCAGCCAGCAGCTCACCAGCATGAGGTAGGACAGCTGAGGCTCACAGGGAATAGAAATGTTTAATCACCCTTTTCTGCTTTCTCCAGGGACAGTGGGAACATGTCCAGACTTTGAAGTCAACACTCACACTGACACCACACCTCAGATCATCCCATTTGGATTGTCTATCTTTCAGGATGTTCACCATAAGAAAACACAAACAGTGCTCCCCTCCATGCTCAGTAGATGAGGGGAGGGTAAAAGCTGAGGTACTATTTTTTAACCTTGAAGTAAGATTCTGACCCCCAAATGTACATTCATTTGGCTATTTTTTTTAAATTTTTTAGTATTTTTTAATAACTTTTTAATCAAAAACACAGCCCCATACTAGCCACTGTGAAGAAAATTACCCCAGCCAAGATCAGCACACTTGCACTACCTAGAAGTCCCAGGCACGATCCACTTCACTGAGCATTACTCACCACCTTTCAAAAAGACAGTCCCTGATGTGGTGGAACTTGTAATATGAACCAAGAAAAAGAAAGAGAGAAGAACCCTTGCCTGCTCCTCTCAGACAAGGAGTGGAGATGAAGCGACATCCAGGGCAGCTCTGGAGAAGAACGAGACCCTGTAATCCCACCACCACCCAAAAGCTTTTTGCCTAATTTCAGGTTAAGAGGCAGGAAAGACACCTATGGTACTGTTTTCTCTGAGCCATCAATCACTGCTTATGCCAAAGCAGCCTTTTCTCAGAGGAAAAAAATATGTCTCCTCTCCCATCTCCCCTGAGGGCTGTCAATCCTGCTTCACTTGGGGGACCAAGCCCTGCACTGGCCAGGAGCAACTCTAGTATCAATGTAAAAATGAAAAAACCCAGCTTTTTTCAGTGTATAGTTACAGTTATTCAGTGATATTATCTGCACCTGTAGCTGTAAATGTTTGAAGAGGTTTTGGTTTAGTACATTTAGTCTGGTTGTAAACTAATTTTGTAATTCAGGTGTCGGCAGCTGACACCCATTGTTGGATGCTGTTGAAAAAAATATTCTTGTAGATATTTCTCATGTCTTCATTTTATCACCTAAACAACTTGAGTGCTTCAGGGAAAAGCCATCCTCTGACTTCAGAGATTAGACTCAGTTCTAAGGCCTCAGCTTTGCATAGCACTTAAGCACCTGCTTAACTTTAAGCACATGCCTACGTCTATCCATCTTTTTTTTTTTTTTTTTGAGAAAAGCCCTGAAAGTACACAATTAACCATGAACAGGTGCTTAAGTCCTGTTAAAGTCAACAGTGCTTTCAAACGTCAACAGAATTTAAAAACATGCTTAAGTGTATCGTTGAATAGGAGTCCTAATGCGGGAAGAAAGGACGGGGTTTGTCATCGTCTTGGCAAAACCCCGTAAGAACACACTTGCAATTCAGAGGATTTTCTTTGTCTGTGGCACTCTGCCTACTCTGTTACTAAAGAATTTTTAAAGAATGTTCCTGTATTACTCAACCCCTCTCACATTTATTGACCATATTTCCCATATTAATAATCCTTAGTGTAATTATGCTCCTCCCCCCCCCTTGCCACTCCAAAAATCTCAAACATTTGTTTAGTATCACAATGTCCCAGACTGGAAGGAAGGGACAGGGAAGAACTGGGATTAGAAGGAGGCAAGTGAGGTACATTGAGGTCTTGCGTTTGCAGCCTCAGGGAGATTTGGGAAGAGCTGGGGAGATGGTGCCTCTACCCCTAAACCGCAGAGTTGTCCTTTCCCCTTGTTACAGCACAGGCTGCACTTTAAGAAATCAGTAAACTTTGATTACTGTTGGTTTTATTTGCATTCTTACAACCACCTTTTTGTTCATATTACCACGCCTTCTTTATTGAGCTGTCAGATAATTCCTAAACATGCACACATGGTCCAGACTGCAGCTCCCAGGGTGCTGCACCAGAAGAGGCTGTGCTCCAGCACTGTGCCCTGTTTTAAATCAATCACTTTGGCTGGCAGTCAAGCAGTGTGTTACTTTTAGAAACTGTACTGCTTGTTTTTAAGATGGTTTCACTTTGGCTCCAGCTCCAAAATTAACCAGAGAAACCATCACTGATGCTGCAGTGCTTTATGGTCCTCTCACAGTAGCCCGCTATGAGCACCATTTTTTACAGGAAACATTCCAAAAGACATTTCCTTGGAGAAGACACTGATCTTCTTTCCAGTCAAATGCATCGTCCTCTAAGAAGCTACTGTATGAGTGGCTGCAAGGTCACATCAGAAGAACTATCTTTAGTTCTCTTCAGTGCTTACATATGGAGATACGTAAAATAATTGAGAAAACAGAGCATTTTATATTACTGCCAGTAACATACCATATAAAAAGATATTAAAACAAATTCTGACCAACTGGTGGTAGATACGGTAACAGACCATAATGTACCCATTGTAAAGAATTCCCAGTGGAGACCGTGGAAATCTTACAATGATTGAGTCGCGCTGGGCTGGAGATGCATTGAAAAACTTCCAAATGGTAAAATATTAGAAATACTATTTTGAAATATTTACCAGTTAAACACTACAGTACTGTTACTGGCTGACCTTTTCACAGCGGTTGTTTCTGTTGTACTTTTGTAAAAGCAGCCAAGAGTTTAAGAGAAAAAAAAAAGGGGAAGAAAAAAAAAAGCTTATTTTCAGTCTAGCTACCACCCCTGACCTGTGCAATAACATCATAATGGAAGAATAATCATTGTAAACAATGCCCATGGGAGCTTGCTGGCTACAGCAAGGGACAAGCCCAGCCAACTTCACTGCTTTTCTTTACTACATCATTGCATTTTTGTCTGCGTATGGATAAGAAGAAGGTTCCACTCAATGCCGGTTGATGGAAAGTGCTAATTGTTGACACATTAGCTAATTGTTATGATTGCTTCTTAACAGTTTGTGTCTAGGAGTCCAGATTTCATCCACCAAAGTGTGAAGATTCTTTACAGCAACAAGTGCTGTGAAAACATTCACACAATGAGGTCCTAATCTTGTGGATCTCTCAACCAAGTGACAGCCTGGCAAACGTGCTGTCAAAGTGCAGACACTCAGGAAAAAAAAAATAGGAAGAAAAACTAACTCCCTCGTCCACCCCATATTTCAGACACATGTCATCTGTTGTTATCATTAATGATCTGTTTTTACAAATAGAGTACCACTATGGAAAACTGAGAGCAGGCCAATCAAAATAAACCCAGCAAAACCCATAATTGTCTACTGACAATCTGGGCTGCTTGGGATGTAAGATAATGTGGGTGTATTTAATGCAGAAATGCATTATGTGCCATGCTTTGTGACTGCCCTGTTAACTCCAGACCTTGATACAACACAGAAAGGCTGGGAGCAACCTTCTAATTGCAGCTGCCTTCTTCTGAACCCTACCTAAGCTCAGGTGTTAAAAAAACACATGGAGGGAAATTCTGGCACCATAGAAGTCCAAGATCAATCTCCTGTGGTTTAAATGGAAGCAAGATTTCACCAATTATCTTTGCTTTGGGGGAAAAAAAAATAATTCAAAATACAGAGAAATAAATCTTTAATTCTAGTTCTAGTGTTCAGTTCTAGTTCAGATGTCTAGTTCTGAGCAAGCATGGCTGTTCTGTCTCAAGCAGTGTTTTCTCCCATTCGTACACCAGCAGAGGCGAGAGACTGTGTTCCTCCTGTTTATACCAGAGTTGCACCTCATGACTTTATTTAGGGATCAAGACCCTGTTGCACCCATGACTGCAGATAAATAGTGAAAATTTGTCCATGTCTGGAGGGCTCATGCTGCTTTGTAACAGCACAGCTCTGCATGTCACCAGTGGTTTCCAGCACATTATGGGACCCCATCACACTCCTTGGGTTCACCCACTGGTCTTATATATCAGTCTTTCACATCCAGAAGCTCCTACCAAACTTATTTAAATTACGTGCACCAGGAGTAGAGATGTCCCTTCCACCCCACACTTCATCAGAAACAACTTTTGTAGACACAAGAGAAAATCTTGATGCTAAAGCTTTCTGAACTGGCAAAGAAACAAATCAAGTGGTGGCCCCAGGTACAATCAAACTGCAGGTGGAGCGAAAGTACAAACTGAAACCTGAAGACACCTCATCTAACTGGGAGACTCTTCAGATAGCACCTTAACATCACATCAGATTGTACAGAGCAAGTGGCCAAAATTCACTCAGCAGGTGTCCAAAGAGCTTGAAGCTGTAAGGCTCCTCTGGGTTTTGTCCCATATAACTCATCTTTACAGACTTTTACTATATTCCAGCATTAAATATGCAACATCCCTGAAAAAGAGAGCAAGTAACTTTTCTCTGTCTCCCTGAGCCTCTTGAACTTTTGGGCCTGGCAAAGAGAGAGCACACAGGGCCACTTGTCTGCTTCCTCCATCCCTGGGGCACGGTAGCAGGAAGCAAGCTGGGAGCAGATTACGCGTTGGCCCGACTTTTCCCACTGGTTGGCGAGAGCTGCTGAGTGAGAATGGGGGCAGATGCATATTGCTGATAAAAGCCTTCAGCAAATTCCCATCCTCTCCTTGCAAGGAGAGGGGAGGAAGTTGCAGGGCAATTGTAACTCCCAGCCGCCCCAAGAGATAGCGGAGAGCTGCCAGGACCCACTGCGTGCCGGGAGGAGAGCCTGGATTGCTCCAGTTGGGATTGCTGCTGCTTATCAGGTTGTAAAATTAAATCCTATAGTTAAATGTCATTCTTTTTTGCATCAAATTGTCCAGCCATTCCACCCCAACATTGGGTCAGTCCACTCAGCAACAGCTATAAACACCAAACGCTGCACGTGCAACATTGCCAAAAGGAAAGAAAATTAAAATTACCCATTTACATTGATAATGAGAGAAGCAAAACATTTTTAAAGAATTACACTGTGGAACAGAACCAGAAATTTGGAAATTATGAAAATTAACTTCATCTGAATAATTTTACCAGTTCTAATAAGAAACAGAGATGAGGCCTTCCAAGTACTCAAAAAAACATAGTTTAGCATAAGAACCTGTGACTCTTTACTACTCTCTATTGCAGGCAAACTGGAAGATTTTGGATTCCCATAGTGCATTCTCTAAAGATGGTTCTCACTTGTAAACAGATATGGGAGAAAAAAATAAATTAAAAAAAATCAAAACAGAGAAGTGATGTTGGCTACAAAAAATGACAATGGGGAAATGGCCCATTTGCACTGGGAAGAAGTTTCTGGCTGTTGCTGTGCAAAAGGCCCCATGAGCCAAAGACAGTCTCCCTTCAGAGGTGGAGAAACCACCCTGGCTTTCAGATCTGAAGATTTCTACTTCAATGCAAGGATCTTTGCAAAATGAGTTTTTGCAAACAAAAAAGTTAACTTCTGGAGTAGAATAAATTGACCTTAAAAAGAAGACAAGTTAACCCATCAAAGACCTAACTGTATGTGTGCAAATACAGTTTTTCCATCCTCAGAACATTTGTACAGGGAAGCACTTCCCCACGGACTGCAATGCTCCATCCCGTGTGTGCCGCCATCCCTTGCCTAGACACGGCAGGGCAATCCAAGGACAACCTGTCAATCTGCAGTTTGGATTTCCTGACTTTTGTTAGCTTAGTCATAGCTTTAACATGACTAAAATATAGACTTTTCTATGTTCATCTGAACCGTCCTGCGGATGCCAACCACTGCTCTGGTTCAAATGCTAAGGAAAACATCACGGCGAGACCACCGCTCCACGGGACGATTGACTCATGCAATAGCCACGGCACTATCTGGGCTGGGAACAGCAAACAAGGTGAATGAGGTAAGGGAGGTCATTCTTCATAGCAGTGGTCTCAGGAGAATGGGAGAATCCAAAAATAAGACATTTGTTGACTGGATGCCCTTGAGCTGGCAACCAAGCTGACGTGGTAACGGAGCCAGCAACAGACATCGGGCTGGGCTGGCTGCTGCCAAGCAATCCCAGTAACCAGCGAGAGAGACTCTGTGATTTAATAGATTAATAAATAGGCCAGAAGCCAGTCACTCCCAAGTTTTAATCCTGGCTATGACGTCAGTTGAAGTGGTAACCCGGGGTGTGAAATTTCTGCTTTTAAACATGGACTATGTCCTGAGGACCTCACTGCCATTGTCCAAGCTTGCTTGGCCCCGGCAGATGAACCTTAGGATTAAAGGGTGGGCTCAGTTCAGCGCAGGCTGTGTCTCACCTAAAAAATCCATTGCACAGGCTGGAAAGGTAAAAGACCTTTCCCCAAATCTTCGTTCGCGAAGATGGGCCATTATAAACATGGATGGATGTAAGGATACATTAACTGGAAGGTGAAGCAGCTGCTGCTCTACACCCGCTCCCATTCCCTGCCATGAGCACCACCAAAAACTCCAGTACATGTGCCAGCACTCATGAAACAGCCCAAAATACAGCCCTCAAGCTCCTCATTCATGGCACACCTGGGTGGGATCTGAAGAGCAAGTCTGAATTTCAGACTTATTCTGCAACCAACCAGTGCATCCATGTGCTGACGGGGGAAGCCTGGCTTTGAGAATTTTAAGTCACTTAAGCTCTGTTGAGCTTAAGGGAGTTATTCCAGTCTTACAGCCTGGCACCCTGGTTTGCTACCCTTGCTTCTTTTGAATCCTGCTGTTGAAAGTCTTACCACTGACATTTGGAAGGGATCGCTTCCTGTAGCCCTGGCCATGGGACTGTCAGTCCTGGGTGAAGCTTTTTAGTTGTACAGATCTGGATGTTGCTGCAAGATGCCAGCTGACAACATTGCTACTCTGATCTGTAAAACTCTACCCTGGCAACTTGCTCGAGGTTGAGCACATCTTCAAGTTGTATTTCTGTCAGAGCAAAATTTTTTGGACTCTTGACTCTCTGAAATAAAAGACTGTAGAGGCTTTTTCTTTTTTTTCCCTGGGAAAAAAAGAAAAGGTTCTAAAATGTTTTAAGAGAGGAAAATCCTAGTAAAAAAAAACATTAAAAAAATAAAATCTGTTGATTCATATCATGATAATCTCAGTTTTCACTTACTGATTTGGTAGATACAGAAGTTCTGGCAGAGGTGTGACTTTGGAGGTGACATTGTCCATTTAACTCAAGTTCAGTACCTCCTCTCTTGCTGTACCTGCCTGGCTTCTGTGTGTTCGCAATCAGAATAAAAGCCAATTGATTTTAGGTTATAATGATCCTGCAACCTTGGAGGTGCATTGAAAGGGAAAAAACTCCAGCACCCTCTGCTGTCTGCACACATCCTACGCCGGGATCCACCACCGCCGGCTCTGGACGTTTACAATACCCACATCAGCTTCACCCAGGCTGCAGAAAACTGAGTCCTGGGAGAGACCATTAAGGAGACTCGGTTTACATGCCCAGTTTGAGGTGAGATGATATCCTACAAGCTGTCTGTCAAGTACAAAAGAAATCTAAACCATCTGCTCAGTGGTAGGAGTGCTCACAGACACCTATAGCAGATAAATCCCACCTGGAGAGTCTGTGAACTAGAAGGAATGGAAAGTTTTGGCACAAGGAGGCATCACAGCAGATGGTCCTGTCAGATATTTTGCCCATGCACATGCAGGTTAAATTTGGTAGAACAGAGTGAGAAACTTTTGGTCAGGTTGCAGGGAACAGGTTCTGCTCCCTGCAGCCAGAGAAAGGTATGAAACTCCAAGGGACAACATGCCCAGGAGGAGCCAGAAGGGCAGGAAATGCTGTGCTGGAGAAGCACCTATTTGCTGTTAAATCTGGACTCTGAAAGGTTTTCCCCCATCTAGCTCAGTCCAAACAGCTGAAGTTCAGGAGCTACATTTTTGTTGTAATAAACCACCTATCTCCTCTCACCAACACCTGGGAAGGAATAAGACCTGCTAAAAAAATACATTCTAGAGATGTAACATTCAGCTCCTGTACAGTACTTTTAGTATCTCTAAAAGTCACTGGTACCCAGCTGACTCTGAAAGTCCATGTCAAGGAGATTCTCACAGAAAACTTGGATGAATTAATGCTTTCACTCAGAAGGAGCGGTTTTCTTTCCAAAATCCATGTTTGTGTCAGGGAGAAGAATCAGACACTTTCACCAACAACAGTTTTAGTTGTTGAAGAAGTTCAGCCCATGTCTCATCTTGCCATTTTGGCTCTTGGAGATGGGAGTGAGTGCGTTTCTTCATCATCTCTGATGGGGCTTTCTCTTTAAAATTACACAGTTCCCAAAGGAAACACAGAGGTGTTCTTAAATGTCATCTGTCAGAAAATAAGGCCATCCATTGGCACTGCAAAAGTACACGTGAAAGCAAAGCTAAGGAAAACTTGTACTTGTAAATGAACAGAGCTAACATCTTTGTTTAGTCCATGCATTCCAGCAGCAATTTAACTCCAGAAAGCAGTCATTTCAGGCAGCTGAGGCTGCCATGATTCACCGTTGTGAATGATTTTGCCTTTCACGGCAAACCGGGAAGTAGTGTGAATGGCTTATTTTCCTGCTCCAATAAACCCCGGCCCGTCATTTTGCAGATTTGTCTTTGTTTCTTATTTGCCTCTGACATAAAAATAATCTGAAGAATCAAAGGAAAAGACCTGAACAGGAACGATGATCTCAAAACTTATTTAGTCGTCTGCATCTGCGTGGGAGCAGCCGCTCTCGCTTCCTGCCAGTCACCTGTCTGCTGCATTTTTCCATGTCCAAGGACATTTCTGCAGGATAGAGCTTTATCTTTTTGACTATTACTCCAAAATAGCAGAATTTAAATGCCAAATAAAATTGGAAAGCTCTGTTTTGGACCAGCTCCCACCTTGCTTTTTGTTTCAAAACAGAAGTGTGAAGTAAAAGAGACATCATTTTTCCTGCAAAGTGAACATCAGTGCATCTCAACACCCAGTCAGCACATCTGTGGTTTGACCCAACTCATTTTTTATGTGACCCAAGAAGGCTGCCAGCAAGGCTGTCTGTGAGCACCCAGGGCCTGGGGAAGAGCTTCGTCTTCAGCTGACATTGAACACTGCTCCGCATGGGCGATACTTCTGCAAACCTCCTGGGCTGCTTCTCAAAGGTTTTACTTTCCACAGCCCACATGTCCACAAAGCTCACATGTGGTGATAAACATACATCACCATGAACATGCTCTAAGTGCTCTCTGTCTTTTACACAGACCAAGGTTTTCAGCCCTACCTGAAAGAAACTATTTCCCTGCACGTACCTACGTAACTCTTAAGCTGCTTTCTGAAATGGTTTCCCTTTTGCACCAGCTGCAGAAGGATTTCCTGGAGTAAGCCACTAGCCAGAGTTTGCGTGAGACCACTCAGCTGGCTTTTTGCAGTAGTACATCAGGTTGGAGGCACGGTTTCACTGCTACAGTTTACTACTGTAGTAAGTAAGCAGAGAGGGTCAGCAAGCTCAAGGCTTGCACTGGTTGGGAAAGGGCCTGCAATGTGCCCTAAAAATGTACTGCTGCACAGCATGGCCAGTCCTGGGAGATGCAGAGTGCCCTTTTTACACCCCTCATTCTTCTGAACCCCTCTGCAGACCCGCTGTTCATTTAGGAGATGTTAATTACTCCTTTTGCACCCATTTTGTTAGCATTTCCCACCCATACCTAAGCAAAAGAGAGGCACTTGCAAACTGCAAAACTCCTCCTGGCCACCCCACCACCGAGGTCAGCTGGACACTGCTCAGTGTGGATGAAGATCATATTTAGGGACCTCACAATCTTCCCAAATGGCTGCTGCAGATGGCAAAGTTTTGTACCCTCTGTTGTGCTCTGTCCTGGGACCAAACGTTCTCCTGCTTAACCCGAGCTCGGCTGCTGCGGCTTTCAAAGAGGAAAATTACCACAGCTCAGCCTTTTCCAACTGGAAATGATTATGCTTTTGTTGCTACTGAGGGTGCTCCTTGGCAGGCAGCCCAGGCACCACAGGTAATGGCCGCAACAGGAGGTGCCGCAGAGATGTTGGCATTTCATTGCAGGGGAGAAAAGGGGAAAAAAAGCACACTATCTGTGAGCCCGACACAAACAGCTCAGGGTAAACCCATTTGTCAGAGTGGCAAGTGACCTTTTCCGTTCACCTGTGATTAAGGACCCAGATTTCTTCATTAAGGCAAATAAACCAAATTAAGACGGCTGGGTGCAGGGGATTCAAGCAGCTTTTGCCATCCCACTCCTTGAACCCATCTTATTAGAGCAGCCTGGGAAGTGGAAGGAGTAACTCGGGGCAGGTCAGGGCAAAGCAGTGCTAAATCTGTGTCTCTCGACCCGTTGTTAATCATCTATTCTCTTTCTATAAATGAATTTGGAATGTGGAGCAAATCATACTAAAAGATTTCTCCTCCTTGCTGAATACTTCAGGAGCTTTAAGGAATTCAGCTCAGGAGCAATGCTTCATTCAGGGCTGTTGATTAGTTCCACCGTGGAGTGCACTAGACAAGACAATAAGTGGACGACAGACACAGTGATTCATAGATTACTCTGCTGAGAGTTGCAGGTGTTTTGGGATCGAATGAAAGGAAAGGAGGTTGGGTCGGTTCTCAGACCCCCTTCCTGTTAAAGGATTAGCACAGGCAACTCGAAGTTATTAAAATCACTCTCATAAATGTAGAAGTTGGAGTTTTTCCTCAAAATTTCCTTCCTCCCCCCCTACCCACCCCCTTCCTAACAGAAACAGAAAATATCTCAACTTTGGAGTTAGTGGCAGTGCCAAACTGAAAGCAAAGAAGGGAGTCAGATCCTCACCCGGCACAAACAGGAAGACTTTACAGAAAACTTTGTGCAGGAGTCCAAAGAATGGATTTAACCAAAACACTGAAACTTTTCTTACTTCCCAGCAATGGCTGGATGTCATAAAACATGTGCAGTTACTTAAGATACAGGTATAGGACTACACAGCCCTTTTCCTTTATCAATATGAAGTATAAATACCACAGGATAAAAGGATTGCAGTGAAGTTGGAGAATAGAGTATAATGCACCTTGCTGTGGCCAACAGAAATTTCCTGCCTTAGCCTGGGGAGAGCAGGAGCACAGGGGGGTGCCAGTCTCAGCACAGGGACACAGGGATGGCTCTGCCAAGTGCCACAGCCACCTGTCCCCACAACAGCACATCAGCAGGGAGACAAGACAAGGGGATTTTGCTCTCCAGGAGCACAGCCAGGAGGGAATAACTATAATTCAGCCACGTGCCCTGCTTAGCTAAAGCAAAGAGCTGGTGCTACTGCAAGTGCTCAACCACCTACCCCTTTGCTTGCATGGCCAGGGAAACCAAGCGCCACCTTTTCCTAAGAGAAACCAAAACCCACTCTTTTTATGCTCTTCCACAGCATCCAGCGCTGACATCACCCCCCTACACTGCTCTGCCAAGCCTTGCAGAACCCTGCACTGACGTACACAGGCCCTCGAGGAACCAGGCACCAACATACTTTTGAATTCGAGGCTTCAAATGGGAATGCAAATCCCACATTTCATGCATCATGGGGTGTTTTACGCTTTGGCAAGAAATGAAAGTCACCTAAGAAGCAATTGCCATAATAGGGTGATGAGCACAATGGAAAGACATTTACAGAGCTAAACATATTATTGATGTGTCTGGGTTGGTGGAGTTTAGGTACAGCAAGACACATAGTTCACATGTCAAAAACGTGTTGTCAGTGACTGCAATGTACACAGCCAGAAGTGCAGCACTGTACTCTGCTGTTCTAAAAATGCTGCCTAAAATAGCATTTAGGAAGTGTTACTAATTAAAAGGCAATTTCTATATAGTGTATATTAAGAATAAGGCATTGTTTTCCTCTGGGATTTTGACTTGAGGAGATTCCAAGTATGTAAAACAAACAAAAAAAAAAGCCCTGAGTGATTTTTTTGTCAGATCTCAAAAGATACGCTGAACAGAGCAGATGATGAGCAATATCACATGGTTCAATGATCCTATCTGCTTTTTTCACTTTTAGAAACATATACTAACCAAATTCTTTTTTATCTTTGATATTTGTGGGATTATTCATTTTTAAAATCCATCTTCCAATCTTAAGTTGTGCTGTATGGCAGCACCCATGTTGATTGGCACATTTTTTAAAGTGCATTTTATCAAATACCCTTTACTTGCAAATAAAACTGGTTTTCCTCCTCTCTTTTTCTTTCTGACCTGCAACCATGAAAGTAGATTTGGGCTGCTAAGAGCAGCTCCCAGCCTGCAGGGGATGGCAGCAGCTCCCAGTTGCTGCCCATGGTCCCCTTCCCATCCCCAGTTAACCCAGGGTTGGGCTCTGGGCAGCAGGTGAAAAATCCTCCACTTGCATTTCTTGCAGCCCAGTTGGCAAAGCCTGCCAAGTGATGGAGGGTGAGCTAAACCAGGGAGATCTGGAAGGAGACCAAAAGCTGAAGGAGATGCTCCATCTGCAGCCAAGGCCAAGCTTGGCACAGAGCCCACAGCTGCTCCCCACTCAGCCCTCAGCCAGGGCCACGGGGCAGCTCTTCCGTGGTGGACGGGAAGAACAATGTTCATTTAGCAACTGGCCTCGGCTTTTTCACTCAGCCTGGAGGGAAAATTCACTCCTGCAAACAGCAGCTGGGAAGAGCCAGGTGGGAAGGTCTGAACTGCACCATCCACATCAAGGACATGCTCCTGGCTAGGGAAGAGTAGCACTCCTGGAGCTGCCTGCCCGCTGCACCAGCCAACATGCTGGGGCAGGGCAAGGGAGTGTCCCCACTTGTTTCACCCTAAGGTCCAGCATGACATAAATAAAGTTGGAAGATAATCCATAAAGAACTTCGATGTTGTTTGGGACAGAAGGCTCTGTACTGTGCACAGCAGAGTGAGTTAATATTTCTGAAAAGAAAAGCTTCAAAATACTGAAAGGTGGAAGATCATTCACAAGTTACTCATGATGACCCAGGACATAAATTATTTGCTAAACAGAGGATATACACATCCCAAACACATCAGGGAGAAGAATGACACCCAATCCTGGCTAGGCATGGTGCAGAAAAACCAGTCCTTGGCAGCACCCCTCCGGACCCCAGCTTCCTCACCTGCCAAAGCCTAGAACACACTTGTTTGTAGTTTGTCATGTCACATTAAATTGAAATCTTTCATTGCCTGGTTGGGAAAGATAATAGAAAGCAACATTTCAAGGTGATCTACCCTTCTAAACATAATCTTTAGCAAATTAATAATTAACCAACTATTTGTTGGTCAGCTGATACTGCTCCAGATACAAAGTTTCAGGCAATGCACCAGTGAGATCTCACACAGCCATACTTTTTTTAATTAAGCACAGGTGAAAGGATATTTCAGCTAACCCAATTAATCTGGAGGACCTTTGGGGTAGGAGCAGCAGGAGTGTGATGATGCAGCTCTGCATCCCAACATACCCCTTCAGGCTTTTCCTCCTGCTTTCCGCCATCCCCAGCTGAAGGCACAGCTGACTTTGTCAGAGAGCCACTTGTCACACCTTCAGAAAAAGCCATGCATAGGCACCGCTCTAACTTCAGGGACCATTTCCCTATGGATTTGGCCCATGCTTGGGCAGCTCCACCTGGGAAAAGGCATCCTTTCTCCCAGGTACTCCCCGGCCTGCCAACTGCTAAATCTCCAGCGTGCCTGCAGCCCCCTTGTGGAATGAGGTTTCACAAACTACGCCGAAAAGAGGCATTGTTTTAATCTAAGAGCACAGAGGAGTTATTTTTAGCTGCCGCAGGGCTGATCCTGCAGGTGCTGCAGGCTCCTGGGGCAGGAGCGGCTCCTGGCACGTCTCGGGATGCACTGGAGCCACCGGCAACATAACAGAAGAATCCACTCCATATTGCATTTAAACACCAGCAAAATGTTTGCATTATTACTCTATAATCCCTCAGTGTGAGCTGCTGGTTGGGGTTTTAAAATTGGGGATTCTCCTTCACAGCTTTGTTTTTAACCCTCCAGTCCAATTCTCCACTCACTGCAGGACCAGAGGCACTTCCCAGCCTGGCTGTCCAAACAACCTTTCTCACTTTCGGGGCTCCCCTGATAAAATAAATTGCAAGAGATACCAAGCAGCTTTTGATTTCACTTTCACTGAAAACATGTCAAGGCTTCTCAAGGTGTCACACCTATCGAAATCCTGGGTGGGATGCAAGGACACAGCAAGTGGTCCAGGAGCAGAGCCACGGGCTCAGAGGCACCCGGAGAGAGCAGCACAATTAACATGCAGTGCTTCCCCAGCACACATCTAGCAGAGCATATCAAGGAGAGTGTGGGTGAAAAAAAAAAAGCCACACTATGGTGTTTCTAATAAACTAAGAAACTTTTTTGACTTTCATGATGTACATATGGCCGTTAATTTCCATGTCATGTTATGATTTTTGGCTGAGCCAACAGTATGTATGTGTGGATGGAAGCAAGCAAAACAAATGCATTTTGTATTCAAATTTATACAACTCCATACATTTTTATGCTGTTTATTTGAAAATTAATTTTGGCTTAGACCTTAGAGACAGCAAATGTTGTCAAGATTTGAGGGCTACCTGAAAAGCCTTGGGGACAGCATTACCCTTATGCATAAGAAACAGCAAAATAAAATAAAAATAAATGAATTTCCAAATACGTCATGGCTAATCCCTTGAGCTGACCTACAAATGAATTATAGAGGGTTTGCTACAGGACTGAGTAGATCTTGTGATTTCACTGAGAGATTTATCTTATTTTCCAACTTATTTTCATATCTTATTTCCTTTTCTTTTAGAATTAGACTGTAAATAAAAGAGCTAAGACCGAATGAAGCTCCCTTTCACCGCACTCATATTGGATTGATAAATTAAAACGGTGAGATGAGTTTTGTATGACCCATCCTCGAGGATTTGGGAAATTTAGCCGATGCAAAACAAGGCATTAATTTGGAGAGGCCTAGCTACTTACAATGCTTAGTATTCTGACAATGATGAATGGCATCATTCCAAGCAAATGGTAATTTCACTTTTTGTGACAGTACTTTAGAGCAAAACCGACTTTCTTCACACAAAGAATTTGCAATCCTATTGAACAGAGGCTGTACCTGAATATCAGAAATCCTTCATTGTTTAAGTATCATCTGATATTCTTGATTGGCTCCAGACTGAAGGTTGCAGTTGAATTAGGGAGAACGGAGGTTAAGTCCTAACCTTGAAAGATTTAGCAGCCATTGAAACACTGCCTTTGGGCACTTATTGGCCTGTATTTATCAAAAAACTTTTCAATTCAATGAGGGGAGGGAGAAAACACAAAACTTGTCACATTCATCAAGTGAAGCCACTGGAAAGACATCTACAGAAGAACACCCAAAAAGCATAATCTTTCAGAAGAGCTGATAGAAATGGTAATTGGATGGGATGAAGAATAATACTTCTAAAGCAGGGGTATAGAGAATATAGCTAAAAAATCAAGGTCAGAAGAAGGGAATGTATCCTTTTCAACTTAATAAAACTTACATTTGCCTTTTGTATGGCGGAAAATATTCCAGGTACCATCTCTAATTTATTTCTGCACAAACACTTCTGAGTAAAAACAGCATCACAGACAAACTGGCAGCATGTTTTCTTTTAGCTTACGTGCAGCAAACATAAAAGCATTGTTAGTAGATACAATTAGAAAAAAAAAAAACACAACACAAAAACTCCAGGACTTCCCTATTATTTAGAAATGTGGCTCAGCCTTCACAAACACAGAGAGCATCTTTAAAAAAAGCATATCCCTAAGGCACTCGAAAGCCACCTTCTATGATTGGCAAAGAGCACTGACATTGTCTCCCAAACAGGGAACAGAAATGATGAATCATAAAAACTTGATTGCACCTCTTCCTGCCTCCTCACTAACAAGCTAATCAGAGACCACGGCGCGAGTGTCATGTGTAAACGGATGAGTTGTACAGGGATGCTATATTGTCCCATTTTTATCTTACACAAACACCTCTGGCCTGAACTTTGAAGGCTTTTGGCACATTTCTCAGGTTTTGTATCAGGGGTCCTATCCAGCTGGTGAAGGAGGGGAAATACTGAAGTGCTGTGTTGCTCTGCTCGCCGGAGTCACACGGATGCAGGTGTCTCCTTACTGACGACGACATCAGCTAAGGGGAAAAAAATCTGCAAAAGGTCAGTATCTGCAGACATGAAGCCTCCAGCCAGCTCCCTAAACAGTTAACAAACAGCACCTACCACCAAAACATCCCCATAAATAATTCCTGTAATGAAAGTAGAGATGAAAGCATTTGTTAATTTTCCGTAGTCCAGGGAATTGGGCTATTGATGCCTATTAATCCAAGAAATATAGCATTATATTTGTCAAGAGCATCTCAGGATGTAGGGCTGGAGGAATAACCTGTGATTTGTGATGACAACTTTTTCTCCACCAGGTACAGTATTTTAGGGTTACAGCACATTTAGTGATAGCATTGACTAATCTGCTCAGGGCACTACTACCATCAGCAAGGTTTTCCCACTCTGAAGTACCTGAAAAACAACCTTTGCCAACCAGAACTGCAGATCATCCCCATCTCAAAAATATTTGCCTCAGCACATGGTGGGAGAAGGTCAGTGAAGACACACTGACATGATGATAAAGGCAATGAAGGACAAAAATACATAAGAACAGCCTGAAAATCTGTAATTGGAGGTGAAACCTACCATCTGGTGTTCAAACACCTTGACATCAAGAAAGTAGTTACAGGGTGCCCTGGTGTGCCCAGGCATTTGTGGACATATGGTACATTTTACCATTAACTGCAAATTTCCTTACTTTTATTGTTTTCTGTCACAAGCATAATGTTTGCTTTAACACAGATTTGTTGCATGAACACACTTATTGAACATTTCATGTTTTTCCCAGCCTTTTCCCACTTCTCCTTGACTTATTTGGTCTCCACACTGGTCCAGGCCAGGCCATGCCATGCCAGGGACACCGACTGCCCCACGGGACCTTGGGCACCCACTGCAGGGTTAGAAATGCTCCATCCCATGACGAGGGCTGCACTCCAGGCTCTGAGCTTTCCTTCACACTGCTCAAAAAATTCTTTAAATCACCATCCAACAGGTGCCCCATTTCTCCTCCTTTATGCTTCTCCTTAGCACAGGGAGCTGCCAAATTCCCCTGAGCTGGCCACCACCCTGCCAATGGCCAACCTCCTCAAGGACTTTCTTAAAGCTTTTTATTTTCCTGTCCAAGCCAGACTGGACATCATTTCAAGCACATTTAGTTCTGGCATGAGCAGAGCCTTCATTGCTCACATTTTGAGCACCTTGTCTTACCAAATAACCCCAGAAAGAAAACCAGCAGCTCAAGGGAAAAATCAGATATAATCCTGGGTAACTCAGTGTCACGTAATTCCTGTGTGGTCACCGCTGAGGTAAACCCACATTCACTGCAGTGTCTGAAAGAGCCAAGGAAGGACTTTTCAGGACGTGGCCCATAACTGCAGAGGCACAAACTGGATGGCCACTGTCCATGTGGTGATGGTGAGACTGGAAAAGTCACACTATCAGTGATGAAAGAAAGAGGTACTCACAAGATTGGTGCTTTTAGGTAAAATCTGACTGAAAACACATAGAAAAATTAAATATATGTAGACCATAACAAGAAGACCTAACCTCTTACATCCACAACAAATTCTTCTATCATCTGCAGTTATTCAGAGGTAGATTTTACATCCCATCTCTGCAATTCTCAGAGTTGCCCTTTGATATCAGAGTAAGTTTTGACTGCACAGAAGTTGAGTAAACACCTCAGGATTTGGCCCTCTGATATTGAGCAACCAATCTTAATTTAGAGCACACTTTTTCCAAAATACATTAAAAGTTTAAGTTTTAAACCTTTACTGCAGCAGGCTCCAGGAAAGCAAACAGGTCATTATTTGTGGCAATGGTGGCGTGTGTGATTTTCCAAAAACAGGCTGGTTTGTGGGAAATCACTGAACTAATCGCTACCCCACATGAAAGGAGTGAATTCTACAATGATTTCAGCATGCTTCTACGAATTTATTTATCCGCCCGATGCCACCTGTTTCACTGCCAGTTCCTCCAGCCACATACCGAGGCATCGCTGGGGGGGTCAAACCAGGAAAATTCCTGGGGACCATCTGCTTATTCATAAGCCCCAAACCCCATATTTCCACTCCGGCATCATATCCGCCCTTATCGGGGGGCATTGTGCGCTAATGACCATTATTTAATTAACAGATGAAGAAGCCCTGAAAGCCGCGCCGGCAGATTTTGAACTTGATCTTCTCTCATTTGCTGTCAGGCAAGACCAGATAAATGACAAGTATTTCGAGAGTCTGCAAAGGCCCTTTAGAACAGCTGCACAGGCTTCACCCCTTCTTTGCAGCAGGTTTCTCACTTAAGAAAAAAACACGCTTCATTACATCGCCTCTTACTTGAGCTGCAAGGGTCTATTCAAGGAAGATAAGCCTCTTAGAAATGAAGTAGCGTTGAATTTAGGTTTTGAGTGACAGGAGGAAGGTTTATCCATTCAGCAGACAATACTGCTTTCTCTGCATTAATCTAGGAGGCGGACAATGATCTGTTTTTTAGGCAGCATCTCATCTCTTTTCCCACAGCAGAAGGTGATTAGAGTTCGGAAGCAGGGACTGTGAAAGAAAGGCGAGCGCTATCTCCCCAGCCCTCCTGTTTCCTGAGCAGGGCAGGAGGGAAGTTCTCGGCCAAGTGCATCAATCACAGGGCTGGCGCTCAGGATGTGCCGCCTGGTCAGGGGCTGACCGGGGGCTGGCAGGTGAGGGCATGGACACCCCGGCAAACCCCAGCCCTGATATCGCAGCAGATAAACACACTTGCTCAGCATAGGGAGTTTCATAATCCCCTGCATCTTGCACTCAGGACAGGGGGGAACAGCTGCCCAGTATGAGCCCAGGGTAGGTAAGAGGTGTCAGAAATCACTTTTCATTTGGTGGGTCCAGCTCGTCAGGGATGAGCGTTGGCATTTCTCAGCTCACCCCTGACAGCAGCACTCTACTCACCAGCGTCTCCATCCAGGAGATCTCCCAACACTCACAAAGAGAGTCACACTGGTCCTGCTTTGCAGAGGGGGGAACCAAGGCACTGAGAAGCAGATTTGCCTGAGAGCGACTGAACCCAGAAATTTTGGCTCTCCTCTTCCTCACTGTGGCTCCCAGTGGATTACACACAACCAAAGGAGACGGGAGCTGGCTCTGGAAGTCCACTCACCCCGTGCATGCACTCCTGATGATGCTCAAAGACAGCTACAAGTTTTTTGTGTCTCACATCACCTCCATTTTCCATGTTCAAGGAGCAACCTGCAATTTCAGCCAACTCTCCAGTGGGAGAAGCGAGCCACCAGGAGCCACGTGAGAGTGGCACAGCTGCTCAGCAGCACTGGCATTTCTCCCTGCTTTTCCAAGATCTGTGCCCCCAGTTGTCAGGCTGGAGGGGTTTTAAGCACTTCAGCTTTTCAAGCACACATGCATAGGCATGAACAGGCAAGGTAGGGAGAGAGAGGCAAATAAACTCAAGTGGGTATAAATACACCACACAAATGCTGACACATGGGACAAGACACCAAGCTTTCCAAATAATTATTAAGCTATCCCTACACTCATCTTCCTACATGCAAAATAACCTGCAGCTTCAACCGTTTTCTTTAAGTAATCACTATAGCACCTAAATCTTCATGAATTAATGTTATAAGTACTGACTAACCCACAGAAATCAAGTTTCTTGTCCCCATTTGACAGGAAACCCAGCAGAGGTTACACCTGTAACCAAAGGCTGTCACAATCCACTGGGGAACACCAAGATTGAAAAAGCCAAGGCCAAGGCATTTTGGAGACCCCATCCCTGGCTGGCCAAGTACCTGTCTGGAGCACAACAAGCAAATCCAAGTCTACATGAGCTGAGCAGATGAAAAGCAAAAAACTTCCTAAAAGCATTTCTGCCATTTTACGTAATCCCCCACGGACGCTGTTTTTAAATAAGCAAACCCTCTGTAAGACAAACAACATTTTCTACATCAGAAGGACTTTGTTGTGTCCCAGAGTGAGGCAGCTAAAGGGAATCCTTTTTCATTGCCAGGGCGCTCTGAATAACTTTTAAGGGGCAGCACAGCAACCCTTGCTCCTGTTGGCGACAGCCCACAGATCAAACTGCAGCGTGCTGCAGAAACACGGCGAGCCTTCCACAAATAAGGAGCGTATTGACACATTTTCTCTTCGCCCCTTTGTGCTAAGCCTGTGTAACTGTGCTCCAGTGAATGGCTTTTTGTTATTCTTATCTCCGCGCCTCAAAATTCCTCAAAACACATCTGTCACGGCACAGCTTGAGAGCCAGCCCCGAACAACTCCGGTGTCACAGCTCTCCTATCTCCCCTCCAACCTCCCAGGTGGGAAGAAGTTTGCACAGACATTTCTTTTGCTCATCGGAGCATGGCTGGCGTGCCGAGTCAGCACCACGCAGACCCACGTCCTCCCCTTTTTTCCTTTTTTTCCGCCCCCCCAGTTTTTTTTTTGGTTTTTTTTTTTTTTGTTTTTTTTTTTTTTTTTTTTAAGGAGACTTAATTGCTTCGTTTCAGATGTTATGTTTAACCTCAGGAAATGGTACTATAGACATGGCAAACAACTTTCTGGTTGTTTCCAATCAGTACCATATTATAAAGTACAGCCAGTTAAGAATCCTATTCATTTTCTTGCCCTGTCATCTTGATCTTATTTGAATGTCTGGGGAGCAGGAGGTGCTCGCTCGGCCCCGCGCTTCAGAAGTGGGGGCAGGAACGTCTGTGCAATGTGTTAGAGACACTGAAAGTTTTCATTTTTGACTCCTTAATGAGAGCGACCTTTGCCACGGGCTGATGAGTTCCATACCTGTCCTGGTGTGTTTTCTGAAAACATTTGACACTGCTCACAGGTTTGACGGGGATATGACTAATGAAGTCTTGGTATAAAAATAATGGGCTGCAATTGCAAGTCATTTGTGTGAAACCAAACTCCTTAAAAACTTGTCTCTGCTCACTTTCTGTTTTCTAAATGAGTCAATAATACGAATCAGATGGCTTGAAGGAATAGACCCCCAAATATTTCCTCTCTCCCTTCTATAAATTAGCTGCCATTTTGTGCAATTTTTGTTGCCTCCAGGCATGGTTTAAATTGGACTGTAGTTACTAGATTGCTGGAGCTATTGCAAAATGTGTAGGCTAATACATAATACCTTGTTTTTGTTAAATGTATAGTAACAGCTCTTCTTGTGAGGTCAAGAGGCCCAGGCTGCTACTACTTAGAATGCATAACAATTTTATGTAAAGTAATGGGGAGGCAAGCAGGAGTGTGCATTTCTGCAGCAACTTTTAAGTAATCAAAAAAACTCATGTGTTGTTTTTACCTTTTTTTTATCTGCTGCAAGGGCAGAGTGATGTCGGTTGCGAGGCTGTGGGACTTGCCTGTGGGCTGGGGGAATGCAGCACCAGGAGCCTCCCAGACTCATCACAGAAGGGCATTTTGGAGACACATCTCCATGGCTTATCCTCCACCATCAAAGTTTAAATCCTCTTTTTGATTGAATAGGTACATCATGAATCTGACCACCTGGGTAGGCAACTTTAGAATATATAACACACTGCAGTGACAACAAAAATACCCTGGAAGCTCACAAACTGTGCTATATTCACGGCACAGATAGATGTGCCTCTGACTCTTTCAATTTTAGCATCAGTACTGATAATTTGTGTTTTGCTTTAAGCCTCAGCTCTTGCAGTCATGTAAATATATGAGGATTTTAACTCTCTATTAGAATCAGCAGCTTACAACACGACAGAAGACAGCTTGAAATTCTTACCCAAGCTACCTTGGGAACTCAGAACCTTAAAGAAAACATAAAGAAACCCACATGCTCTAACTTCCATGCTTTTGAGGCACCTAATTCATGAGTTTTGATTGCCAGGAACTGGAAAACCTGTTACAATAACTATGAAAACTCCTGTCATAAACTGCTGCGACTGATTTTGGTGCAGCCTGATCACTGTTTGTTGACAACAGGTCCATACAGGTCCTAACTTTCTCTAACATATATACATATTCCCACACAAATTATTTCAAATCCCTCCTCCAAAACAATCCAGCACTCTGCTGGATACAGTAAAGGAAAAAATAGAGGTATGATGGAGGTGTAGTCACATGGTCTAGTGGAAAAGGGTTCATGTTGTCTGGTTTTAGAGCCCACGTGGACAAGAAGGGGCCATGACTGCAGGAACCGCCAGCCACCGCCGGGAGTTTTGTTTGATGTTGAAACACACAATCAAGTTATTTTATATAAGATGCTATTTTAGCCACATTTGGGTAGGCAATTGAAAGGCAAAGGTCAACATTTTTCCTTCAGTTCAAGGATGGCTATATGCACCACACAAGTACAAACACACATTGTACTCCCGTGCGTGCGCGAGCGTTATGAACGTGTGGAAGGAATAATCCGCACAGGTTACAGGCATTTCCCATTACAACCCGTGAGTGGTCTCATTATCCCACAGCTCATTTGAACTCAAAATGTGCAAAGTTAGGAACACTGCGTAAGTCTTTGCAGGACCAGGGCTTAAGTACACACACAACCCCAAGCTCCAGGTTTGGACATGCTGTTCTTCAGCCCTAGAACAAACGCAAAGCTCCGTACGACTAAACATAGCCGGTATACAAGAGATTCTGTTTTGTTTTGTTTAGCAGCTCCCCTGTGACCCAACAGAAGTTACGAAACCAAATGAATGTAATAGAGCGTTCATTCCCTGCTTATTGATGTTGCCTCGCCCTTGGGCATATTTGCAAAATTTCCTTCTACATAATAAAAAATGGCATGTCACAGTGTGGCCAGCTGGACTGAGGGCCGGCACTAGTCAAACACGGGGGCTATTTGCTGTTAAACGCCTGCTGCTCCTCCAGGACAAAGGCATTCCTGGACTCAGGTAAGGGTGATATCCTTCTCTGTTGAATCCCTGTGAGGATGGTACAATGGTTTGTTGACGGTGTTGCCCAGATATAGAGCAGTCTCTTTGTATGGAGTTTACTCACAACACAGATCCTCTCTGTTCAGTGAACTCGTAGCTTCCCTTGGAAGAGCCACACATCCCATTTTGTCATCTATTTTCCTCATAAACAAACATATCTACTGTCACTGACATTTCCTTGCCTCCAGCCCCAAGCATCTGCCATCAATGGGACACACATCAGACACAGCTCAGCAGAAATAGCAAGAGACCAGAAGCCACAGAGCCCACATTTTTCTGTTTTCATTCATGGATTCACTGATAAATCCCCTTTGGCCAGACTGAGTTGCTTTGCTCCTGCCCTCCCACATCCTGTGTGGATGCAGCCCAGCCCTGGAACAAGAACATTTCAACACCCAAGTACTCAGGACTCCACAACTACTCCAAGCAGCTTCCACCTCCCCTCCAGGTAGGAAGGGAACCTGGAAGATGGTGAGTGCCAGCATCACATGGAACAAACACTAACCACAAACTCTGGCATTCGTATCTCTACAGCTGCCAACTCCTGTGGTCAGAAAGCATCTCACCTGGCTTTAGGGAAGGCAGTTCTGACTATGTGGTCACCCAGCCTGTTACTGCAATCCATGAAGGAAGATTTGAGACCTCACCGCAGCTGGATGGAGTCATTACGGTCTTCTCACTCTGACCCTGCAAGAAGGCTTTGAGTGCCACATCAAGTTGGATCCAAACATTCAGACAGCTCAATATATAGGCAAGATGAATCTCACTCTCTGTGGCAACCTACAGGGAAGTTCTCTCATCCTTTCTATTTCAAAACCTCTTGTATTTTCTGTTAAAGTACATGGTATCAGCTATGGCAGAGCAAGGGTCCTTGGCCAAATTGTACAGCTCACTGTGGGATTTTCTACTTTCTGAACTCTTTGTTTTTGCTGGCTCAGACTCGCTTCTAGGTAACTCTGCATATATTTTCACCCTCTCTGTGAACCACAGTGCACACTGAAGCTAAATCTAATTTGCAGTTTGAGTATAAACGAGTAATTAGGAATCCACTCCTGCCAGCATTGGTGCCAGCAGTTTAAAGTGGGTATGGAATTACTAGGTTAAAATTGCACCTTACACCTTGACACTGGCTCTGAAAAGGCTGGTCCTGGGGTATTGGACATTACATAAATATAAGCACAGTCAGGAAGAAAACGGTGCAAGCCAGCCAGGATTCTTTTTAATATCTCTCCTTAATTCAAGGGGCCCATTATATATAGTGCTCAGGACGGGAACAGGAAGACTTGTACCCACTTGGGGGGGCGGGTTATGGTTTAGCCACCAACTTTCCTTTTTGCTCACACAAGGGCTAATTCATAGGTTAAGTGGAGGATTATAGATGATAGAAATGCAGCAGCCCTTTTCCTTTCCTCCCCATGCTTTTCATGTAAAGAGAAAGAAGGCTTCTCTCATCCCTTCTGCAAAAGTGTCGACACATTTCCATAGCTCTGTGAGAGGACCTGCCATTTCTGTCACTCCACTACCCCTTGTCCCTTTGTCCCCACAGCATCTTATTTCAGCTTGGAGAAGAACAATTCAGAGCTTCAGAAGATAAAACCAGATTTCCTAGGAAATAGTTCCGTAAGAAAAGCCTGGACTGTAGCCATGCCTGGGATAGCATGAGCCCTCTTTTACACTGATTTGTGAGTTTTGCCTCAACTTTAAGAGAAGCAAAATCAGCCCTTTGCAATATCTCTCTTTCAAGGCAGCATCTCAGTGCACCAGCACCTGAAAAGTCACCAGGCACTTTGGGGCATGTTTTGTCAGCGGGAACAAGGTGACAGTGTGGAAATTCAAGGACTGATGAAATACCAGCCTGTCTTCCAGTACCCAGCTGTGCTGCCCCATCAGAGGGACTGTTTGTCTTTGCCTGGCAAAACTACACCTAAATACCAACTAAATACTTAGAGAAATCAAACAGATTGTTACAAGGGCCTGAGGCTGAAAAGACTCACACTGAAAGCAAATGTGTGTACAAATAACCAGATCCATTGGGCTGCTGAGGATCCAGAGTTACAGACTGGAGCTAAACTACAACCATGGATTTGCTTAAAAAAAAACAAAACAAAACAAAACAAACCTGGTTGTTCTGAAAACACAGAAAAATCTAGAGGCAGATCCCATTTTAATTTGTTGCACACATTGCCATTTGAGGACAAGGTATAGGTGCTGCAGGTTGCTGCATTTCTCATGTTAAGTGGTTATATGCTGTTGAGCACAACAGTAAGTAAAGCTCTGATATAAAACTCATATAACTTTTTTTGCTGGCATGACAATTAAGGCTTCCCCTAGATTTCCAGTAACTTAAATGCCTTCCTTTGATAGTTTCCCTTTGTTTCTTTCAATTTCGTTTGTTCTAAAGGAATACTTGGAATTTTAGCACAGGATCTGCAAGTTGCCTTTTTTTTCTTGACTACTCCCTGTTAAAACCTTGGCTTTTTTTGGAGTGCACAACAGAGACATTTGCTGGGTTCCCAGAGGGAAAAAGGAAACAGAGAAAAAAAATGAATTTGAAAAATGTATTTTTTTGTGAGGGATAAATGCACATTCCACACTTGTTCTTTTATGTGGGACTCCCATCTGTCTTGTCCAGAAGCTTGAAGAGTGAAGTGGGCAACCAGAAAATATCCTTTCATGAAATAAAAAAAAGTAGTTTGGGATCATCTATACATGTTTTTTCATGCATTTTCTATGGAAACATGGCCAGAGCTCACAGTTTCCACCTTAGGTACATTTTCCCTAGTTAATTAAACCCTCTTTCCCCACATGACAAATGGGCCCTTCTCAAGAAAGGGCACGATTGCAGGCACGGGTGAAGTCAAAGAGGGCATTCTTAGTGATTAGACATGAAATACGGACTTGGAAAACAGAGATTTTGAATGTAAAGAGGGAATAACTTACTGCATCCTCAGGGTAAAGATAATTTATGCATCCTTTGCCTAAGTGAGTTTTCTCTATCTGTTTATTTTGGGTTTAAAAAGCCTATTTATCTGGTTGGGTATACTTTAAAAAATGTGCTTCCCACGGCCCTCCTCTTCTGTTTAGTGCTCATATTTTTCCCAAGCCAAATTCATTAGAATTACGGCCTTGATGATATGTGAGCCTTCAAACGTGGCATGTTCACGGAGAAAGCACGGGCACTGATGGGCCAAGTCTGGGGCCAGCACCATTGCAGACTGCCAAGGTGCAGCATACAAAAACCATGAGCTATGAGAAGGGGGACCTAAAAATCCTGAGATGCTTCACATTTAATGAGATACTGGGCTTGGTGCTCCGGGACATATTTTCAAGCACAGCTTTTCCATGAACAGTGCTGGAAATTCACTGTATTTTAAATTAAAATTGGGGTTACCCCAGTTGCTTTCCCTATAAAGGCTTGGGCAGGGAGGTGTCACCAGCTGAAACTTGCAGCTTACAGGGAAATTTGGGAGGTTGCTTCCTTTCAACAGAGACGCCCAATGAGCATCAGGGAAACAACAAGAATTGAGCTGAGGAACTGGGGCAAAACAGAGGGCAGTGATACAGAAACACTGAATATATTTGAGGGGAACCAAATGCATTTAATTCCTCTCCCATCCCAGAGCTCAAGAACCCCTTATTTCCTTAGCAGTGCTGTTTCTCCTTAGCTCAGCACAGGTTCCTCCAGTTTAAATGGTGAACTAATATGAGCATAAGGGGAAAAAACAACCAAAACAAACTCCACCATGACACAAACTTATTCTTGTTGTAACTTGACAAGTAACTTGGTTTGCATGGGGTTCAAAGGGCACTAGCACAAGGAAAACCAAAAAAAGGATTCACAATCCAGCAGAAAAAGTGACCAACCCATGGTCTTAGTCAAGTCCCTGTCTCAGTGTCCCCCTTTTGCAGTTATAAAAGGCCTTCTAAAGACTTCTGGGGAGGAAACCTTTCTTTTTCTGCCGGGTATTAAACTGTGCAATAGAATGTCTGATCCGCTTTTAAGTAATAAATCAATCCTTCACTAATTCAGATCTTCCTCATTCTCAATTCATAGGATCTCTGTTGACCAGGTGATTGTACTTCAGAAAGGCAGCAATTCTCCTGTGTGCTTGGGTGGAAAGTAACCATCTAGAAAAGGTTTGTCATGTACTGGTGTGGTTTAAAATTGAGAACATTTTTGGAAATAAGGGACTGTGCATGGCTGTCACTCTTCCTCCAACTCTACAGAGATGCAAGGGTGGAGGGGGAGTGTGGAGATTGGCCATGACCAGAACTGAGATGTGCTATTCACCTGTGGTTTAATGAGAAAAAAAAAAAATCAAGTTCATCATACAACACATGAGAAAACCGAGTGGAAGTTTGCACTATGGAAATACAAAAGATTCTGGCCCAATTCCATTTTCTGTAGTGGCTTCCAGCATGTGGCTGGCAGTGCATCCCACTGCCTGCAGCACACACACTGCCCCACCACACAACACAGCCTTTCCAAGAGGGCTCTGCACCTCTCTTCTGATGGACAGTTAAAGTTTTCTGGATGGAAACACTGCCCTGCTTGCTCCTCACTCCAGCTTATCCCCAAACAGCCTTGCTTGAAGACCCTTCCACAGTGAGGAGGGCTCCTTGGGGCTGACCCACCAAGGGCAATGCCAGCCAATTTACTTTGGTGATTGCAACATGCCAAGTATTAGGAGTGGATAAAATTACATCAAAGCAAGGTCTAAAACCAGGAATAAGCCCAGTATATACCCATAGCTTTTTTCTGCCATGCCTTAGGGACTGTAAAACACACTGGTAAAATCCAGCCCCATTCCCGCAGCCCTCGCTCACGTGGCTGCAGGAGTTACCTGCATGAGCTGGCAACAACTTACACAGCAAAAGAGCTGCAGGATCGGGCCTTTAATTGCTTAAAAATACACTACCCACCAATAGTTACCTAATTTAGCAGAATATATTACCTCTCTGCTTCATAAATCTTAATTAAAGCTGTTAGTTTTCCTATTATATGATCAAGAAACGCCCCATTAAAGTTAAGCAGTTTCTCCAAGTAATTATATACATTATGTGGTGTGAGTGTAAAGATGCATACAGCGTTCCACTACCAATTATTTTGCATACCCTGAAAAGCACTATCTATTAAATAAAAAACTTGCAGAATTTCATTAATGCACGATTTTTTAATCTCCCAAAAGTCAAAGCTGTCCCACAGGAGCGTGTATACTCAGTGTTGGCTCCTTATAATACAATTTAATGCTCACAAACACAACTAAAGTATTTAAGCATTTACAGAGGTTGTCATAAGTGCTTTTCTTATTTTCGATCAAATTCAAGTCTACACTTAATACAGTTAACTGTGGTTATTTAATTTCAAAACTCAAGAATCCAACCTCAAAAATTTATAACAATATAAATTTAGTTACATTGATATAGGATATGTATGCTACTGGGAAACCGTTTTTCAGTAAGAAGTGCAGAATTGTAAGACCTAAAAGGAGTTATTTTTTAAAGTAAGCATTATTTCAAATAAACCTTGTCAGATTTCAAATAATATTTTCCTATTCGTCTGCAAAATGATTTCATAATTTTTAGTGGTATGTTTCAAGCCAGTGCTAAATGCTACCAAAAACTGGATGTATTTTAATTATGCTTTCTCTTTTGATGAGAATCTCATGTAAATACAGCACAAATATTAAACTGAGATCTTGCAAATATCTTATATATATATATTACTAACCAAAGCACTTCATTTCCTAGCAACTGGCTAGAGAGAATGAAATTTGGAAAATTATTCTTAGTTCCCCTAAGACACTGAATTTATTGCCTGACCACATTAACAATTAAAAGGTATATGCAAGATGTTAGATGTTAAAATATAATGGAAGGAGCTTAACATCTGCTCATATACATCAAGAAACCAACTCCTGCCCCTAAAAGTAACCTAATCAGGCTTGCAAGAATGTAATATTTTACTTTTAAGCAAAATATTATGCTCCAAAAACTGCAAAGAGTCACTCAGGCACATAAAAAAAAAGAAGAGGAAAAAGAAAAGCAGAGAGAGCAGCAGCCCCAGCTGATGTTGATAATCTTTGATCCAATACAGTTTCATATCATCCCTCAGAGCTGACAGTACATTATTAATTGAAACATTGGGGCTGAACTATGTCCTCTTCTATAGTAATCATAATATAATTATATCCCATAGGCAGAAATACTATTTCCACCTCTGCCCCTGAAAAAGTTATCTACAAACTGGCTTGGAAATGTGTGAAACAAAGTAGTACCCCACCACTCTATTTATGGTGTGGGTACTCGGGGTCCATAAATCATGGTGCATATTCTGAGGAAACAGATACATGAAAATATCAAACATGATTTCTATATAATACATTGTGAAAGCATCTTGGATAAATTGATTTTAAACAATCTGGCTGGGTTTCCTTTTATAATCCTTTTTTCCCCCCCTGTTTTTAATTTTTGCACAGATGTAGCTGTATAAATAGCAGTATTTCCTGGAATCCCCAAAATGTCAAACCAAACATATTTTCCAATATTAAATGATCGCATTCCATTATATCATTACCACTTAGAATAGGCTATAAATTCATTGATTGAAGAGTTTAATAGCAATGCCTGATCTTTTATATACCATACTTTCACTAACAGAAAATCAGCTTCTTCTGAAACATTAGCACGTTACGCTTTCTAGTAAAGCATATCAAATCACATTAGTGAAAAAGTTGCCAAGTCAAATGGAAGTTTGGTGCCAGTTTTCCTTCTTTTTTTCTTTTTTTTTTTTCTCAAGAGGCAGAGAGAGAGAGAGAGAGTGTGAGTGAGCAAGAGAGGGGGGATTAAATTTCTTACTAAACTTGTGGCAGTGAACATAAAATATAATAATACTCCTTTAACATTCCTATCATGATTTTGGTCCTAGCACTTAAACCAGCCGAGGACTGAAGGAGTTAATACTTTAAAATGTGCAATAATTCAGAGAGCTGGATTGCATGATTTGCAATACACTTTTTTCTTTGCAAGATAGACTCTGGAGCAGACAGATCAACAAAAAGAAGTTGAGGGCGAGGGGGGGGAGAAAAAGGAGGACTCTACAACCAATCAAACCAAATGCCAGAGCAGAGGGCAAAGGGATATGGAAACTGAGAAGATAGACTTCCAAGTCCTTTCCTGAAAGTGCTTGGATTTTGAGGAGAGTCCAACATCGCCTGACAAAAGTGTCTTTGTGCGGCAACACTGGGGAGAAGGGAGGAGAGCTCGGGAAACCTAATGAAAACAGGCCAGGCCTTGTACATTAGACCCCATGGAGAACTTTGAATCATACGAGCTGCAGACAAGCACCAAGTATGTAATGCCAAATTAAAGACCACCAAATCTGGGGAGCACCGGGGCGGATGTGCTCGTGGTGTGGGCCAGCGCATCGCTCGGGGCTTCCCCGCGTCCTCTGCCCTGTCCCCTGTGGAGAGCTGAGCATCCCAGGCCAGCACAGTGTGCCTCCCCACAGGGGCTTGTGGCTCATTTACCCACAAAAGAAAATAAAATGCATTTTTTTAAAACCTTTTTCTGTAATCTGCTTAGATTTCAGTAGTGTTAACATGCTAGCAAAGAGGGTGCCGAACTGCAGCTCCCATTGCAACGTCCTGGTGTGGGGCTGAGCTGTCACCTCCTCACCTGCCCCACACTCAATCCTGCCTGGCTTTCCAGCATCATTCCTTCTTTGTGTTTTGTGATAGGCAGTGTATTTATTCCTACATTTGGAGGAAAAAAATCCAGCCTTGCAGGACTTGTTAGCAAGGCACAATCTTTGCAGCTCTCCCTCACCCAAAGCATGTGCCTCATGATCTGAGCAGCAAGGCAAGAACAAACCAACAAACAAGATGTGCCCAACCACCAGGATGCTTCAGCATCAAGGTGTAGGTGTTTCCCATCCTTCTCCCACCTGCACATCCTTTCCCACTGGTGACATCATAGCACATCATCTCCATCTTTCAAGTCAGGCAGGGTTTGGTTTGCATGGCACCTAATCCAGATTTCACTGCCTGCCCTCCCAGGCTCCCCAACACACGTGTTCTGTACTATCTGTTCATATGAAAAACATCCTGATCCCATTTGTCATTCTCCCACTGCCACCCAACCCCTCCAGGGAAGAGCTGCTGAGGTCTCCATGGCCCTGCATGGGGGAAATGGTACCAGAAAATGTGCCTGAGCTGTGTTAAACTCATTATAGCAGTGTTTAATAATGTCACAGTGACCACAACTCTGCTTTCATGTAAATGAGCAGAAAAAGCTGCAAATAATTGGAATGAGAGCAGGGGAAGGCCTTGCACGTGCTTTCCTCTTTATGAGCTGGTGATCCTCAGCTCCTTCTCAGCTTCCCCAGGCTCTGGTTCCGTGACCCACCAAGAGGGATGAGCCCTGAGCGGGGAACAGGCAAGCAGGGGAAGCCATCCTCACATTCCTGCTGCAACACAGGGACAGGCAGCCACCCATCCCCAACTATTTGCTCCTATCCAAAGATAAGTGCATTTTGCCATAAAAAGCAGATTTTTCCAATGTTTTAAGTAACCCAGGCACTCTGCCCAGTGCTCTTTCACCAAGGAAAGCTCCTGGGCAAAGGGGAGAAGTTTTGCCCCATCAGTGCTGCCAGAAACTATTAATTTCAAAACCTTTTTTAAAAAAAGTAATGGTTGAAAATTTTTAAATCACTCCATTTTAAGAGCAGTGTGAAACAGGGATACCACCTCACCCAGCAGGGAGGCAGGGTGAGGGCCAGCAGAAAAGAAACCAGAAGAGAAGAACTCACCACGCAGATGGGGAGATGAAGGGGGGCCATTTGTCCCTCCCTGTCACAGCCACGCATTATATGAGATTTGAATACACTGGGCCCATTTCTTGGCTGGTGACAGTGGGCACTGCTGCTTAGGGGTTAACAACGCTAAGCCTACTTGCAAGAGACCATAGGATTTATTCCTGTTAAGTCCAAAAGGCCTGTAGGAAATGTAGAAATAGATGGTTTGGGATAGAGGAGAAAGGAGGTACAAAATAACCAACCCCAAAGTAACGTTTTGATGTAGCCAGAAAAGACCGGCCTCTTTTTAGCTCTGAATAACAAATGTGAAAAGAAAATCCCCTGTATTTAAAGTAACTCTTGGAAACATGAACACTGTGTTTCCTCAGCAGCAACTGAGCCAACTTCTTCACTCAATCACCTCAAGTGTAGAGCAACACCAACTGCGGTGAGGTCACACTCGTGTAAGCAACCTTGCTTGGCCAAACCCAAGCATCTGTACCCTGAGGAAAGCTGGAGCAACCTCCAGCTTTGGTGGGATTGCCCTGGATTTGCACCAGTGTCGCCAGAGAAAACACGTGGCCCAATAATTCCTTAAAAACTGAGGGTGGTTGTTTCCTACATACACACACTGGCTGTGAAACCTCAGTGAAGGCAGTGGCATTGCACAGACTGTAGATCACTACAGGTTCTGGTACTTAGTTTTCTGCTAGATATTTTCTGGTATTGTACATTTCTGGCAAAAATTGCCCTTCCTTTATACAATGGCAAGGACACTGGATGTTCCTTCAATACCCACCTCGTTCAAGCTGGACCCACTCAGTCAGAAAACTCTTGGTTTCCCAAAATCTTATAAGAATAGACTTTTGTATTACCATTACTATTTGAATTCAGTTACTTTCCATTTCTTTGCCTCATTCTTCTCTTCCAGAGCATGTGTCCCCCTCCACCACTCCTCCAGAGTTCATTTTCTCTATCATGGTCTAATAGTGACCCAAATTACTGCTCCTCATAGCTCAGAACTTCCTCTATCTCTCCAGGTATTTTTTCTTTCATTTCCACATCACAACCCTTCCAGGTCTTTGTATCATGTTGGATCCTTTTGATATTACCCTTTAAACAGGGACAGAAAATGCTGTACACATCTTTCCCACCTCTTTTCTCCTGCCAGCTCCCCTTGTTCTCCTGTCATTGTCCACGTTTCCTTCCCATTCTCACATCTGTGGTGCCACATTTAAATGGTTCAACACACCCACAACTGGTCTGTTCCTCTTTGCCTTCAGCACACGGCTGGTTAGAGATATAGATCTATAGACAGCAAGAGGGTTCATGTATCTATTGACTTCAAGACAATTTAAAGGGTGTTTGGCAAATTATCATAGGAAGAAAGCCCTACTGGACCATTCTTCATGCCACTAAAGTTGATGGGATTGTTCAAGTCAACATCAGGACCAAACACAGCATTTTTGGATCATAAGACAGAGACTTGCTTTTATGTTGCCTTAAACATCCCTTTTCAAGGGATAATAATAATCTGATAACTAATAATTACTATACCTATTGGGCGACCATTGATACACTTTATTTACCCATCAGACTTGATCTTTTATCATGGATAGTGCTGCTCTAAATTTTAAAGGAGGTCATTTTCACTAAAAAGGTAGTCATGGATGTGGCAAGGAAACTTTTCAATGTTATTTGTGCATAGTAATGCAAAAAGGTACTGAAAATAATCTTAATTGCCTATTTGAACACTGATAGGCCCGTTTGGAACTGAAATCAGGCTCACTGCTCTGATGCTGTGACAGTCTGTACCACTAATATTTTACAAAGATCACTTTGTCACTAGATACAATAACAGCATATCCCCAAAACTTCCCTTTCTACCACCTACAATAAAGTTAAAAGAAATACTAGAGAGCACTGAAAAAGAAAAAAAGACCATAATACAACCAGACTCTGCAGAAGCCCAGATTTGACTCAGAAGTTAATTAATATTTCAGGCATATCTGAATCCAGCATTTTGATTTTGTCCTTTGCGACAATTTATTGGGAGTTTTTTTCCACCCCTAACATGAGGCTCATTCATTTCCACTGTCATTGACTAAAGACTGGACATACCTTGGAACTAAACAAAGAGCAAAGACGATGGTGCCTTCGGCTCCGCAGGCAAGCGGTGGGTGAGGGACCTTTCAGCCTGCACACCTAAAGCCCTGGGAGGGCTTTCCAGCACTGCCATTAAATCAATACAAAGCCCCAACAGAGAGCGTGCATCTCATTTTTTAAAGGCGTGTGTTTTCTGAGCTGTTTATTCAATCATTTTAACAATTCCTAAAAGCGCGACTCGCACCGCACGTGTCCTTTCGGTGGGAACCGTAGGTGATGTGATCAAAGTTAGCCTACACCTAATCAGCGAGCGAGACATAATCAAGAATCTTTTTTTTTTTTTAAGACGTGTTCAATTCAGCGAAGGGCAAAGACTATTAGTCTTTTCCTTATTTACTACAGTTTGGGTGAAATTCATATTATTTCCATTAATATCGTTCCCGCCATATCAATTATTATAAGGTGCATTCAATAACGTTATACCTCGAGCAAAGTGTCTTTCAGTGCGGTTTCTCAAGCAAACAAGATTTACATCCTAATGCAAGATACACGGCTCTACCAAACTAATGCCATATGTCTCTTTCTCTCAGCCATCGCCCCAGTGACATAATCCACCGGGTGGATTGAACGTGGAAAAGAACATCAGAAACTCTCCAAAGGAAAACAAGCAGCAAAACAAAGTTGGATGGGATTGATTAAAGCAACACTTTTAAGTGTGTTGGAACAACAATTTTTCCCCTACTGTGGCAGAAGAAATCCATCACGACAAATTTGGTCACAAGTCATCCTGTCGATACGCAGAGAAGAGGAATCTCACGTGGGAAGATTTAGTTACAAATTGAACATCCCAGATCTGCACCCATTGGGCAGCCTAAACTAGAAGAACCACATATGTGTATGTCTATGAAATAGCATCTCCACTTTCCTTTAATACAACATTCCTAAACACCTGGATGCTTCCATGTCATGAAATAAATGCTTGTAAAATAAAAATTTACAGTCCCTCACATGCATTAAATTTGTTTAAACACTTTTTCAAAGCCAGAGCCCTTTTTTATCTTTCTCCTTTTTTTTATCCCCTCCTTTTTTAAATGGCGAGCTGTATTTTATAATGGAGCGCCAGCTCTCCAGCGAGCCTCCATTCTTCCAGCCCTGACAGACTGTTTGTCAGCTAAACTCCCCTTGTCATGTATCCCCACCACTGCCAACTCATGCACGGAGACCTTCACTTTTACTGCTACCACTTGCACCCTGCGCAACCTTTGTCATTGATCACTGATCCAACCCAGTGCCCACATGTTCTTCAAGTGCCTACACAAGTAATGAGGTACTTGTGGTGTAAAATTAAACTGTCAACTGTCAGCGATTGATAACCACAGCGAGAGCTGACCTAGAACACCTGCACCCGTGGCCAAGACAGGTGTGACACGTTTGATCGCTGAGCCCTACTAGTCAGCGTGACCCGCCGGTGTCCCTCCATGGATTTCGCCCCTGACAGAGACGCCGTATTTCAGCCCCAGGTTTCCACTGCTGGTGCAGGAGCAGCCCCTCCCTGATCACCACAGAATCTCTCCTCCATCACGGTGGCTGCAACATGAGCAACACCAGATTTTGGTGGTGACAGATATGTATGGCCGTGGAGCCTCTTTCTGCCTCTCCGTCTCCTTGTCGCCGCTTCTGATTCCTCTTCACCCCTTGGCAGCAGACCCCACAGTGATCAGCACTGTTCACCCCCTTTACCAAAGCTTTTGTGAGCACCCCAGGGCTCAGTCAGGGTCTTCATTCCCATAGATGCATAGATTTAGGAACAACACTGAGTAGCATTTATGGTTATTTTTGTAGCGTAAAGCCTCTGGTTGCGCTTCTGCGTCACTGCATGGCAGGAGCACAGAGCTGAACGTTGCTTTGGCATCGTTTAAGTAAACTCAGTCTGGTGATGTTGGGAGCACTGAATAGGAAATCTCCATCCCCCTTCTTGTCCATTCCATCACTGCCATGGAGAAACGCATCCCTCTTCACCCATCTCTAATCAGTTTTAGCTGTGATTACTACACAATGTTTGACCTTCAGTTTGTATTTGAATATTTTTATTATTAATTTTGAACTATTGATTTTCACTTTAAGCATAGAGAGGCTTTTAAGGCACACACTGTCTTTTAAAACCCCCTGAAACACATCACAAAATAATGGCAGGGAGGTTTCTCCCCTCCCCTCCAACAGTTGCACTATATTAAGTTCATGTGATGAGAAGATAAAAATCTATTAACTTGCTGCTGACCTTATCGACACAAGGATCTCTACAGACATTACAGGAACCATATCTCTTCTGACTTTTACATCCAGAACCTCATGCACCAGCGTCCCAAACCAAATATAAAATCTTCATGATGAGTGAAACAGTGACACATACTCTGATTCTGGTCCTGCCGGCTGGCAGGAGACATGGAGTCCTCTGGGGCCCAGGACCAGCCTCTACGTTCAAATTGACTTCAGGGGCGGATTTTTCACCATATGCTACTGGGGGCTCTGAATCAAAACAGTTTCCATAGGACCATATGCTACGAGGCAAATGTGCTGGATACAGAAAGGCTTTCTGCTCCCCCATATCACCATGATGTATTGCAAACATAATTAAAGGCGAGTAACACGGGTGCTCCTGTTTGGGTTAATCATTCCTTTTTACAACCGAAGCTGGTATAAAACAAACCAATTTTCAAATTAGATCAAAAGTCCATCTAAATACACATTGCTCACATGCTCTTACACCTCCCCCATTTCCATGTATGTAGCAGATTCCTCTGTGCAGACAGTAGCTCTGAAAAAGCAAAGGTTTTAAGTTTTATTATTATTATTATTTTTAAATAAAAGCAGAGCAAGGACTTATACTGTCTCTGATGCTTCTCCCATTTCAGCAATCAATGAGACAGGGGACCATCACAAGCATCATCATGCTCCATGTGCCAGAAGGCAGGGATCAGGTGGTCCCCCGAAGGCATCAAAGGAGTTGGTGGCAGGCGGTAGGGGCCACCAGGAGGAGGGTAGCAGCATTTTCTGCTCACCAGCTCTGCCTGCTGGGAGGCACTGGATTTCCAGGCAGGCAGAAAGAAGGCTGCACAGGATGCCAGCAGGGCTGCACCCCGAACAGCCCCTGGTTGGATTACATCACGTGAAACTAGAGTGTTGTAACACCATCAGCCAGTGTCAACAGGGTTTGCCAGAGTCACCAACACCTACATTTCAGGAGAATATGCCCAGTAGAATATTTAAGGGGATTTTGTTTGAACTGGGCCACCTCCAGGGGTCATTCAGATACCAGATCAGCAGGTGAGGTGTCACATCACCACACACCAGAGGCAAGGCTCTGCATCAGCAAACTCACCATCTCCTGGCCCACAAACACGGCCAGCACCCCACCCAGCTCCTCCATGCTTAGATCAAAAGCTCAACCCCAACGCCAGCAAACCAACAGCAAATTTGGCAACGGCCAAATGTTTTCAAGAGGCAGCTGGAGCTCCAGTGAGCTGCTCTCGAAGCTACGCAAACATGTGGCTGAGCCTGCAGAGCAGCTTCCTGGTGACTACTCAGTGTGTGCAGTTATCACCTCCTCACCAGAGAGGTTTCGGTGCCAAACACAGGAGGGTTTTCTGGGACATCCCATGACTCACGTCTCCTGACCCTATGCTCTGCTCTGGCCACCCACTGCAGGAGACAGGCCGCTGGGCTGGAGAGACCTGTGGTCTGACCCAGCACATCTGGTTTTACATTTGGGAGTGTGCTCACGTAATTTTCTAGCAGTACCTGGAAAATCCTCAAGCGTGCTATTAATTTGAAAGGCAAGTGTCCTTCCAAAGCTCCTGGCATGCCAATGCAAACCACTTGAGGAGCTCCAAGCTGGAGCGGTGCCCATGCCCCGTCCCTCCCTGTGGCTCCAACCCCTCCACATGTTTCACTCCAGAGAGCTCAGAGGAGCTCGTGGTTAAGACAAGGACCGGCCAAACCGCAGGCTGTATCCCCGTTTCAGCCCCCTGTGTTCCTCCATGATCTCTAGGAAAACAGTTTCATTTCTGTGCTACCCAGTTTACTCTTACTTTACAAAAGCTAGTAGCAACACCCATCCCACAGAGGTGTTGGGAAGCAAATGCGGTGGTTAAACACGCCTAAGCCACATTCATATCATGACTAATAAAAATACATTACAAATACCTAACAATAAAGAAATAACATGACTCAAGCCACTGCTGGTTGTGGTTTTGTGAAACAAAAAATCTTACTGATGGGGAAAATTGCTGATGATTTGCTTCAGAGAAAGAAAAAATAAACAAGTACAGCATAACACGGAACAAAGTTACAGTTTGATCAATGATGCTCTTTATATTAATAACCAATGCAGACTGAAAAATTTGGATGTCAATTCAAATGTTTTCAGGGCTCAGAAACGGAACCTAGAACTCTGTGAGCTGAATGCAGCAGTCCTGATGGGAGGATTGCAAACAGCTCCTGTTCATCCAGTCCAGGCACTAATATCTGATACTGGAACTGGGATTCACTGTATTTGCAAGCAAATCCCAGTATTTTTATTGCATATGCAGCTTTCTGTTGCTTTGCTGCAAACAGAATCTGCAGTTTGTACACTAGAAGGAGAGTAGATACGTTGCTTCTCACCGATGTTCCCTGTAAGACACAGAGATCGGAGACTGCAAACCAGTTCAAGGAAAGATCAGTATGTAAAGTATGTCTGGAGCACCACATTCAGCTCACTCCAGCAAGCACCATCGAGGAGAAATTAATGATACGTGGAAAGCTCATTCCAGATAATCACACCGACCAAAACTCTTGGACCTAGAGCCTCTTATTTCTTTTTTCCCCCCGCACCCAGAGAGAATCCCTCTTGTTTTTATTCTAATCACAGAGCTGACTGGAAAACCAGAACTTCCCCAACCACCCAAGTGGAAGCAAAAGTGCTGATTTCAGAGCAATGAGGGCAAAACAGAACGCTGATCGTGCGCCTCCCACCCTGGGGTTTTGAAATCAAGAACAGTGCACACCTTCTGGCCTCATAAAGAGATACATAAAAGTAAAATTAAACAGCTAAACTCTTGGGTATTCCTTGGGACAAGAAAAGTCAGTAAGAAGTGACATCAAAGATAAGTTGTTTACATATTGGGGGACCTGTCTGCCCGTCTCTTCACATTGATTTTTACGGTACAAAAATATTATTTCAGTGACAAGGATGTAAACCTTATTCAAAACAGGATTTAAACCATATCCTGCGAGTGAGGCATCTCTTCAGATAGCCTGCCTGCACTTACAGCATACCGAAGGCATGCTGATTTTTGTCTGGGGTGTTTGTTAAGAGGGTCACAATATCAGGAAGCAGGAGAAGGCTCATCAAAGCCTCGTTGCTCGCCTTCACCGCTCATCAGCTAGACAGTACCTTGTTTTTTAAAGCCGAGCGGAAATGCATCTCCAGTGACCCATTGTTAGAAACTTCCTTTTGTCTTTAAGTTTGCTGGAAGGAGTATGGGGGCCCCTTTTAACTCTTTTCCAATAGGTAATTTCCCTTAATTAGGGCTCTCATTACAAGTGAGAATTTATCAGACATGATTAAAGAAGCATCTAGTCTCTTTCCTATCGCCTCAAAAGGGGCATATTTTGATCTCGCAGCGTGTCTTGCAAACACAGATAAGCACAGGCACCGAGCTGGGAGATCACAGCAGAAGTTTGGCCTGCTCAGAAAGTTCATGTTTGGAACTCGGCATCCTCAGAGCTTCCCTCTGAGTCGCAGGGTGTCAAAGCTGCCGCTGTCAGGGAGTGGTGGGGCTCCCGGGGCAGGCAGGAAGCCGGGAAGATGCGACTGCAGAGCTGAGCTCCAGCCCTTTGGGAAAGCCACGGTGCTTTAAAAACCACACATGCTCTGCACAAATCACCTTCCTGCATGTCCCTGGGCTTCACTCCTTCAGACCATCCATTTCAGGCAACCATTCCCTCAATATGAAAGGGCAACTCCTACCTGTGCCTGTGGGTTTTTAAAGAAAAAAACTGAATATGGCCCTTTTGGAGCACTTGTAAATGCATTTTCCCCCATTGTGAGATCTGATACAGAACTTGCTGAACCAAAATCCTGTACTCACATAATGAATTTGTTCAACTAATGAATTTGTTCAACAGGTGCAACCCTCTGCCATCAGTACCCCAAATGGATCCTGCTCCTGATGCCTTCTGCTTCCCCAGCAGAAAATCTCTCACTGACTTCCAAGGCAGTTGGATTGGGTCGGTATGTTAAAAATGTGCTTGGGCTCTCAATAGTATTATTTACTTTTAAGAAGTATGAGTGATAAACTCATGGGCAAGAGTACTATTTTATAGAGTAACTATGGAGATGCAAGTTATTGTTTCAACTCTGTAAACCAACCAAAAACACCAAAACTCATAGTAGCAAGAATATTAATTTGCATCAAAAAAATATGCTGTCCAACCTGCGCTCACACTCATTAATGATCTAGCACTTACACTCAAATTGAGCACAGAGTGAGCATTAATCTGGCAATAAAGAAGCAATAAGGAATTTTCCAAACATTAAAAACATTCCTAATCTGTGAATCACCTACAATCTGAGGTGTCACCCACAAACATCTGTCCCCTCTTCCCCTCGCACGAACACGCATTCCATTCAACCACAGATACAATCAGGCTTTAATTTTATTTTTCTCACATAATGTTAATCAAGAGCTAAAAAGATAATTTCCTTCTACCACAAAGCAATTCCACTGTGGTGGAACAAACTGTTATCTTAAGTTTCACAGAGCAATTGTTCAATAATTCCTGTTTGTGGCTCTTTTCCAAATCCTTGAGAATAGCTCAGGCTGCCAACCCTTCTTAAAAAAAAAAAAAAAAAAAAAAAAAAAAAAAAGGGAAAAATCACAACAGAAGCCGAAAAGCACTTGCTGTCACTCAGGGGTTCAGTGGTGGCAGGCTCGGCCATTTCTCAGAAGAAACTCCAGCTCTAAGACTCCGACATGCAGAAATGCACTGTCTGTTTGAAGACAATTGCCTGGAAAGATATAAGCTCCCAGACTGTAAATTTGTCACAGCGCTGGCCCTCCGAGATGGTGTTATCTTGGTTTGGTGGATTCAGTGAATTGGAAGCTCCATGAGGAAAAATAATAAGAAGGATACTTGGCATTTCTGCGGTGTTTTCTACATGCAGAGCACAGAACAAGATTGAAGCATTTAATGTTTATTAAAGAAGAATGGGAGGGTGTTTTGTTGCATGAAAGGAAACTGATAACGCGGATTTCTTCAGAGAAAGTAATAAAATGTTCTGTTTCTATGGGGAAAACAAAATTAGAAATAATAACAACAGCCCTTAGTCAGAAAAGTACCCTGCATGTCAAAAATCGCTATTAATTTTAGCCCGTGATCTCACCGAGGAAGGGACGGTCATTTACTACAGCTCGTACAATGAGCAGCACAACAGGGCACTGCCCTGCCCGTCGGTGGGAGTTACCATCAGACAAATATTAGAGCAATATTAATCACCACAAGCGAAAATGCAGCACTAAGCTGCCATTTCAAAGTCGCTGGGTCTGAGCCCAGTGAGGAGCAGGGCAGGGAGGGAGGTCCAGGGGCTCAGCCTGACCGGCACGGGGCACAGCACGTGGACCTGAGCTCCCATCCAACCTCCTCCAAAGCCTCCCAGCATAACCCAACGACAACCCGGCCAGGATTTCTCCAAGAGATTGGCCAGGGCTTGCACAGGGTAGACCCCACTGCTGGGCAACTCTGGTGTTTTCAACACCACACTCACGTCATGTTTAACTCCAATGCTAAAAGGACGGGTAAACAAGATGATTTTCACTCCAGAACACTGGTATCCACAAATATAACCTGTGTAAGTGGATAAACCACAATTTTTGGCTTCATTTAAATGTTACTTTACAATGCTTCCACTTTGGTACAAGTGTATGTTTCCCAATGAAGCTATTCTCACTCTGCAACCAAGTAAAATTTAAGAATCGCGCCCAGACCCTCTTCTGCAGCCAAGAAGAGAAAAAAAAAGCCCTCACCCCCTGGTTAGAGAAATCCAGCAGGTTTCTCAGGGCCAGAATATACTATTTTATCCAGTCTCTAAAAGTTCTGGACTCAGATCACAGCAGAGAACAACCTGACCGTTCTGGAAAGATGCTCTCGAGGCAGAAGAGTGCTAATAAAGAGACATAAATAACCAGCAGGTGCAGAAGAGCTTGGCTGCATCCATACCTGCACTCTGCACAGAGACAGAGATTTAGGCAAGGTACAGGTGAGATGAAAGCGCTGCTGTGGAGTTAGGCAGGACAAGACACGGTTCCCCAACTACCCAGCCCACTTGGGTTATCTGACACCCTCTCCCAAAAAAAGCCAAACCAAAACCTCACAAACATGTCACCATGCAAAGACAGGCTTCATATCAGCCTTTTGACCTATTTAAGCTCACAAATCAGATTAAATGCATAGAACCACACCAACAGCATCAGCAGGAGCCCCTTGCTGTGGTGTTAAAGCCCCATGGAAGGGAAAGCAGCTGGGCTTCTCTGCTGGTTTCCCTTCTGGGACAGGACCGGCCTCCAGCCCACGTAGCTCGGTGTCTCTGCTATGGGACAAGGGGCTTCTCTGCTGCCCCTCTGCTCAGGATGAAGTTCAACAAAAGCAAAATCAACTAGGACAGGGAGAGGGGAGATGCCAGGTCACATATTGAGTTTTTGACAATTCTGTCCTCATTGGAATAATACCACATTGGAATAATTGTCAGGAATGAAGATATTTGTTAATTCCTGTTCTCTCCCGCGGCTTGCCAGGCAAGCAGTGTTTATAAGGCCAGGTTCTTTTCACAAATCCTCACACACAAGTCCCACTGAGATCAGCTGGGGTCCTACACGAGCCTCCAAGACCATAACATGGGCTGGAGACCACACCTCCCTTTCACTCCAAATCCAGGTCCCCACTTTCAGTAGTTTACCTATTGCAGCCCTGGCTTAACATCCCTCAGCTTACAGGCGTCGTCCCCTTTAAGTTCCTCCTGGCTCAGAAACGCCGACAGGAGAACGGCCACCCCGGGCTAAAACACACATACACGCACATGACTTAACACCCTGATCCTCCAGGATAAGCTATGAGCCTGTAAATCACCACACTTCCAGAAAACAATAGCTACCTCTTGTTTAAATAAAACTGCACCTGCCACATTAACATACCACCGAACAATCGCTTTGTTTTTCGCCAGGCATCCAGGCTGAAGGCACCGCTGCTTCCTGACCCACATACTGAAAGGGTATTCTTAGAAGGGTACAGGGGTTTCATGGAGCGCACCAGCGTTTCGCGGCGATCACCTTCCTTCCTTCTTTTGTACTGGGGTGATGCACGGTTTTGTTTAGCTCTCAACAGGTTTATTTCCATCACAGCTCTCCAAGACCTTGCAGCCCTCCTTTGGCAGACGTTCCTTCTTTTTGTTTCCTGTCTTGGGCTATCGCAAGCTCTGAGCTGTGATTTGGGCCGTTTCGAGTAATTTTTCAGGAGATTCTTCTCCCATTGAAAGAGTTTGGGCAAAGCAGGTGTGCCAGCTGAAAACTTCTATGCCAAATTTTTAAACGCTGCTAACTCATTTAGCTCTCCCCCCCCCAGATTAATTATGATGCCTGTTTCAAGTTTATTTGTCTCTACTCGATGCTTGTTTATTGATTGCACTGGAACCCTTTCCTAATGGAGTTATTTTGCTCAAATAAGGTGCTCAGTTGTCATTGAAAAATGGGCTGTTTGGAGAGGTGGGAGTCACAGATGCAGGGAGCAGTAGGAGAAGTAGAGAGTGGATACGAGAGCCAACTTCTCTGCTTCACTAAGAAAGGCAGCGTCTCCAGCGAGGGGCAGGGATAGGGCATTGCTAAGCCAAAAAAAGGTTTTATTCTTGAATCTGAGCCCAAAGCAAACCCAAATCCTGCCCAGACACTACATTTCCACTTAGACATGTGTCTTCTGTCCTGCAGGCTACTACACTTGAAACTAGCACCCTGCCACCACTCCCATGTCCACCCACAGCCAGGAGCGCTTCCTCACGACCAGCTTTCCAGGAACGTGGTGCCCACTCCTCCTTGCATCCTCTTCCTGGACGTCTGCCCCACACCACGCTTCCTGCTCGTCCCACACTGCTCCCGGCCGGATCCGGCACCTCCCAGTTTGCACAATCATTTCCACTCTCAGCTGCCTGGAGCCAGTGAACTTTGCGGGAGCTGTGCCTCATGGCTCCAGTCAAAAGCAACGTCAAGGTTTCAGTCATTTAAAACTACAGCTGAACTTATAAAACACCATCTGGATTCAGAGCATCCCACACAATTATTTTAGCAATTGTGTGCATATCCATCCTGCTCCTGCGGGCACTCTTCCTTTTCACTAAATTGCAGCACTGCAGCCTGAGCAACAGGTGCATCAGCTCAGAATTAAAGAGAGTGTTATCTGACTGCATTTCTAGGCACAATTTGGAGTTTCAGGTGAATCCAGGTTGCAAAGATAGTCTTCAATGAATTGACTGTCTCAGGCTACCATGGCAAGTGGGATTTCCTCTCCTACAAACCAGCAAACACACAAGCCCACACAGGCACCTACTACAACTGTTTCATAAGAGCAACAATCTCTGCTTGCCTCATCCACAAAGTCCCCATCCAGTCCTTCCCAATCAATAGATTAAATTACTTTTAAAAAGCTTCCACATGCAAGGCATGACATTTCTCAAAGTCTCATATAGAGGAAGAAATTACCCTGAAAGCCAGGTTAACCTCCTGGTGCCTCTATCAGCAAGATGTGTAACCACATACCAGGAGAAAGAGATGCCAGCTCTCCTGAAGATCTGCCTTGACCAGCACCTCCTCTGCCACACCCTTCACCTGTGATGGACCCCAACACACATCTCTGCCCAACGCCTTGGCCAAACCCCCCAGCAACACCAGGTGATTTCACTGCCCCCAGACCAGACGGCCCAAACGGGGATACAAAGCACCTGCTGTGCCTCATAGCAGGTCCAGCACCAAAACCACCAGTGGGAATCACCATTATCCGCACAGTTTGACATCTGCAAGTCTCACTAGAGCTGTGAGTCTCACAGCCACCGCAGCCACCCGTGCAGGCGCTGTCACTGTGCCATGAGAGAGGCCCCGTGTGGGACAGCCAGGTGCTGGGAAGCTTTTGCAGCCCAGGAGCAGCTTGGGGTCAGGAGGAACCAGTACATCTTGCAATGAAGGGAACCTGAGCCAAGCTCTGGACCAGTTTCTCCCCAACACAAAGACATTTGAAATATGGATCAAGAACAAAGCTCCCTGTTAATAAGTTTGTTTCGAGTGGTGAAAAATGTGCAATACTGAGTTCACAAGCTGAATTCCAACCTGCTTGGCCATTTTCCCTTCGACTTCCTAAATTTATTGAAGTGTGAGAGCTTGTTGTCCTTATAGTGTTCAAGTGACTGGCACACCACTCAGTCATAGAGACTCACATCCCCCACCAGTGCTGTGTCCAAGGGGAGAGTCAACACTTGGATTAGCACATACTGACCAAGTTCAACATCCACTGATGCATCCACAGGACAGCTAATTCCTGCAGAGCCCTCACTTACCCACATCCTTTTATTTTGCTGCACTGGGGGCTTCTTTCCCATCTTGCTCCTTCCAAAAGCCAGTCGGCTCCATCACCAACCCTCCCAAACAGAGTGATTGATCCTACAGACATCTCTGGAATATGGATGCAGGGAAGCCACCACTCTCAGCATCTCCCAAACTCACAAAGGTCAGCAGCACAGGGGGATGCCATTTCACCGAAATTGGGGATTGTCAGCTGGTTGCCTGCTGACTATGGATACATTCAACACCTATTCAATACATTCCCAAGCAGAGGGACCAGCTTGTGTCCCAAAGAGCTGAAGAGAAAAGCAAAGATAGGATTGTTTGGCCTCAGCAAAGCCCACATGAAGGACCACTCTGCTGCCCACGCACATCTTTGGCCCCTACACCCTTCTCCTGCTCTAGTCACTAGAGAATACTTCTTCCCTTCCCTTTTATCAGTCAGGCTAGCAGATTGAATGTTATCAATTGACAGCTTTAAAGCTAAGGAATTGTATAAATTAAATACAGTCTGCTGCAAATATACTGAGGAGCTAGAATTTATATACACACCAGATATGGGAGCTCTTAGTTATTACCCACTTAAGGCTATGGCACTGATGAATGGTAGGGCCACCCCATCCCTGAAGGCACTTTTCATTACCCACAGTATAGGAATATTGAGAGAGTGTGTGTGTATGTATCCAGCATGACTGCTCATTTCCATAGTTCTCCATCAGGTTTGCATTCAGTTTATAAAATAAAAAATTACTCCAGGGACACATTTCACTCATTCCAGAACCCTTTCTCTCTCCCCCAGCCCATATCACAGCTGCCTGTCTCCTCCTCCCAGCCCTGATACTGTAACAATGCCTTTAAATCTGATGGTGCTTATTAAATGAAACAACTTAATTACTATCAATATATAATGTTCTGTACTTCAGCCTCTACTAAGATGTCTGATCCCATTCTGCTCCTGACCTTTAATGGCCATCAAATCAAAGTAATTTTGGTCAGTTCAGTACAGCTCTGACACATGCCCAGGTCAGGAAGATGAAGGGACACTAATCTACCATGTTACCCTGCCCATTGTTTAATACCTTTTTCAATAGAATCTAATAACTGGAGAAATGCCAGTTTTCTGTCTAGTTTGGGTTAAAACCTCTTTCGTTGAACATAAATAATTATGGAACATTCTGAATAGCCCAGGGTTTACATAATTGGTGCCTCTTAGACAGAGCAATATACTTGCCTTTGAAGTTTGCAAGGAGAGGAATTTAGGAATTCAAATCAGCGGCAGCGCTCCTGAGTGCGCTCCGCTCTCCATCTTGGAGGGGCCAGAGCCAAAGCAGGCTTAATTAAGGGAAGTGAAAACCACTTTCGATTCACCAAGGTAACACAACAAGTGCATTGCTTCCTCTGAATTGAGGGGAAAATAGCAGGAATGCTTCCACTCAACGGCAGCTATTCTGCAGGCTGGGACTCGAATCCTTCAGGGGGAGAAAAAAAAAAAAAATCTATCATAAAATAACCAGTAACACAGCACTCTGTGCATAAAGACAACGGGAGTGTTTAGGTTCAAGCATTACTATTTATACATATTGTTTCCCTAGTGCTAAACAAAACAGGTTTTCCCATGCCAAAGCGAGGGACGCTGCCAGGAGAACTAGACACCCTGTCTGGATCGGACAAATAGCTTGACCTATTGACAGGGCAGCTGGATGCAGCAATATTTTACAGCAGGCTCACTTTGCTAATGCACTTGCACCAGGCCACTCTCAAAAGCAACCCACGCTCCAGAAAAAAAACTTAACTGTAGCACGAAAACATCACGTCAAGGCGGATACCAGCAACTCTCTGGAAAACCAGCCCTGGCTGCATCAAATGAAAGGGCAGGAAAGTGGGCAAGTGTTCAGGGATTGCCAGGTTTCAAACCAGTCCTGCCTCTGCGTTGGTGAAAGAGGGAGGCTACAAATCATATGTGCCCAGCTTTTGAAAACGCCAGTCACGGAAGCTGAGCAGAAAACACAGAAGGATGTTTTTGTTAATTACCCGTTTCTCCAGTGCCCATTCTTTACCTGAAGTCATTACTCATGTAACAGAGCAGGCAGGTAACAAAACCCAGAGACTGAGATTTATAGGGCATCTCTCAACCCCAGGGTCCCGCAGCGGCTTACAGGGTTGGGATTACATCATTCCAGAGCTCTTCAAAGGCTGAAGGGCCAAAACCATCCTTGGTGCAGCCTCCATCACACCACAGGTGCTGCTCCAGGTCACAGGGAGCTTTGCAGATCCGCAGGGACAGGCTCCATCCCTCCCAGCTCCCATCCAAGCAGAGCAGAAGCAGGATGTGGCAGGCTCCCTAAGGCTCAGCCTCCCTGCACTGTCCATGCAAGGGAAGCAGGGAGGAATGCCATCAGCTCCGGGGGAGTTATACGGGTGTAACTTAGAGCAGGATTTGTAATCAATCCTCACCCAGACACTTACTTGAGAAGGAATTCAGGGTTTGGCTGTACATGCACCAGAATCACTTCACAACCACTGAATATATTTATGGTGTAATTGAATCCTTTAGTAATTTTTCTTAAAGACAAACCATACCCATTTAGGGTTGATTCTGCATCATTAAAGTTAATGGGAGTTTTGTCACTTACTCAGTGACAGTGGGGCTGAGGAGGGATTCAGACAGGGCAGATCATTCCAAGCAGTGCATCAGCAGCATCTCTGGCTGTCAAGTTGTCCAAGAGCCAGGAAAGAAGCATTTTTCTGTTATTTTGGAGAAAAGTTTACTCTTAAAGAGAACAAATACTGAGCCTTGATCAGAGGTCTGTGCCCATGCTTTGCTCTCATCTAGGCTGAAATGAATCCAGAGGGAAGCTGGCAAAATCAACAGGGAACCAGTCCAGGGAACCAGTCTCAGCCTGGGCAGGGGTCAGCTGGACACACAGAGGTTTTAGCACTGCCATTACGTGCCCCTCCACACTGGCTTTGCAAGAAAAGAGTATCAGCTCTCCAGACACACAAAGCTGAAGTGCAAAATATTCTTTTGATTTGAAAGTAGGCACACAAGAGCATTTTTGCTCATAAACTGCCATGAAAACCTTTTCCCTTTTCCCCGCCAACCTTTCTCTGCATCTGATTCCACATCTGTTTGCCCTGAGTGGAAAACACTGGTGAGTTTAAATGGCATGAGTCAACTCCCATAACCAAGAAGGGCACAGCCTAGACCACCAAATCACAGCTTATGAGTCTTGCCTAGCAGATTCTGAGATAAAAGATCTCAGTTTTATTCAAACAGAGCCAAACCCTGCTGATACCTAATTTTGCTTCTATTACCTCATTAATAACCTACAGACGTTTGCAGCTTACACCTCTTTATGTCTGCATTGTGGTTGTCATACTCAGGCACGAGGGCTATTTCTTGTTGTATTTGTTTTGGGTTTAATTCCCAATTCTAGTCTATGCCTCTGCCACCTTCGCAGGGCTGGGCTCAATTAACCCTTTTGTGTTCTCTTTGCAACGAGCTGCAGCAGCCGACAAGCAATTCACAATCTTTTAACTGGCATTAATGTATTCATGTGAAAATATTCATTGACAGCTTTATGTAGCGTGGCAATCACTAAACGTGGGATTTAAAGTACAAAAGTGGCATTTGGTAGTTGAGTGTAAAGGCATGTTCACGTGTCAGTTAATTGCAAACATGTTTAACGTGTGTATTTGCAGCTAAAAACAAACCTATATCTCCAACAAATACTTTTCATATTGGTCAGACTGGCAAAACCAAAACCAAGTTAAAGTAATTTGACCATGTCAGGTAAACTCGTTAAAAAAAAAAAAAAGTTTTAAATTAGGGATAAAACTGTTTACAAGTTTTTAACTGTTAAATATTTCTTTTCTTCTTGTATCTTGCCAATATCAATAAAGAAACAACATGTATAAATATATATAAACAGACACTTGGCATAAGAACACATTTCATGAAATATGAGTAATAGAGCAGGAAAATTCAAAGTATATTTCTTTTTTTACTGTACTGAATGGACAGGTTACCGTACAGAACACATTATGTGCAGATGGATGAAAACACAAAGTACATGCAGGATACGTAGGATGTGAACAGGGTGTTCATTTCCAGGTAGAAATGCAAACATTTTGGTTCATTTCAGATCTCACTTACACTGCACTAGTTGGTGTCATTTCATTGACTCCCATGTATTTGGACTTCAGTCCAGCAAAGCACTTAAACACATGCTTAGCTTTAAGCGCACAATAGTCCCCTTGAAGTCAAATTAGGCACATATTTACGTGCTTTGCTGGATCAGGGCCATACTACAGATTTACACAGATGTAAGTGAGCTCAGATGAGCTCAAGCCACAATGTTTGTGTCCAGATTCAAATCCAATTGGCAAATGCTTTCAAAAGCCGGAGGTATTTGGATTAGGGGTTTTGGTCCAAGCCAATCTGTAACTTTAGTACCTGAACCCGCATTTCTTGTGCGCCCAAGACTCCCATCGGCATTAGTGGAAGCTTTGGAGGCACAAGAAGTACAAGAGCAAGACCTCTGGGACTAAAGAGCCAATTTACTTAAACCCAAATTATAACATTTTTTAACCTTTAGATTAAACCAAACTCCCACCAGAGTTCAGCCCTCGCTCCATTACATTTCTCACCCAGCATTTGGATTTTTTGTTTATCGTATTACTATTGCTTTTGGCCAGCATTCACTTTATTATATAACATTAGCCTAGGAAAAACTAATGGGCACCATCAAATAGCTGTTAACATAAAGCACTTATAAACAAGTGCCATTAGCGAACCAGCAGACAGCACAGGAACTCATTTATGTTACATCTGTTAACGTTGGATAAACACAGATTTACAGTTTTACATGGCAAATGATGCCTCGGTCTGGTCAGAAATATATTTCCAGGTTTTTCACAGACCTCACAGGTCCAGAAAATGGGCACCACTTGCTGAACCCCGAGCTATGGATAAGCCATCTAAGAGGTGCTAGAGCCCACATTGACACACACGTGCAGGAACCATACTCCAACAATGCCAGCTTGTTCACCCGGGGCATCAGAGGTGAAAATCCCCTTCCACAAGTCAAAGAAAAAAATCTTCAAAGCCTCAGGAACAGAAGTTATCACCTACCACTCTGTGGCTCTAGTGTGCTCTGCACGGATCAACAGGTTCCTGCTTCTGGTATTGCTCAGACCAGAGGTGGCTGCTGGCTCTGGGAAGCCTGTGGTTCCCATAAATGTGGGAAACTCCACCACCGACATGGGAAATCCCACTGGCCCAGTGCTGAGGGCAGCACAAGAAGCTGGAGAGCCTTTCAGCAATTCCTGTCCTCTCCAGAGGATGCTCCTCAACACCAACAGCCTCCAACACACACATTGCCCTTGCTGCGGTCAGCAAAGCCTCCATGGGACAGCACAGCCCGTCTCTGCTGGTTTTATCAGACACTCTGAGAGGATTAGCACATTTTTTTCTTGCTTATTAACCAAAACCAGAGTGAGATGGTGCTATTCCATCACCTCCACCACTGCAAATAAAACAGGCAAAGCTCTCCCCACACATGGCACATTGTGAGCTTTCAAGAGACCAACATTCTCTGAGCACCCTCAAAACCATCTCCCACCTCTCTTCCCACACCAGGGCAGCAGGAAAATGAAGAAATACACTGGCTTCTGCTGCTGAATGATGGTCAGCTGAACCTGCAGCCAGAAGTTAATTATTTTTTCTGGGTTTTATATGTATTTCTCTACATCAAGGAAAGTACAAAGAATATGGCAGAATGATAGGGCTGGAAGAAGAAATAACGGAAATGCTGGCACTCAAGGTTGTAATAGGAAATAAAACCAGACATGGTATCCAACACCTACTCCCATAACATTTTAGCTGTGGATGGGGAGACTGCTGGGAACAGAGTGGTTTGTCATTCCCCTGAGCTAATCTCCAACATGATCTAAAAAGCACACAGGGGAGGAAAAAAACCTCTTCCTCCTATTGCTTTGAGACTTTGTAACCAACACTGAGAAAAAGCAGTGCCAGTAGACACAATACTAAACAAGTGAAAACTTCATCAAAAATAAAAAAAGAGAAGAAGAAAATTAGGTATTTCTCAAGGAAACATCAGACCCTTTCTTGTATCCTCTGCCCAAGTTCCAGGAGAAATAGCATTTTGCTAATAGCAATTCTGGGATGGCACCTTGAGACTGTTGTTAATGCATGCATTTACACCCATGAGATGGAAACAGCCCCAGCTTCAGCTGCAGGCAGTGCTGGGGGAAACTGAGGCAGCAAAGAAGCATCAGGACAGTTCTCCAAACCCCAAAAGTCCCTGGCCCAAAACCATCACTAAGTGAGCAGTACCTGAGATGGTGACTCCACAAACACGCAGCCTTACCTGGAGCAGGGTGTAAAACACTTCCCATGAGGTCCTACAGGATGAACAGCAACATACTTGGCAGCAAGAAACTTTTCTTCTGTCCAACACAGAACCAGCCTCCCAACTCACCTACTATCTTGCAAGTCTAAAACAAGGGCCCAATTTCCCCCTGATGTGGCACAGCTGAGCAGGTCCCTGCACAGCTGCGTGGAGGTGAAAATCAGGAGAGGCACAACACGCCCTCAAAATCTTTCTTTTCTCTTTGTACTGAGTGATCTTCACCCCTGTATCTCCCACCACCCCTATGTCCCATCACATCTCAGGCCATGGTGCACCAACATACTGTGTGAGCCTCTGAAAACCTGAGAAATCCTGATGCAATCATGGAAAGAAATCAGCTGGACAGCCTTGAAAGGCTGCAGAGGACAACATTAGGTGGGGCACAGCCACAGTTCATTAGCGCATAATTATAAAAGCAAATGTCCTTCTCTTCCACACTACTTTTTTTTTTTTTTTTAAAAAGTAACTTAGTCAACTGTCTTTCCTCACTCGAACACTCAGGAAGTCAGTAATGATATAATTCAAGTCTAATTTTTGCTTCTTTTCAGCTGGTGTTGCACATCTCAGTAGAGTTTTTTAAAGCTTTTATATAATTTTTGTAATAGTCACCAAGATCAGCATAGCTGTAGCACTGGAAAAATATCCTAAAAACTGATACTGGCACTGAGGGCTAGAAAACACAAGAGTGACTGATGGGTAGTCCTGATAATTCAGTATATCAGGAAGTGGAATGAGAGATGGATAGATAAAATAATGCTGTTATATAGCCATGAAAACAAGCCTATAAAGATATTCCCAGAAATTAAAGCCCAGGCTGTCTCACCGTGACTCTTTGCTGTGAAACAAATGATGCTCTTGGAAGAACGCAAATCCCAGGGACATCCAGAAATCCAAGAGGGAGAGAAAAACCATTATTTTAAAGAACTGAAAATATTTTCCACTTCTAAGCGTTAGAGACTAGAGAAAAACCTTGACAAGTGAAGATTGCCCTGTATCTGCTTTCTCCCCATCCTGGACACATCCCAGGAGGAACAGCCAGCGGAGCCACACTGGGGCCAAAGCAGATTCTGCTCTCACACCAGTTTGACACCAGTTTAATTCCTGTGCTTTGGGGCTGTTCCTTATCATGTTAAGAGGAAAAAACCCCTCAAGCCAGTGCTGTCTGTGTGGCTCCTGCAGCTGACAGGAGGTATGGCTGGGCAGGCTGGGGAAAGGTCTCTCTGCTCCTGCTCCTCTGATGGTTGGGGGAAAGATATCTTGGAGAAGAAAGGGATAAGAAGCTCCAAGAGCGAGAGAGTTTGGCTGAAAACCCCACCAGTAGAACACATATTGTCTTGCTAACCTCCTGCAGAATATGTCTTCAAGCTATTGGCAGATTTGAACATACATGAAACATATTGTGCTAATATATTTTCTGTATTAAGATGATCCAGATAATTTCTGAAATTAGGCAGCTTCTTCCAACAAAACATGTATTCACCATGTACTCCCATTAACTCAGTCCAGTGTCCAAATACAGCAGCAGAGGTTAATATTTGGACATAGCTGTTTTTCTAGCCATTCATATCACTTTTATTTCCTTTCCTTTTTGTTCTTTCCTTAACCTCTTTTTTACTGCTGTTAAATTCCTTGCTTTCATTTTTGCAGAAGTTCAGCCTTCCAACCCGCTCTCCGATGCTGTTAGACATCAGCTCAGGCTCAGACTTATTGCTTCTGATATGTCACTCCACAGGCAGGGAGCCTAAAGCAACACTGCTCCCTCCAGCCCTCGCAGGCTTCAGCTGGATCCTCATCGACCCGCAGAGCTGTTTCTGCAGAGCACGAACACAGAGCAAATATGTGGACCTGAAGAGTAAGCCCAGCACCCAAATTCACACTGAGCCTCTGAAATGAGAGACTAAGCAGGAGGTCAGGATGCACAGAGGTGACAGCCATGTTAGCTTGCCGAGATCATGCACATAGAGAGAGAGAGAGAGAGAGAGAGACAGAGACAGAGAGAGAGACAGAGATGTATAGTCCTGAATTATTTCTGCCCAGAAAAGAGCTGATTTTGTTTGCAACCTTCAGCTCAGGAATCTGACAGCAATCCATCAGGCATGTCCCATCTCCTAGTACTCTTTCTCCAACATCCCTGACCCACTGTCCGGTCACTTCCACCTTATTTCCAGTGCTACCTTTGCTGCTGACAGTGAGAGACAGCCCTTCCTTCCAGAGAATATAGAAGGTTGGCAGAATGAGTTTGATGGTTACTGGCTGTTGTATGCACAAGGTGCATGAACAAAGTGGGTAAAAAGACATGAAATATTTTCTCATTCTCTCTGCTCTGTGTCAGCAGGATGGGCAACCTTTTGAAAAGGAAACACAGCCATTGGAATGAGTATTTCTTTTTTTTTTTCTCTAGTTTCTTCACCTTTTTTTTTCCTTTCCCACAGTGGTCTCTGCATTCCCTTTTCTCATTCAAGCTTCATAAATCCTGAGCACTGATGAGATCTAAATTCTGTTTAAAACCCCAGAAAGGGCTTTTAAGGTTATATCTGTGTCCTCAGACCAGTTATAACTGGAAGAAGAAATGTCTGTGATTTAGTGTCTAATAAACAAACCGCCAAGGTCAAGATGGCATCTTCTCCCATATCCATAACCGCTTCCCTCAACATTTTGAGCTGTTGCATGTATCAGCAGTACTCCCTTTAATGCCCAGCCATGTTTAACTTCCCATCTATAAATGACTTCCCAGACTTCCCAAAGAGAAGTGGGTGTGAATTATTACATTGTAAAATAGATTTTTAAAAGATGAGCCATGCCAAGTGTAAGATAGTTATTTGTGTGAGGAGTAAACATAATGGAGGTTTATCTTATAAATTCCATCGGAGGAATTCTGGACCTAGATTTACACACATATATTTTGGCCAAAAGGCTGAGGGACAAGGGATTTTAATAGCCTGCTTTAGAAGATGAGCCTTGAGATTGTAATGATCACCTCACCTGTAAAAATCAAGACTCTTCAATGTATTTCAAATTAGAAATGCTTCACACTCCAAAATTAAGTGTATGTTTCTCATCCCTGAACCTGGGTCAAGCTATTCCTTTCTCTTCAAAGGATTATTCCTTCCAAGGGCTACCCGGCCATGCTGAGCTCAATGTTCAGCTTCTCACAGCAGAGCTGATTGCTGATGCCATGTTCCTGATCAGGGGTCTGATCCAAAAGTCAAACATTTTGGGAACCAGGAGTGTGTGGCACTGCTTCCCACAGCACGTCCAAACGCTGTGCACAAAGCTGTAGCACCTTGGCTTCTAACGTTTCTCCCTATTTACAAAACATTGTATGTAAAACCCTTACCCTGGTAACAGAATTGCAATCAGAAGTTAGGAAACTGCTAAATAAAGCCCATTTTACTGCTTAACTTCGAGGAAAACCATAAAATTATCAGTCCTCTCTTTCCTCAACATATTTCCTCCGCAGTTTGCGATGCTCCGTGGGGTATTTCGCTATGTGAGCTCCGTGACGGTTTGGCTCCAAATTATCCGAACATAAAACTGAGCTTACGAAGCCTCGCTCGGAGCTTGTGTGGACCCTTTTTGTTGGCACAGACTTAAAAAGAACCTTAATAAACCTCATAGGCTTGAGGGACTTTCTGGTTGCTGGCACTTGCCAGCCACACTGCTCAGGTCCCTCTCGCAGCGCCCGCGTGGAAAGCGGGCTGGAACCACAACCCGGGGATTTTATAGGGCTGGATTACCTGCCCGTGTTGCCTTCTTCCTTCCCCGGGAATCTCAGAGCTATTTTCTTTGAAAGCAAGCAGGTGATGCTGCAAGGACACTCACAGCTTAATGCAGCTTGATCACCCAAGATTAATGGACACGGCCAAAAATAATAGGGTCGGCTAAGAGGGAGCCAGGAGGGCCATTTCCTTGCAGGGGGAAAGGTCTGATGGGATTAAAGCTGAAGCACGTCCACCCATGTGCAACTGGAAAGCTTAGCACTCCGCAGTCCCGACTCCATGGATTTTCCTTAAAGCATCCATTTCTCCTTGGGATTTTTTTACTGCCTCCAATGATGCTGTAATTGCTCATGTAGGGCAGCAGGCCCGAGGTTCAATCTGCATTTCTCAAGGTCTAAACTCTGTGCGGGCTGCCCGTGTTTGCACAGAGCTCGGCACAACAGGCATCCAGTCCTGGCTGCCTTCTGTGGTCGCTGTTTTAATTCAAGTCATAATAAATAATAATGTCAGAATGGAAATAAATCTCCCATGTTTGGTCCATGGCTGATCCTTCAGCTTGGTGCGTGGTGAAGGCCCCAGCTGGGAGGCTTTGCTGCGTCCCATCCTGGGTCTGACTCTGTACCACCCCTTCTGGCTCAGTTTCAGTTCAGTTTTCACTCAGGGCATTGGGTCAGTACAGATCATTTCACTTTTCCTTTCATTCTGAGCCTGGTCACTGATACGAAAGATACTGCACAGGTTTATTCCCTCAGACCTCTCTAATCTGCATCATCTGGAGTGACCTAGTGCATCATTTCTTCATTTCTGAGTTACCTTGGCTTTATCAGGAAGCCCAAACTCCTGGACAGTAATTATTCAGTCAGAGCATAACTGCTTAATAGCACTTACACAGGCAGCCAGTGACTACTGAAACATTGCTTACCATATGAACTTAGAGAATCAGGACAAATATCTCATACTGTTTATCTTTCACAATTAACAAGTTTTCATTATGGCTGTAAATTATCATTATCATGACACAGTAACAACAAACCAGCAAAAGTAAAGAGCCGTGTTGTTAACTCAGACACAGCTGACATCCCTTTGCTTTTCCACGTTATGTATTCTTAGACCACTGCTCCATGCCAGTCCCTGCAGCCAAAAATACATCAAGAGCCTAAAAAAAGTAAAATAGAAACATCACTTCAAAATTATTTCAAACAACATATTTCCTTTTCTTCCTTTATAGAGAGCCACAAAGAGAATGGGAAAGATTAAAACTCACCAAAAGCATTGCTTAATTCCTCACCAAGGTGCAAGTAAATAAAATGTGACACAGTAAGTTCAAATCACAAAGAGTTTTCAAGAAGGGAAGGTTAATCATTTCTGTCAAACGTTGGAAATGTTAAATGGTTTTTAAATCAAAAATATGGGCACCACCAGTGACTCAAGCTGTGCTTTAGACATGTTTGGGGTGATTTTTTTCCAGCGGTCAGTGCTTGCCCCTCTCATACCTTCTGTTTGTCCGAGATGAAATCGGGAGGCAATAAATGGAGCCCTTACTAGAGGCACCAGGTATTTCAGCAGCAAAGCTATTTGTTCAGAAGGTACAAACTCAGGCTATTTGGAGAACCACAGACTTTGGGATGTGGAGCCCTGCAGTGCAAGCCAGGGGTGCTGGACCCCCTCCTGCACCCCCCAAGTGCCTCCAGAAGTCTTCAACCCACAGGAGAGAGGCAGAGCAGGGGGAATGGGCAGGGCACGGTGGGAAACAAGTACTCAAAGTCACTGCAGTCCCCCCATCAGCAGCGTTCATGTTTCATTGTAATGGCTAAAATGACTCTCAAATGAGGTCAGATTATAGGGCCAACCTAATTCACTTACACTGATGTAAATCCAGGTATCTGTTACAGCATCGCATGTTGGGGCTCATTGTGGAGCAAAAGCTGCTGATAACCCCCCAGCCCCCGAGGATGAAGAGAAGCAGATTCTTCCTGGCCAGACCCAATCCAAAGCCCGTTGAAGTCGGTACAAGCTCCTTCAGCTCCAGTGGGTTTGGGATAAGGCCCGCAGTGAGCTCTGAGCCAGCTCTGCTGCCAAAACGCAAAATCCTTTTCCATTGGCTTTGCCAGTTTGGTGTTAATACATGTGTGAAGGAGTTTGGGGCGGGGGGGGGAAGTTTTTGAGGGTTTGCTTTTTTTTAAACTGAGGAATGATTTCACCCTTGCCAGCGTGTGGACTTTGTGCAAAAGAACAGGAGAGGAGGCGGGAGATCTTTTCCTGAAGCCGTCAGCTCCCTGCTGCAGCATCCCAGCAGAGTGCACATGTGTCCATTACAGGAACCCCAAGGTCCCTAAGCCCACGTTAGTCCCCTCTCTCTGCTGCAGAAGGGCAAGTCTGGAGTCATGAGTGGGCATCAGCACAGAAGCCCACTCTCCAAACCCAGCTGAAACAAGAGGAGGCTTGATAAAACATGGGATGTAGGAGGTAAAACACCTCTTAGACACAGGTGAGCCTCCCACCCCAGTATAACAGGACCTGCTGCAAGCTGGTACCATTTTTATCCCCTTTTCCCTAATAAACATGCCCTGAACCATCCTCCAGTCTTCCCTGCCATTCATCTCTCTCCCCACTGCCAAGTTTTTTGTTGCACATGTCCCATACAAGATGCTGTTGCCCCTTTGGCTTTCCAGGGGAAGGGCTCTGCCTTCCTGTGGCTTTCAGAGCATGTAGCCCAGCCGGTCTTGGAATTAGACTGGGGCTTTTACAGCCTGCCACAGTATAAACAGTTTCAGTAGGGCACATGTTATACGGTAAGATCATCCGAAACCAAACATTTTCCCACTGCACACAATAAACATCCATAATAAATTGCATTATACAAAATATATTTATGGCTAATTTTTTAATTTAAACCACCTGGGAAATTTTTGTTAGACTGGTTGATACGAAGGTCTCAGTATTCTGGTAATCTAATGATATCTAATAGACAAAATAGTATGATGTTACAGCAGTCTCAAAGCTTTCATTTTCTGTATCCCTCTCAGAGATCAAACTGGCAGAACTCATATTTTTTGAAATTTTATACATAATTGGTGATGCAATTGCCAAAAATAACCTATTCATAGAAGTCTTGCTCTTCTGGTTTCTAACTTACTGTAATCACGGAACAGAGCAGTGCAGTGCTTTGCAATGGAATATGGGTTTGGGTCAGGGAGCAAGGGCTACGGTTGTGTGGCAGTTTCCATTCTGTGGATTATTTTACAGGCAATTTAAATTTAGTTTGGAGCTTAAACAGGGCTAAAATGTAGTGCACCCATTCAGACATATAAGCAATTCTTCAGAAAATGAATAAAGCTGTAACTTGGGTATATTTCTTTCCTGAACCGAAATTTTGCTCCAATGTAAGATTCTCTAAACAAAAGCTATTGGTGTCAAAGGAGACAGAGTAGTTTTGTTGCATAAATTAAGCCCAGACCTGTAATCCTTCCACCATAAAACTCACATGCTCATCAGAGATCAGCTAAGATTTCCAAAAAGACTCAAGATCATCTCAGATCTTGTTGAGCCAGGCTCTCTCTAGTCAGTACAAATCCCGGCTCAAACCGTGCTGTGTATCTGCAATGAGCACTGGCAGCTTGGTAGTTGCTGGACTCATTTTAGAGTGCAGCCCACAGCTTTAGGTACTTCCTTGCCTCCTGTTGTTCCTGGGACTTGGAGGCCATGTGGTACATTTCAGCCTTAACTCTGAATTTCCTTTATTCGGAGATCAAACTTTGACACTCCCTTAAGGTAGTGGGGGTCATGTCGTTGTGTATATCCTACTTTAAAAGATAATGCTTCACTGAAACAGGCCACGGCATTAAACCCTGAAATAAAATGAATTGTATTTCACTTCCCAACTCTTATTGCTGGATTAACTCGCGTTTCTTTCTCTTTGTTACATATTTAGCACCAAATACAATATTCATTGCAGACTAGCTTCCCTCCTTCCACACATATCCATGGCTGCCCTTTCTTCCAGCAGCACTGGAGAAGGCAATGCCTCGGCATAGCCTGGAAATGTAAACAAAAGGGAGGGAACATAAAGTCAATGCATGATCAGGCAGGGTTGCTTTGTACCCTGAGCATTTTGAGTTTTTTATTTTAGATGCCAATGCAAAGAGACAGAGTCCTGGGACAACAACATCCACTCCTCCTTAGCATCTCCATCCCCTTTCCCACCTTGCCATTTATCCGCCAGCAAACAACCCCCCCAAAAACCCCTGCAGCAATGGGGGGGCTGGAGGTGCTTCCTGGTGTTCATTAGTCCATATCATGACCTGTACTGGTCTTGTCTGGTTCCTGCTCTGGGTGTTAAGAACTGCAGCAGTGACCAGTTGCACATGGCAGGAACCCACTGGAAACCCATCACAGAGCAGTGATCAAACCTGTGACCCCAGATCCCCTTCTTTGTACCCAAACCTCAGCACTTACACCCTATTCCTTCTTCCCATCTTTGTTAAACCCATCATTGCCTTTGCCCTCAAACCCATGGACAGGCACTCCTGAGCCCAACACAGCTCTGAGGAAGCCTGGGATCCAGGTCAGCAGTGCTAAGGATGGAAAAGACCTTGAGCCAGACGTTGGTTCTGCGTTGTCTGAGTTGAGCCCGTGTTTTTTTAATGGCCATTTAGTTTTTAAGTGCATTCCTGTGATCCCAGCCCTGAGCTTATGTCTCCATATGAAATGGCACTGCTTTAACTAGGTGCATAGATTATAAAACCAGGAAGAGGGGTCTGGTCTGCCCTCCTGTACAACACAGGCTACAGGAATTCCCTAAATTAATTCCTGTTTGGATTAGCTCATATCTTTTTAGAAAAACAGCCAACCTTAATTAAGACAAAGGAATTCCAGTGATGCTGAAATCCACCCAGGTCTCAGTAAATTGTTTTACTGGTTAAATACCTTCACTACTTAAAATATAAACTGTATTTCTAATCTGCATTTGTCCAGTTCTAGCTCTGTCTACTGAATAACATGACACTTGCATCTGCTAGTTTGAAAACCATGGGAGATTAAACCTCTTTCTGCTCTTCGTAAGCCACTCCTTGCCTAACTAAACTGAAATGATGTAAAACTGATTGTATTAAATTACAGTAAAAGAACACCGACTTGCTCCAAAAATGACAGCAAACCTAGTTAAATTTTAAATAAACAAATATTATGAATTCTTGGTTGGAAACCTAAGTGTCTGTACAAGCCCTTCCAAAGCTAAAGTACATTTGTTTAAAGAGTGGTTTACTACAAAGCAAGGCGATTTCTGTGGACAAGGTTTCAATAGCTGAGATTTATAAAACTCCATCTGCTTCCCCACTGCCCTTTCTTCATCTACCCTGGGCTGGAGCAACCAGCAACACTTTTCTTTCACCCACAACATACCTGTCCTGGCAGAAAATTCATCCCGCTTTCTCCTTCAGCAACTCAGACAGTTTTATCAGTGAGCTGTGCTGCCACAAATACCTTCTCTGTCCACACATCTCGACTTACAAGTGAAGCCAATAAATATTTTACAGTGAATACTCCCACCATGGAAGCACACAATTAGTGCATTTGGGAGGCATCCCAGGGAACAACATATCTCTGCAATATATATATACACATACATATACAGGCTTCTATATCTCAACCCTGTGTTTCCTATATGCATCCATAACGTTTCAGAGCCTGTGTGGATGTACAGATATTGGTGCCAGGACTACAAGCACCCGAGGAGCCCGTGCACATCACAATCCATACGCTGTACATACATTAATTGCAATTACAAATATCAAATGGATTTACCTGCCTTTCTTTCTGTATGTGCACACATAGATATAGGAATTATATATGTGTACAGACACACATATATCTCTGTGGCATAAACAGAAAAGTATGTTATGAACACACACGTATGCCCACATATCCAGCAAGCACAGCCACATCCACACTTATGTGCACTTAAATAAGTAGGTGAATAGGTGAATATGAACACTAATAGCCATTTATGGCAACAACAATGAAAGCTGTCCCTGGAGCCCGCCTAGGGTATGGCAGCCAAAATGATTGAGTATGTACAGGGCACTGCTGCAGCAATGGCACTCACATGGGCCTCCTTTTAGAAATGATTAATATTTAACCGACTTGGTGAACCTGGCTTTGGTTTTAGTTATGATTAGATAACAGGGTGCACAGAGCTGTCCCACTAAGGACGTGGTGGGATGTCCGAGCAGCTTCCACTCGTGCTTCCTGAGACAGAAAGTGAGAACGGGAGATATGAGACAGTAAAAAAAACCCACCCGTGCTCAGCTCCGCTTGTGTTTGTTTGGAAAGAAAAGGGGGAAAAGCAGCCTGAGAGGCCAGTGTAATAAGATGCTGTAGCTTTCATGAAAGAGGTGAAATAATTTTAAACACAGACACACAATGAGTTTATTTATTTAGAAAGTTGTTAAATAGAGTCTGGGAATTCAAATATTCAATGTTGACATTGTACAGAGCTGGCAGGGAGCCAGCCCCGGCTCTCCAGAGGGACCCAATGGCCACGGCGCCCAGGCCCTCGCCCCTCCCAGCCCACTAACTAGGTAAAAGCCATTAGTTATACCCACAAGCAATATCTGAATCCGAGTCAAATAATGTTGCCTCAGCCAGCCAACTTCAAAGGCGTGTAAGTGTGTTTGGCTTTTTAGTGCTGGAACTGCAGCAATATGTCACACTTTTGAAAGAGTTTTGTAAACAGTTCCTTCCCCTTTGTAGAAACATTTCTTAAGTTTCTTGTACCCCATGTAAACAGCGTTAATTAACAAGGGTTACATTTTTCATTTACAAGCAGGGCTGTATTAATAACGAGCTCTCCTTTCGGACCGTCCTTTTCCTTTGTGTCCTTTCTCTGCCCAGCACCCCGGTGTGGCCGGGGAGCAGCCAGGAGGCACAGCAGAGCTCAGCCCCGGGCTCAGCTCTGCGCAGCACCACAAAGTTGATCCCAAATTCAGTTGGCCCTGAGTAAGACAGTGGGAGAAAGATAGAAGTAGGGAGAGAGGAAAAGAAAGAAGGGAAGGAGAAGAGGAGAGAGAAAAAAGGAAAAGAAAAGAAAAAGAAAAGAAAAGAAAAGAAAAGAAAAGAAAAGAAAAGAAAAGAAAAATGAAAAAAGGAGAAAGGAAAAAAGAGAAAGAGGGAGAGAGAAAGAAAAAGGGAGAGAAATGAGAGAAGCAAAGAGAGAGGAGGAGAGAAGGAAAGGCAGAAAGCGGGAGTGAAAAGCCACATGCACACTCTCCGCCCTGAAAAGGGTTAATGAAGCGCCTGGTGAAAATGTGCCCGGCATATAATGGGATTGTCTGGCCCGTCCCCGCAGCCTCCCGTGCCCGCACCCGCCGCGCAGGAGCCACCCGGGGACAGCGCCGGGGCTGCCGCCGGGCCGGGCCGGGCAGTGCCGAGCCGAGCCGAGCCCGGTGCCGGGGCGGTGCCGACCGGCGGCAGCAGCGGCGGGGCCGGGCCGGGCTGGGCCGGGCGGGGCGGTGTGAAAGGGACCGGGGACACCGGCACCGACTCCCCCCGGCAGTCCAGGAGCCCGGAGTGGGAAGTGATGGTAAAGCGATGGCAAATAAACAGCCTCGCCGAGAGGGCCGGGAGCCGGGACACGGCAAACATCTCCCTGCTCGAAAACAAATTCCCGGACAGAGTCTTAAACAGGCAAATAAACTTGCCGGCTCTGTTTTTCAATCAAGCCTTTTAAGTACTAGACTGAGGCAAATTACAGGCGCAGGAAAACCTGCTGAAACTTAGGAAAGTGTTATTTTACTATCTCAGATGGTTAGAGGGATCTGGATCTACCTTGGCTGCACTAAATTGCCTGTAAAAAAGTGGTGATAAAGTGTAAAAGTAACAAGTGCCTCCTTATTCACGTGTGTTCCCCTAATCTGATCACCTTCTGTCTCTTTATGAGGCTACTGGGTGGCTGGGGCTACTCCTGGCCGGCTGCAGGGCTGCGGCGGCCCGTGCTGGTGCGGGGGTTATTCGGGGATACAGTTTCACCAGGAGGGCACAAACCCACCCGAGTGGAAAAGCAGCTGCCCCGAGGGCCGGGGATGCCCGCGCAGGTGCAGCGCGGCTGCGGGAGGCCGGGCCCGCACCCCCCGGGGCCCGCGCCCCGCACCGCTCCCCGCACCCCGCTCCTCAGCGCCTGCCTCCCGAGAGCGTGGCGGGGAGACAGACTCAACCGTCTGTTTGCCCTTATTTTTACAGCTGGCCATTTAAAAAATTCACTAGCTATTCCCCGCGTGGCTCTTTTTCTTTCTTCTGAATTATTTTTCTTTTTTACTTTTTTTGGGGGGGCGGGGGGCAAAGCCTCAAAATTATTTTTTTAGCGATTTTACGCTGAGGTCAAGAAAATGCTCTTAAGCTATTCTCCCTTAATTAGGAGGGAAAAGCTTTCCTGGGTATTGGCGACAGTCACGCAATGGGGGCAATTTTTGTTTCACGCACGAAGCAGTAAAAGTGAAATAATACAAGAAGTGCGCTCGATCCCGATCTGTACCTTTTTCCACGTAAGAGGGTGAAGGCTACAAAGTATTTTCTGTTCCTAACTCAGACAGACAGAAATGAAAAGCTAAAAACTTTTCCTCTCGAACGACTAAATTACAGGGGTCGCCTCCAACCCTCCTTCCACTTGCCATGAAACTGAGACGCTCTTCGGGGGGGAAAGAAGCAGCTTTTCGGAACACAAAAAAGAAATAAATCCCGGCTTTTTAAATATGATTTCCTTTATGAGTCGATTGTAACCGAAGGATTACTTAATGCAACGCATCTGTCTTGGGGGGGAAAGTGCTGCTGCTGCTCCTGCGAAAGCCAACACGCACAAACTTTGCAGTCGATCGGATCTCGCCCGCGGAGCCGGACTCGGAGCCGGAGCAGGAGCAGCAGCAGGAGCCCTGCATCGCTGCGCAGAGAGCAAAGCAAGGGAGAGACAAGGAAACCTGATGGATTTTGTCGGGGAAGTGAGCTTTTCTTTTTCCGTAGTTATCTCCAAAGCAAGAATGGCAACCTAGAGATTTAACAATATATTTGTTTTCAAATCGAGGGCGCTGGATTATCCACTTTAAAATCACCCTAATCAAACGCAGGTTGCTGCAGTTGTTCAGGTTCGCAGAAAAGCTGATGATGATCCACAGACATCTTTTGCTTCCCCTTTTCCACGCTCCTCTATTTTTTCCCTTTCACAAATAAAGAGTAAATAAGCATCTGCTTTTTACGTCACGCAACTTATGCAACATTTCATCTCACTTTTTTTTTCGCCTGCCCATTTTTTTTTCACTCGAGAATGTGAGTTGCCATCGCCATGGATATCAAATGAAACTTGCCCAGATGTGTCAGAGAAAATAAAGACATCAGTTGCTTTTAAAATAGGACGCGAAAGCTGGCGAAGTTTTGTTGTTGAATCCCTCTTTAAAAAAAAAAATAATGAAAGAAAAAAAAAAGATAGAGCCCCAACATTGCAGCAGTTAAAAGCAGAGATCCCTATCATAAAGGAGAAACAGATGGGGTGAGCGTAAGACAAATAATTAAGTAAGTCGGGCTTTGCGTGTGGACGGCCGAGCCCTCGCCTCGCGGAACACAGACCTTCGGGCGGCCAAACTGTATAAAAAAGTGCTGGAAAAGCGCCTGAAATTACAACATTTACATCAACTTTTAGCGGGTGACTCCAGCAGGCTGGGAACCGCTCCGCGCTGCCCGGCGGCCCCGCTGTCCCCCCCCCCCAAACCACGCGGGGCATCCCGGCCACGCGGGGCGGCTCCCGCGGCCCCGCCCGCACCGCGCTGCCCCGCACGCCCCACGCGCGGCTCCGCGGGGCGCGGGGAGCCGGATTTTGGCACAAGCCCGCGGGTGAGCCGGGGCAGGGCCGGGCCGGGGGGGGTCTCCGGTAGCTCCGCACAGGCTACCTGCGCCCGCGGCTCGCCAGCCTCCCCCGCGGAGCTGCCGCTGCCCCTCCGCGCACCCGCACACGCATTCACCGCCCCCCCCCCCCCGCACGGCCCCCGGCCCTGCGACAGCCCACAGCGCCCACTATAGGGCCCGGAGCCTCTCGCACCCCCCCTTCCCCGACCCCCCCCCCACTCCAGCCCCCGGCAGCGGCAGCAGCAGCAACTTCCAGCGCTCGCCACTGAACTTTTCCTCAACTCCTTCCCCACCTCCCGCCCGCAGCCCCCGGCCCGGCTCCGGCCGCCGCATCCCCCGCCCCGGTCCCGCCGCCGCCCGCCGGGCCGGGTCGAGCCGAGCCGAGCCGGGCCGGGCGGCGCGGAGGGGATGCTGCAGGTTGCCGGCGAGCTCCGCGGCGCACCAGACATATCTATGCAACATGGCAGAGAGGGGAGGGTGAAAAGCCAAGAGAAAGGGGTATTGCACCTACTTGCGGCCAGCTTCCTCGCCCTGCCCTTGGATCGCATGCTGCCAGTCCCGCGGCCGATGCTGGCGTGGGGTTGGGGTGGGGGGGGACTCTTTTTTTTTTTTCCTCCCGGAGCTTTTCCTCCTTTTTCGCTCCCCCTCTCCCTCTCTCCTCTCCCTCTCCCGCACACACACTCTCCCTTTCTCTCAATCCCGGCTCGCTATCTCTCCAGCATTGTCAGTTTGGACACCTTCGCACATGCGCACGGGCGGCTCCCCCCCGCTCTTCAACATTTCAGCGCCGCCAAAAAAAAGTTTGCAGCGATCCATCACCGCCGGTGGGGACCCTGACAGCCGGCACCGGGGCCGGGACGGGCCGGGACGAGGCGGGCAGCGGCCGCCGGGCTGCGCCACCGCGGCCGCGGGGCAGCCGCTCCGCCGCCCGCGCACCCGCGAGGGGTCACGGCGGGGGAGACCCGCGATCCCGCGGGGCAGGGGCTGGAGGGGGGGGAAAAGTTACACCTTTTTTTTTTTTTTTCCCCTGCCTTTTTTTTTTTTTTTATGGGATATTAATACTGTTCTGGCGTCTTCGCAACGTTTAAATAGTTTATTCTCACCCGGCAGCAATTACCGTAGATCTCTCCGTATATATATGGGCAGGGAGATATAATTTGATTACATGTTTTATTATGTATGCGTACCATGAAATCGTACACGTTCCCAGCGCGCACACTTTTTCGCCACCTTGAACTCGGCTCAGCCACCACCAGTTGGGCAGAAAAAAAGCGTTTTAAAAACAGTAACACCGACCGCTCTAATCTGTTTTAATTACAGGGTTTGCCAATCAAAGAGGGAGCGTGCAGAAATTGGGAACTCCTTTAGGGGATGGCTGTGTCCGAGGTATGAATCAATCCAAACTACGTATAGATTTTCCCCTGGTACAACCTCCTTGCATTAAACAGTTTTGTTCAATACCTTCCATGCGCTATTTATGTTCCCATTAATATCTGTTGCAAATCCTGCCAGACACCATAAAAGAAAATTACAATCTTTCAGACTCGAGGCTGCGCCAGTACATACACGCTGCTCAACTTTTTGTTTTAATAAAATCCTCAGCATCGCCCCTTCCCCCTTCAATCCCCCACCCCTGCCGCCCCGGCTGCCGGTGCCGCGGATCGGGGCCGCCCGTGGAGCCCCCCCCGCCCGGCTCGGGCCCCCCCACCCCACCTGTGACAGCCCCCGGCGTGGGGCGGGGGCATCGCGGATCCCACAGTGCTGCCCCGAACGCCCGTCAGACTGGCGCAAGCGCTTGAACCCGCTCTGCGGAGCCGTCCTTAATGCCCGTCGTTATTTTTAATTTGTGACTTAGATTTAGTATATTTTTTAGGACCGTGTGCCCACCCCACATCCCCCCGCAGCCGGGCAGGGGTGCATCCAACGCCCCCCTTAGAAGGAGGGGCAGAAGGGGCAGGGGGCTGCCTCCCCTGGCCACAGACCCCCCGCGCCCTTCGAGGTGCCCAGTCCGGGCTGTCCCGGGCGGAGCTGGGCCCCTCTGCCCTGGCAGGCTCGGGGAGCGGCCACGGGCTGCGCGGGGGATGCGCGGGGCAGGGCGGGGGGCCGGGGCTGCCCTGAGGGTCCTGGCACCACCCTCGGGGTCCCGGCACTACCCGACCCCAGACCCTGCTCGCAGGCAGCGCCTCTCCTTGCGGGGCTGCACCGGGGTGTCCCCAGATCACCCCTCTCCGCACCGACCTACGGCTGTCCCGGTTCACTCGGGACAAATGAAAACGCCCGTGAACTTTTGCAAAACTCCCTGAGCTTCTCACACGCCCCCCTCCCGCGGTTCAAACAGAGACCCCCCAAAGCCTCCGCCCGGGCAGAGATGCGCGTCCTTCCCCGCGCCCGGGGACCCGCTCCCGCGCGGGCGGCCAAGCCCCGCGGCCGGGCCGGGGTTGCAGATGCGGGTTTCCCGGGCGGGCAGCCCTGACCCCGGCCGTGCCCCGCTGTCACCGCCACCTGCCCGCCGTCCCAGCGGCCCCGGGAGCCCGGCAGGTGCCGCGCCGCCCTCCCGGGGCACCGGCCGCGGTCCCGGGACGCCCCCCGTCCTCTCCCCCGCCCGCCCGCCGGCCCTCGGGGTCACCCGCCGCGGCCCCACCAGGTTCGCCCCCCTGCCCGAAAGGTCCCGGGCAGCCCCCCGGGAATTCCGTTTCGTTCGTGCGGGGAAGCTTCTCCGCGCCGGCAGCCTCCGCTCCCTTCCCGGTGGGAAGCAACCGGCGACGGGGATGCGGGGTCGTTTTCAGCAGACTCACGACCAGAAACACAGATTTAAATTTTGGGTTGTATTTTTTTTTTCCGGGTGGAGAAGTGGAATTAAATCTATTTCTAACGCAGGCTGGGAGACCAAAGGCACCCCCTCACACACAGGTTTCAGTGCATTCCCCGTAACAGGAAATTTTCTCTTCCTTACATTATAATTGAACAAGCCCCGCAGCCTACTTGGAGAAAAGTTGGAATTCTTCATCGAGGTATTTGTTGTGCTATTGTCTTTGTGCAGTGAACTTTACATCGTGTTATTCAATCTCAATCTATATTCTCCTAGCTACCAGTAAGATTAATTTAATCATTGTAATGCAATTATTAATACTGTTTACCCAACGCTTGATTTCAGGTTTGCTGTTAAGAAATTAAGCTTCTTGCTGGGTGACCGAAAAGCTATGCAGGGATTTCCAGTCCATGTCGAAATGAAACAGTCCTCTTTATTTAGTCTCAGAACTCCAGCTTTCAGCCACGGGCTCAATTAGCCAAAATGGAAACAATTTTCATTCATTGCAATAACTCACTGTTCTGCTGATCACTTTCAAAATATACACTTTATTATTATATGCTGACCTCGGTGCCGCGAAGTGGCAAGGCTAGAAAGAGGCAGAGGGATCTCTCCAGCCCCCTTGGGCTGTAATTATTAGAAATTAATTGGGTTCAGGACCCTGGGTAGCATGGGTAAATTAATAGCTTGTCTGGTTGTTTAAATCCGAATTCTCAGTCCACAGGAGAGCAGGGGAGGGAGGCTCTCCCTCTCCAAACCCGCCCCGGGAGAGCGCGGCAGGGCTGGGGCAGCGCCGAGCCGCCGGCTGATTTCCCTCCTTCTTTTCACCAACGCATTGTTTTCGGGGAGCTATTTAGGGGTTAAAAATCAAAAATAAAGATCCTGTATACTTGGAGCTGTCGTGCGGGAGTAAAAGTGAAAAGGGAGCCTTAGGCAAAAGGAAATTACTGCAAGCCCGCGTGACCTTTCCGAGAGGTAATCAATCAAGTGATCAACAGGGATATTTATCATTGCTAGATGGGGCTACTTTACAAATGCACAGGAGGGGGGGCGGGGGGATACACACACACACACACAAAAGTTTGGATAAACCCGATAACTCTGAAGACAAATACGGAGACTTTAATCACTGGGAAGATTGCACATTTTCTTTTCTGAGCTCTCAGAAGGAAAGGAAAGGAAAGGAGAAAACCACTGCAAAGTTTCCCAGCAGAAAATGCCTCCTGTACTAGGTGGTCACATGGAAGCTGTCCACTTTGCTTTGCAGTCCTGGGAAAGGCTGGGAACGACAGATGTGATTAAAAAAAAAAAAAAGGCACCAAATACAAGGGAAAATAATAGAGAGAGATCGAGGCTTTGATAACCGGGCTCGGTGTTTGTTTTTATGTAATGTGTTTTTATTTGCTGGCTCGAAACTCGGAGCTGCGGAGCTCAGCCCTGTCTGCCTCCAGTCCCCGAAACGGTTAACTCAGAAAACATAACAAAAAAAAAAAAACCACCCCATGCCCCCTACTATATGAAATCAGCGATCTGGTTCAATTAAACTTGCTCTCCGTAGCATAAAGCATCCACCACAATACAGGCAATGAAAACCAACAATAAAAGCCCATGCATTTTCTGCACAGTTTCCTTCTCCCTTGTAAAACATGCCGTCGTGTAAGCACCAGACATTTAATTTTGCTTCCTATAACTTACCGGATTCCTTAACAAACCTACCCTGACCACTTTCTTTTTTTTTTTTTTCCCCTCCCTTTTCTTTATTTTTTTCCCGCTTTGCGCTGTGCTCCACGCACACGCCTGCACAAAGCCTCCCTGTCTGCGCGCTGCGCCGCTGCCTCTAAACGACTTTCGAGGCGGGGGAGCGCCCGCGGAGCCCCCGCAGCGCGCCCGGGGGACGCCGCTCGACCCTTTTTGGGGAGAGACCCGGGGGGAGCGAGAGCGCGCCCGCGGAAACGCCGCGCGTTGCCGCCGCCGCCGCGGGGGCTCGCCCGGCCCCTGCGCGCCCCCGCACCGCGCTGCGCGCCCCCGCAGTGCCCTGCGCGCCCCCGCAGTGCCCTGCGCGCCCCTGCGCG
>NW_020897729.1:8044982-8062358 GCF_003984885.1 Neopelma chrysocephalum | reverse complement strand
CGCAGTGCCCTGCGCGCCCCTGCGCGCTCCCGCCCGGCCCCTGCGCGCCCCCGCGGTCTGCGGCTCCCCCTCGCGGCCGCGGCGCGGCACTGCAGGGCGCGGGCACGGGGTGCGCGCCCCGCGCTGAACCCGCGGGGAAAACCCTCCCAAAGCGGGTTTGCTTTACGGTCCGGTACCGGCGCCTGCCAGGAAGAGAAGCTGCCTCTGGATTTCCAGCAGGCCTGGAATTAGCGCGTCCCTGGTGAAGGTGCTGCTGGAAACGCGGGGCCGGGAAGAATGAAGTGCATTCACGGGCGGGGAGACGCGCGGAGCGGCGGCGAGCCCTGCAGAGCTCTCCTCGAAAAATGTTTCCCTGCGAAAATGGTACGGGGTGCCAACTATGAAGTAGATCTTGTTTCTGCCTGTAGGAACGACCTGGATTTCCACAACACAGACTGAAAGAAAAACAGAGGAAAATGAACAGGCCAGAGGCAAGATTGAAAGACCGGGGTGGAGGCCCCTGTGGTAAATGGGGACACTGGAGAACTGAACCTGATTTTCTGCTTCCTTCCAGATTTCCTGTGTTACTTTGAGTTGGTGCCTTTGGATTCCTCCAGCCCTCACCTGAAATGGACAGAGGTTTCCCTAAACCCAAGAGCTGAAGGTCTCTGTTTTAAGGTGCACAGCAGGATTGTCTTGCCTTTGCCCTCCGTCCCTCTAGAAGGTGGCAATGCAGGACAGTCCCTGGACAAAAAACAGGACTCACCTATTAACTAACTGCACCCAAAACACTAATTTACCCCTATACCAAAGAGAAGTGCAATCAGTATTCTCAACTCAAGCTTTTTTCCAAATCTAAAAGCACTTTCAGGCCCAAAAAGTCATATCCTCATATCCTCAAGAAGTTACCCACAGTATGTCTTGCTCTTAAAGGAGCATCAGTGGAGAACATAATTGGAAAAATTAAAGAGAAGGAGGGGGAAAGTAATTACAGGCCACTAGAGAAAAACAAACATGTTCTGAATGTAGACAAAACATTGAACAGAGGGGGAATTAATAGTACTACAAATCAGAAGGGGAAAATGTCAGCAGACATCAGCAGAAAGTGAACATCCTATTTAAAGTGAAAATAGAAACAATCAAAATCGCAAAGAAACACAGAGGAGAAAGGAATCTGAAAAGCAACCTGAAATCAAAATAAAGGAATGGAGTAAATTTTACTCAGCATTCAGAGCTTAAACTGATGTATGAGTGTTTCAAAAAACTGAAGCCCCACCACGCAGGTGAGAGAAAACCTCAGCTGAGCAGACACAAGAATTTTGTCATTTATACCCGCTGGGCCAGGCTCGCTCCCATTCTGCAAAGTGAACTGGGCAAGACTGGAAAATCCCTGCAGAGGATGAAAGGGGGGTTTCTGGTATGTTCTGTGACCTTCCTCTTCCTCCCTGGTCCTGTGGCTTCCCAGAAGGACGGACCTGGGGACTGGTGAGATCTGGGCTTTGAGGAGCTGTTGTGCCCTTCAGGCAAGAAAATGAGGATGTGCAAAAGGGGCTGCTCAGCTGTAACAAGTCAGTAAAACACTCCAGTGAAGCACATTTTCTTTTGCTGGAGCCACGTTCTGAAACAGGCCATGAAGGCTGGGGAAGATCTGGATATTAGGCTGCTTAAAGAAGATAATATGACAAAATGTAAGGGGTAAAATTGTAGCTGGGTGATGGCAGAAAGGCTAGTAGTGCTGAAAGAAATGAAATTTTGAAATGAAAAAATGAAATCATCTCTTTGTGTGGTGAGAGCTGTGTCGTGACTGAGGACTGTCATCACCAACGTGGGGCTCCCCTTTGTCGGGGCTTTATCTGCTTTCACTCGCCTCTTACTACCAGGCAAAGAGGGGGCTTCTTGCTGCCTGTCTTTAAAGGAACCACAAAGGCAGGTTAACACATCAGCCTTTATAAAATCCACAAACCCATTTTTTCCCTTTAAAGCATAAGGAACACATTCATATTTCACTCTCATTTCTCTCCAGCACAAAAGCACAGGGTCGGAATTAATGAGCAAAGTATTTGTGTGACGTTTTATATTGTATTGGCATTTATATAGTGCTTTTCACAGGCTTCATGTCAAAACCCTTTACAGGGCAATAAATCATATACCTTTCCTGATGAAATTGTATGTAGGCAATTGGGCACCTATTCTGCCCTCAGCAATGTCCCACGTGTGAGACACGGGAAGTGTGATGAAACCTGCAGAAGTGGGTCTGAAAAAAATGGATGTAGGTCAAACCTTCCCCTCTTAATATCCTGCAACATGTTAAAAAGTCTTTAGAGCCCACTTGAACAGCCACAGGAAAGACCTAACCTTAACATGACAAAGCTTCTATTACAGTCTGAATTACTCAACATGCAAATTGAATTGTGGGTCTTACACTTAACCTCAGGTTTCTTTGCCTCTGAATTTAAACAAGATGTCCATTTACATGGAAAATAAGGATTTTTCAATTGAGTTCATTTCTAAAAATAGTGTTCATTCACAAGACTGAACCCAAGTACCAAATTTGGGATGTTAGGCTTTCTGTTAGCATTCTCAAATATCCCTCCAAACACGAAATTTGCAATGTGACAATGCATCTCTGCCCCGCTGGCATTTCCCTTCTTATTTGCAGTTTTTCAGATAAGCAAGAGTAATGAAGTTCTGAGAACTGTACACCCGATTAGACTGACTCTTTTACACGTTTATTTGCATTCCTGCCGTGTTTCCAAAGCCACTTTGGGGCAAGAAAAAATGGAAAGTCATTTGAAGTCTTTTTCGGGGTTGGCAAGCAGGAGCTGGAGTTCTGCTCCCTTGTCTGTCCGGGAGATTCACAGAACTCTGCCCAGTTCACACATTTTTGGATTCCATTGGTGCCAAAGGAAGCTTTGGGAGCGTCCCTCCTGGCAGACCTTCCCCCCTCCCACTTCAGCACAATCACCTCGAGACTGCACAAAGGCAAAGGAAGCAAATGGAAAATCTTTGCAGTAGCTCAACACCATTTGAAAACCACTTTTCCACGTCCCCTATCTGTAACACGTGAAAACTGATAACATTCTGCACATACTGGCTGACAGTTCAAATGCATTAGAAACCAACTTAGTTATGATTTATTAGCCGGAAGAGCTGTTAGAATAACTTATAAGTGTGAAAGGATACAAAAAAAATAGTGTTCTCCACCAAGCAAGACATTTAGATTAGTTAATCTAAAATCAAGGTAATTCAGAAGTAGAACAAAAATAAACAGGTAAAAAACACATCGCACGGTTCCATTAACTGCCATGGGCTGTGTCAGAAGTGGAGGGTTCTTGCATCTTTTCAGAGGTGATTAATGTCTTGTGGGACTTGAGAACTAACTGTGCAGATGCACAGCCAGGGAATGAACTAACACGGCCTTGTGTTGTACCCTGAGCTCTGCACTCACAAGAGCTCAAACTCACACACTGTTGTGCTCTGATGGCAACAGAACCTAATTTTATGTCTTGTTCCGATCTCGGTACACAACTTATTTAGTAGTTTAAAGAATGATCTGTGATTAATACACATGCACAGACCTCACTGAGATGGATGACAACCGTAATTAAAATGGTCTTTTCAGTGGGAGACACTATCAGCATCACTAGTTAAAGCTGAAGTTCAAGAGTAACCAGCACATTAGAGCCTGAAAGTTCTATTCTTTCTGGCAGCAATACATTTGAAGATTAAATTAGATGAAATGTTTGTTACAACAAACGGACTTCTGTTAGCATTCAGGATTATGCTCCCAGTCAATGTTTATTATGCTTTTGGTCATATATATTCTAAAGGTCTCAATTTCCTACTTCCATAATTTTTTGATCAGTTTTGTTTAAACTGGGAGCCTTTTACTTTTCACTTTAAAAAATTACTGCTTCTTCTTAAAACTTCTAGCAGGTTATGGTATCTGGAATGAGTACTAAGAGAAAGGAAACAAGCTAAAATAAATTACTATCTAATCTAACCCATCTGACTACTTCTAAGGTACCTATTATTGTGGTATCAAAGTACTGGATCTCTGATAGCATGTGATCTTTGATCTTAAATTGGACCTCCAATAACATTTTTAATTAAACATCTTATTTGATGCCTGCTGGACCTAAGATGCAAATAGCGTCACATAAAGAACAGAAGTTAAGGGAGCAGGGAACAGAAAATGATGGCTGGTTATAGCAGGGTTATTGTACCAAAACAAAGAACCCCATCCTCCAGTCCCAGTGGAACTAAAACAAGGCTCAATGTTCAAAAACTGAGTAAAAACCACCTTGAAATGAACATGCTTTCAATTTATTAAAATTAATAGTGAAATAAACAGTTTGTCAGAAGCAAATCTGAAGTACTCACAAAGATAATTTAGAAAAATTGTAAAATTTTTTGGCTTCCTTTGCGCTCCAGTGCCCAGCAAATATTCCCTTCTGTTGTAATCCTTCACTAGGAGTTTTGCAGGACTTCCACACTGGCTGAGACAAACCACGTTTGCTCTCCTTCCTTGAAAGGTGTTTTCAAAGCACTTTGTGCAGAGGACTCATCAGTATCAAAGCACAAACGACTACACTAATAGTTGGTTTGGAAGCTATTTCTAAGAGACATTAATGGGGATGGTATCTGTAGAGCACCACTTTTTCAATTTGTGCAGGGTTATATGAAAGCACATATGGACACACACCTTTTATCAACAGAGGGCACACACAGACAGTGCTTGCAGCTGACAGCAGCAGAGTGTGTCCAGTTCCTTCCACATCACACAGGAATTATTCACTTGTATGCTGCTACTTCTGCTTAGGATATAAGTCCATTTACCATTGCTCAGAACTTTCTGCTAGATATGGAATCCCAAAAGAATTCCACCACACCTAAACCCAATGTATATTAAAGCCCCATCAAGTACAGTACCACAACACTTTGACTACCAAGTAGTCCTTTTTCAAACTGTCTCTGGAAAATTTTCTTAAGCATTCCCATTTGTTTTCTACACTTTTTCTTTCATTCTGTGCCCATAGCCATAATGTGAGCACAGTCTAAGAGCACACCAGACAGCTCTCAACCACTTTTTTCCCCCAGCATCTTCCCAGAGGGGGATGAGTATATGTGTAGTGACTTTCAAGATTTAAATTTTTCTGTTTGATACAGCTCCATGTAAAGATGACACCATGAGGTCTCCAACAGCCTGGAGGAGCAGCCTCTTGGTATCTGCTGCCTGGAAGAAGGCAGAGTATATATAAGCAGTAGTCAACCCACACCATGAGGTCAAAATTCAGCTCTTTTATTCCAATTGTCACACAGATGATGACAAAAATATTATAGTCACAACTACAGCAAGAAGTAAATAACAATAGATATCATATTTCAGAAAAGACAACAGATGGAATTTCCATCTGTTTTACAATGCAGCTGGCATTTCTAACTGCAGGAACCAAAGAAGCCCATGAAGGTGAAGAGCCAAGTCAATTTGTGACTTTCCTTAGACAGAGCATCATGAAGGGATCAGTTCCATCAGAACCATCCCGTTGCCTGCCAGTCCCTTGAGAGCCCAGCAGACCCTTCCTGATAACAGAGCAATCCTCTACCCACATCTTACATTTGAGCAAAAGCAGCCAGTGTCTGCACAGGAGAATCTGAAGAACGAATCACAAAACCCTTTAGAAGAGGCAGGAGAGCGAAGATCTCATTTTTCTCCCTCCTCACATTTCCTAAGGTAACTGTGGTTTAGCCTTTTGGTTTTCATTTTTCAGGAAAGTCCTTAAGCCTAGTTCACAGCAGTCTTTATGGCTGAGAGCTCATTCATCAAGAGCAAAATCTCAGATGCAAAGTTCATGACGGAGTGGTGAGGTGCAAAGTTAAAAGAGAAGGAAAAGAATTTTTCCCATCCCAGAAATCCTTTCAAAATTTCAGAAGCACTCTCAATCACAACAAGATGACCTTAGAAGTGGGATTTGCTTGTTGTTTGGGTTTTTTTGTTTGTTTGCTTTTACAGAAGCACAGGAAAAAGAGCAATCTAACAACATCATAACTCAGAATTAGAGCTCTCTTGGAATGTGAAGACTTTGGGGGTTAAATCCTTCTTCTCTGAGAGGCAGATCAGGGTTAGAGCACACTCCCTCTAGAGTCTAGCCTGAAAACAAACTTTTTATTACAGAAGTTTCACTGAAACTGGCATGTTCCCACAAAGTGTTTCAGTGGTGAGAAATAAAGAGTTCCCAAGTGCAAAGCACTGCCAAAAAATCCCCAATCGTTTCTAGCCAGTGAGCAAGGAAATGTGTTACTTTGCCATCAGCAGAGAAGGATGTCCCTGTCCCAGTGGTGCTTTAAGGTCCTGCTTCTGCTTGTCCCCAGCAACCTGTGTGTGCACCCACACTGCCAGGTACCTGAAATAATGTAGGGACATTCTTAAATGTGTTTGAGCAGTTTATGTTGAAGATGTTTGTATAAAAGCAATAAATGTGGCTAAAGAACACAGACAGAAAGCTACGGTGACCTCTCTTCTGTCCTCTTACAGCAATCTCTCTCCCTTGCATTTACATACACACCCATTCATGATGTGTGGAGAGATTTTGGAAATAAATGTTTCATAAATATTACTCTTCAAACCTATATTCTCTTAAAAGAGAGGTGGGATCCAGGTTTCACCTCTGGCACTTAGCACTTGCCCCTTGTTCACACGTTGGGAAAGGCTGGGAAAGAGAAGCTCTTAGTTGCCTGAAATTGAGTGCAAGGTGATAACTCCCTGATTTATCAGAGCTCAAAGGAGGAGAAATCCTGAAAAGGAGCTGGCTGTGACAGAGCACAACAGCAGCCAGGAATCTCCTGGGGGGTTTGGTGGACACCAAACCAAAGGACAGTGTGAGTATCCCTGGTAGCTGAGCACAGCTGGGGATTTTGGAGAGGGTACACTTCTCCTAACCAAACTTAGAGTGGCTGTTTCAGAGTCAGCATCTCTAGAGACCCCTCTTGTCTTTACCACTTGTGAGTACTGGATGCAGTTAAGTATTTCATATCAACATCTCTCTGTTAGGTTTTACACATGCCTATTATACTCAGTCCTTAAGAACAGCAATGCTTTGCAGTTCCAATGCATTAATCAACTCACACTAACTCCATCTTTTTCCCAAATTCCTTTGCTGTCCCCAAAGAGGCAGCACAACACCTGCTATTATCCCAACAAAGCAAATGCTACCAGAGACTGCATTACAGACCAAAGAACACCTCCATTGGCTGCCCTCAATCAAAATCCAGCTGAGCAAAAGAAATCCTGCTTTCTTGCTGAAGAAGACCTCATATGCTCAAAGCAAACTTGAGAGAACTCAAATGCTTCATACAATTTTTAATTAATTCTATCTAGCCACACAGCAGTCTGAGAAGCTGTAGTGTTTTATATATATATAACCTCCTTATGTTTCACTATTTACATTGTGTTATTCTCTGGCTATTTCCCAACTTTATTCATTCACCCCAGAGATCAATTTAGGCACCAAAATAAAGTATGATCTTATCTTTGCACTGCACAGAAAAACGAAACAAAATTTCTCACGGGAGGCAGGGGTTAAGGCACTGGACTGGGTGTCAGAGAAGTGGTGTTCTATTCTTGGCTCTACCACTCACTTGCTGTGGGAGCTTGTAGAGCAAGATATAGAGCAGGAATGGAGACTCCAGCCAATAAATTCCTCCTCTGTTACTTTTCCTCTTTCATTATGCATGAGAGTGAGTTTTTCCAGCGTTCAAGCATACAACTGAAAGCTGGGGAAACACGATTCAACCAAAATACAGAACCAGCAGAGAAAGAAAATGAGTGGAAAACATCAATTACAAAGTTTTCTTGGGCACCTCTGAAGAACTGAAACAGGATCTCTACTCACACAGCAAAGATAGAGAACCAAATCCAGCCCCAGTTTCAGCAGGCATTGCTCCAAGGGCTGCACTGGACCTGCACAAGGGCTGACTTTGGCCTGCTGTACTGCTGCTCCTCCATCCATTTGCTGCTTCAGGCAGGTTTCCTGAGGCAGTGAACAACAAAGACTCAAGCCAGGGGGGGAGAGGGCTTCCTTCATTTTTTACAAAAATAGGAACCTACACTTTGGTTTTGAAATAAACAACGTGACTTTTAAAAAGTAATAGAATTTGTTGGGGCAACTTTGGTTCAAAAGCCATAGCTAAGACTGTATCCAGACCTGGAGTAACTGCCTAAATTAAGAATGACAAACTCACAGTTAACTCCTACTGGAAGCAGGATTTCCGTGCCTTTCCACGGGAACAGAGCAGGCAATACTTCTTGCTACGGGTAATAGCTGTGATCTAATGCACAAAGTTGCAACATTTCCAATCATTTTGGGAGAACTGAAGAAACAACAAACATGTAGGTCCTCACCTGGGCATGGCTGAATTTTGTACTGCCGTGCCAGCTACTGATTTAAGAGAGAGATTTTTGCAACAACAGTGTTTTGTGTGTAAAATACATCGTCGTGAAACTGATTTACCCTGGTCTTATTTATTTTTAATCATTTTACCACCTACTGAGGGAATCCGCACCACATTCTGCTTCGAGCCGTGTTCTAGATGTTCAGTGCAGACTCCACTCATTTGCTGACAGCTTTACAGCCAGGTCCCAGACCCTTTAGGCTCACAGAAACAGAAAACCAATCTAGTTGTAGAATATTGTTCAATATTAACTTCTTTCTAAACTTTGTATATGGTATACGGGAATAGTACATGCCTTGTTTTAACATTTAAGGCTCGTATGAAATCAAAGACTGACCAATAACCTCACGAAAGCAGCTGCTGTACAGTTCAGTTCTCCAACACAGGTAACCCTGGTTCTACTTAATAATAACATATTCTAACTTGGCCAAGAAGAAGAAAATTTCTTATTCAGTCCATCCCTCAAAATGCCAGGTTTTCAAAATCTTTTGGTCAGACACACCTGGGCTCTTTTAAGGTGACCAAACAGAGGACATATCCAGCCATAAATAGTTTATTAGAAATGTGAGCAGTGAACATTGGTCTCCTTTACATACAAAGTGTTTGTTCCCTCCTCTGTTTTTCATGACAAACCTCTAATATTTTTTATTTTTCAGGGCCTGTAACAAACTGTCCCAGCCAGTTGCTCAGGAAGAATGATCTTCCAATATACAAGAAAAATCCTTCCCATTTTATACTTTCTAAAATTTTCCCAGTATTTTAGTTGCTGAAATATTAGGTAACCACAGCCTTCAATCTTTAATCAAAGTGCAAGCCACACTTGATATATAACAATTATTTCTTAATAAAATGTAATTATAAAAAATTCGAGGCAGTCTCAGAGAACGTGCAACTGAAACTCTTAATATACCTGAGGGATTATTTTCACGCTTACGTATATTAGGCACTATATAAAACAGGGAATTTCTTGGGACATTATCAACAAAGGAGAAATGTTTGTTTTTTTTTTTTAAACCCGCTTTTTACTGATTGCATTATCGAATTCAATTTTATTAGCTTGGATCTTCTGGGAAGGATATGATTTTAATAATGTATAAAAGGTTTGCCTGGTAGTTGGCTGTTGGCTTTTACTCGATACTTAATGTAATCTGTAATTACTGTAGCAGCTCCTATGCTGGCCAGTGCATTAAGGTCACTGGAAAGCTCTGCTGTGTTGTACTTGGTGTACAAGAACATCCTCCTGGTGATTGATGGCTACACCCCATGGAAATGTTTTAATTTTGTCCTTGAAGCATTCCTTTAAGGAATGCTGTCAGTGCATATTCCTCCTTGTCAAGCAGTACATGGTCCTTAGGAACCTGGGGACAGCCCAAGACCTGCCTTTACACCAGCGAGCTTTCAACAACATCTCCTTTGGGTTTCACATTTGGTTCCCAAGCCTTAAACCAGTGAATGTACATATCTCTTATTTATATGAAAAGGCTCATTTAAAAGGCATATTTTACCTTGCACAAGCATTAAGATGGGAAACACTTGAAGCCCTCGCTATAATTAAAAAAAAAAAAAAAAAAAAAGGAAAATAGAGTGTTGCAGGACTTGGATTCGAGAAAGCAGACTTTCACCTTTTTAAATATTTTTCCTTTTTGCAGTATTTTTCTTTAAGCTGTATTCCTGAACCATCTGAAACACTTGGCCAGAACTTACGGCAGAGAAACACACTTAAAATGTGATGGGAACTGGAACTGGCTTCTATTGCAAGACTAAACTGTATTTTAAGGTGTAACATTACAGTGCTGTAGCTGAGCCCTGTGACACAGCAGGCTCGCGAGCCAGCGAGTCACCTGCAGCTTCACATGTCACCTGCTTTGGTGGTACTACCAAGATAAACTTGGAAATGGAAGAAAACTACTGGAAATAGTCCAGAACTGCTGAATCCCCAAGCTTATTAAACCTGAACTTTACACTCACAAGATTTCCATGAAATGGACTGACAACTAGAACAGAGGTCAGTATTATTCACAGGAGCAGCGATTTAACTGTTAGTCCACATGTGTTTATGATCCTCACTGGATGTTAACCAACTTTTTGTCCTGGTGACATAAGTTTGCTACATTAAAAATGGCATTCCTGAAGGAAAAATCACTGTGGAAAGCCCTCATGACTGAAGAATGAAAAATCAACTTGGTAGAAAAAGGGATGATATCAAAATGCTGATTAATGGGTAATTTTATTTTTTATTTCCGTAGTGGCCAACATCACGTTTAGATTCTAAACGTAAGTTTCAGGGAAATTTTTCACTGAAAGGTTCTTGTGCTTTCACAAGGAAAATCAGAAGAAAGAATCTACTTGTCATTTTTCAGAATTTGCCATCTATTTTGATAGTTTCAAATTCAATTGCTCTCTCTGAAAGCAATTAGAACATGGACTTATAAGCCATAAGAATAGAAATAGTTCATTTTCTGAAGTATTTTCTGTAAAATACTTCATCAGTGATATTTTGGTGTCAAAAACACCAATAAAAAATCATTATCTTCATCTCCAATAAAACAAAATTAAAAAAGGCTCCCTGAGAGGGGTTTTAAAGAATTTTTGTTCAGTATAGAACTTCACGTTTTAGTTAGTTGCTTACATATTTTCTCAGGGACATTCATAAATTTCATGTTCACTAAACAACCTGCTGTCTGTGGAGATGGGTGTTCCTGTCTATTGTTTAGCCAAGAACAACTATGGGTTTTCTGCATTGAGTTTCCTCTGGGACCACCAGATGAATTTAAACCATAGACAGGAGGCAAGAGGATTTTTTTTTCCTAATATCAAATCAGCTTAGCTCTTATTGCAAATTTAAACCTGCTGCAAGACCAACACAGGTGGAAACTAAAGATATTGTCATCCATGTCTAATGAAAGAACAGGGAGCTCAAACATCACTCTCTGTAACTGATAAATGACTCACACAAACAAACCAATAAACCTCTACCTTTGAACAAGTCTTGTGATTGTCCACTGAAAATTAATTCTGTTGCACTCATCAGCTGAGTTGCATCATTCTTATTATCAGAAAAAAAACCCAAACACAACAAACTGAGTAAAAAAAACGCTAATATTTCTATATCCTTCATGGCCAAGTATGTGGGTTTATTTTTTTGCTATAAGTAAAAAACAATCTGAAATCAACATTAATACAGAAGAAAGCTACTACTCAACACATCAGTGAGAACCCCCGTTACCTGTGAGGCCACTACGGCAATCCCTGATAATTTCTTGGGAGCAGAATCAAAGGACTGTGGCGTGCAACTTCAATAAAAAAATCCAGCCAGAATAAATAGAGAAAACATGAAAACAGTCATTTTCTGGCACTCCATTTGAAAGGAAGAGTTAAATTAATACATGAAAAGATCCTATCAGCTCTGACTTGTCTGAGTTATTAATTGAACACCTTCTTGGAAACACGCAGATAAAGACGTGTACCTTAGAGAATACGAGATAAGAGTGGAAGGACAGGGAGAGAAATTAGCAGTTTTGCCGGTTCACTCCCTTAATTGTCAAGCTAAGGCTGTTCAAAGCTGCCTGGAGCAGCACAGTATGAAACCGTAACGAAAGTGTGGGCTGATGATGCAGAAGATAAAAACTTCAGGATTATCCTTAAACGTACTTATCTTTAGACACAGAAGAGGCTGTAAAGCCAGCTGAACGATATAAAGCTGTTCTAAAACAAGACAAATATCTACTCCATGTGTTATAAGCAGTTCAAGCTGCTTCCTGTGATGAAAAACATGGACTGTACGGTAGACATACTACAGCTAAGTACAATAGATCCCATGATACAGTTGTTTAAAGGAATATTAGAGTGATGAAAGAAGTGATGGAATTCTGCTCTTTAGGAGGCTCAGAGGCTGGACCGGAGAGAAAAGGTTTAAGCATGCAGACGTGGTAAATGTTCCTGATCCTGAAAGTTTGCGACCTAGAAGACAGTTTTATGCACGAAGAGCCTGGTCCCTCCGGAAACAATAGGGCTCGATGGGTCTGTTGCCCCGGGCAAGGGGACAGGCGGATAATGCTGCTGAGCACTTCCCATCCACAGCCTCAACAGGGGGTCAGGATCCTTAGCCCCGTTTTATAGAGCAACAATCCAAGAAGCTCAGAAGGGCACATCTGGACCCAGTAGCAGCCCTGGGACCAAACCCCCTTCATCACTTCGTTTCAGTCAGTTTTTATCCTTTCTGCCTCGCGTTGTCCCCCACGGAGCACAGTGAAGCGCCCAACTGTACAATTCAGATAATACCAGTACAGTAATAAGAAACAGCCTTATTAAAATACTAATTGCAGCACTAAAATGTTTACCATGAAATTATCACAGCTGCCAATATTCCATCATTAATGTACGAAAGTCTGATTATCTTTTCCATAAAAACAGAGAAATTCCAGCCTTTAAACTCGTTATCGTTGCAAACCAGAATGTTATGATAATGCATGAGAACTTCAGTTTGCAGCTGTAAAATTCCCAAAAGTCTTGTGACTCGGCTATAACTTTGTTATAGATGATTACCTTCCTCACTCACACAACTCCCACACTCGCTTTTGGGAAACAAAGTGTATATTCCACAAAAGCAAACAGTAAATTTATTTAAATAAATGAGAAATATGGAAAGCAATTTTTCCTACAACATGCTGCCGTGTACTAGAAAGGCTGATGTTTGCACATCTAGTTTCAAATCACACAATGCATTTTTAGAGGCAAAAGTAAAACTGAAGATCTGCAAATGCTGATCTCTGACACTATTTTAAATGGGGTCAAGTTGTCAAAATAATTTATCAAGATGAATCCTAAACAGGATAGACAGGAAACAGAATTCTTTAATTTGTGCAAAGATATGTTTTAATTAGTTTCTCAACCAAAGATAAACTGAAAATTAGTGCTGTTTTGAGCAAACTTGAAAGGGAACAAAAATCTAGTGTTAACAAACATTTCTCAATCACTTGAGTTTATCTATAATATACACTGGAAAGTACACTTTAAATACCTGACTTCATTATAGTACTCTCCTGTGAAGCTTAAACATCGTCTTTCCAAACTTTCTTTTTCAAGTGGATTCTATAAAAATTTATTTTAATTGCAAATCTTTCGATTTAATGGCAGTTTGCCTGCACTTGGAAAAAAAAGGAAGAAAAAAAAGAAAAGAAGAAAGAAAGAAAAGAAAAAGTATTTACACATAGTTTTACTTAAATTCCTACCCGAGAATGATCCTCCCTGCATATTAAATTCTGTAATGCACCAAGCTCCACTCGGATGTTTTACAAATGAATGTCTGTTGCCATCTACCGTTGGAAAAATAGGATCAACAGCAAGAACACATCCCACAGACCTTCACAGCACAGATAAGATATAGAAAACAAAGGCTTCAGCAGCCACAGGGGAGCAGCTCACTCTAAGGAAATCTTTGAAATACAATATTCAACTGACCAAAAAGAGGTAGAAAAAAGTCCACTATCATTTTAGGTCTGATACAGCTGGGAAGTATACATGGATCCAAACACTGGTTTTTCTGTACAGACCTGAGGGTTTTTAAGACTTCACCCAGAACTGCAGCTAGAGTTGAATACACACAGATTAAAATATCAGCTAATAAAGCTTAATTTTAACACACTAATAGGCCCACCCAAGTTACAACCATGTCAGGCCTCCGCAGCCTGGAAACTGTAAATGCAGGAGGTAAAAGCCATCCCCCAGCTTTCTGAGCAAAGGCCATGCAGTGCAAAGCTCTGCCTTCAAGGCAGACCTGCTCTGACCCACCAAGCAGGTCAGAGTCACCGAGCACAGGACCAAGACCCAGAGCAGTTCTCCCAGGCTCCTGTGCCAGAGGTTTAGCACTGCCTGGGGCTGCTTTTTCCAAACTTGTTTTGGATAGAACTTCCCAGCTTAAGCTAAATGCAGAGAACTGGGCAAAGAAAAGCACAGAGAGTTATTACATTCTTAAACCATCTTTAGTCCATGTTTTTTAGTATTTACAAAGATTTGATTGCATGACTTCACTCTACCATTAAATTACTTATGTAAAAATGATTGAGATGTATGCTTCTTCCATTCCCTCTGCTGATAAATATCCTTAGATACCACATCCAACCACACTTTCAAAGTACCCCTTGTTGAGGCAATCTACAAACAGAATTAGGGTAGGGTTCTATTAATGTTTGCCAGACCAGTCGGAGGTTAAACAGCCTTTGAATTAAACCATTCTTTACTCTTTGATAATTATTATTTCTCCTTAAGACACTTTTTGTTGTCTCATAAGCAAGGTCAACTTGAACTGTTTTGTTCGACTCAGTATCGCAGTTCAACGTTAACTCTGCTCATGCTGTTCTTACAAAGTCTGCGTGTGCTGCCACCTCTGCCAACAACTCTGGGAAGCATTTAGCAGAATTTTCACTAAGTGAAAAAACTCCAGCTTTTCTGTTGGTCATTTCAAGTACATAGCAAAGCATACTTCAAATTTGCACACAAAGTCATACCAACACGTGAAACTATTCTAATTTGCTTAAGTTTATCCATCTTTGCATATAAACCTCTTGAACTGATTTAAACCTTCCTTGGTTTGTTTGTTGTGCACTGATACATCACACACAGCCCAAACAATCGTGATTGTTTTTAAACTAATGCAAGAAAGCTAAAATGTAAACTGGAAACAGAATAATGAAAGCAATGTAAATTCTGCTGCTTTTCTGAACAGCAAGTTGTTCAGGGGGTGGAAAAGGTAACGACATTGAAAGGTGGCTGAAGGCAGAGTAAGGAGTGGAACACTCAGGACCCTGCCTGCCACACAGCACCACAGCTGGAATCAACCCTGGCTGGGATTTCATGCTTAGAAAGGTGCACTTGAAAATATGGTAAAGGGGGAGTTACAGTTGTCCCTTCAGGGGCCCCACATCTGTCAGCTCCCCAAACACCCTCAGAGGCAAGCTGTTTGCACAAGCACAGTAACATTACCCCTCCTGCTATCCTGTCAATTCTATGGGATCTCCTAAGAGACTTCATCCACATCGTGATGATTTTTTTTTCTAGGTTCTCCATAGAAGAGGAGCAATTTCCCACAGGGGCAGAAAACTCTGGGGTGTTTGGGAAGAGCACACTAAAAGATGACCGTGCAAAAGGAAGGCAACCCCAGGCACATAAGAGTGCAGTGAGGCCATTTCGTGCTGCTGGGGTTTCAGACAGTGCTGTATCACCTTTGGCCAGAGCACTGCCCATGTGCCCAACAACCTGGTACAGCAAATGGGTGACTGACCTCGAGCAGTGATAACACCTTAAGCAGACACCAGCAAGCCATCCTTCAAAGCTCACTGGCCAAACATTTCCCACAGAAACTCCTGACAACTTGGTGTTAATTCCTGAGCATATGGCACTCAACAAATCACCCAGGATGCGAAGCCCTAAATCCCAAACCAACTGTGTGGCAGCCCAGAGTATGAACCTCAATAATGTGCTTCCATAACTATGGAGTACAAGAGCCCCTCTTCTCCCAAAAATCATCACCTGATCATAAACTTCTCAGTGCACACAAGCTTCAAACAAACTACTAGATTTTTAAAAAGAAAAAAAAATCTGGAGATATTAAAAAGAGCACTTACACTCTGAGGGAAGAAAATCAACTCAATGCCACACAATTCAAGCTCGGTACTGAGGTGGAGTTACTCCACAAGGTGCTGGCTCTTGCAGGTAACTAGTGCTCAGCCAGGTAAGTTCTGCTTGGAGGGGAGACACTGAATACAATTCCTTCGACACGGTTTTAAACTCTTCAGGGGAGAAATAGCCGAGAGCTTCTTTTTTCATTCCTAAAAAGCCACTCTAGCATCTTCCACCATTTCCCTGGGGACAGGAGGGCACCTGCAGACTGTTCAGAAACAGTAGCAACAGCTCCATTTGTTGTAGTCTCTGCAACAATACAGCATTGCACAGTTTCCCTTCCTTCCAGAAATACATAGAAACAAAAGTAGACCAAGCTCTCAGTTCCTTAGCATTTTTTCTCTGACATGGATCTGCAGAGCACACACTCTTTCATGCATGCAGAAACTTGGCAGTTTAAGCTTATTGTCTCTTTCAGAGAACTGACAGTGAAAAAAAACCCCATTGTAAATGCCACAAAACCAGATATATTTAGGAGACACTACTTTTCTCAGAGAGAGAACTGTAAGATAAGGAGAGTTTCATTTGAAAAATGTAATGTAGTAAGCGCATGAAATATCTTGGCTTTACGTGTTTAGTCACGAGTCTGAAATGAAGTATTTGATGCTAAGTGAAAGCTGTTGCTCGGAAACAAGATAAAACAGTGAAAACACAGTTGTTTGAACCAAGAAAGAGCATTACAAGAGGCAGAGCCAGTGCTAGCTTTAGCTGGATCTGGTTTATTAAGCAACATTCAGATTCCACTACCAGAAAGGACCTACACATCTTCAAGTGTGTGGAGTCAGACATTCCCACATTTACTTATTCTGGCAGCAGAAGGTTTCTTTCAAACAGAATCAAAAAATTAAGTACCTAAGTTCACTCCCATCCTTAGTGCAAAGAAATGGAGGCCACAAGATGGCACTGGTCAAACACTCAGGAAATTATGGAAGGTTTGGTAAATATGAGCACTGAGTGATGCCCGAGCCCAGTTTGTAGGGCCATGTCTGTTCCCTGCCTGTGATGGGGCAGCAGGGCACCCCTGATCCATCACACCGGCAGCTCCAGGGAACCTTCTGCAAGTGGTTGGTACAGAAACACTGAGGTCTGCCCTGTGGCCAGAATTTACCAGCAGAGGTAACCGAACAGCCCATTCCCATGATGGTGATGGCACGAGGTGGGCTCTGGGTACTCTTCCCTCTGTGCCTGCACACCCTCAGGCAGGTTTGGAGCTGTGCCTGGCACAACTCAGGCAGGTTTTGGTGCTGTGCCTGGTACAACTCAGGCAGG
>NW_020897729.1:7748790-8044972 GCF_003984885.1 Neopelma chrysocephalum | reverse complement strand
GTGCCTGGTACAACTCAGGCAGGTTTTGGTGCTGTGCCTGGTACAACGCAGGCAGGTTTTGGTGCTGTGCCTGGTACAACGCAGGCAGGTTTTGGTGCTGTGCCTGGCACATCTCAGCCAGCTTTGGTGCCGGGCCTGGTACAACTCAGGCAGGTTTTGGTGCTGTGGCTCAGCACACCATAGGCAGGTTTGGTGCCGGGCCTGGCACACCTCAGCCAGGTTTGGTGCCGGGCCTGGCACACCAAGGGCAGGTTCTCTTCATGGCAGCGCCAAGGCCTCGGCACAGAGAGAGGAATGGGGACAAGCCCCGACACCTTCCCCTCACAATCCCTGTTCCACACCTCAGCGAAGTATTTGTCCCCAGTGCTCAGTCTCGCATGTTTCCGCAAATTCAGCCCCGCGCTGCTAGAAATCGATGAGTAGAACTCAACGTTTCCTAAACTCGATGCGCTAAATCCGGCATTTCCGAGCTCCCATGGCCGCAGGGCTCTCTCTCCCAGATAAGATCTCGGCATCCCGCACCGGGGGGCACACAGCGAACCTCGGCGGGGACCGACGCCTTGGGGGCTCCCTTTGGCGTCCCCGGCCGGCCCAGCAGAGCCGGAGGGTCCGCTTGGATCCCCCGACCCCGGGGGGTCGGACCGTGCCGGTGGAAATGGGGGGGTTTGGGGGGTGTCGGGGCGGCGCCGGCCGCGCACCCCACGGCTGAGGGAGCCGCGGCTGCCCAGCCCGGCGGCGCCGCTCCCGGTTTGCTCTGCTGGGACCCCCGACTGCCCGGGGCTGGGGGGGGACAGCCTTTGTACTCCCGGCCGCCGCCGAGGCTGACAGAGACGAGCTCTTCGCGGCGGCAGTGGCTCTGGGCCGGCCGACCGCGGCCTCCGTGCGGCGCGGCGGCGGGAGCGCTCCGGACTGCGGGACGGGGACCCCAGAGCGGGCCGGGGTGAGGAGCCCCCTCGCTGACGTTTTTTAATGCCGGACCCCTGACCTCCTCCTCCTCCCCCCACCCCCCGGGCGCTCCCCTCGCCCGCTGAAAGTCAGCGAATAAAACAGCGGGCAGGCGAGGGGAGCGCGGGCGCCATTAGGGTTAGTTAGCAAGGGGCCTCCCCACACGGCACGCACCAGGGGCGCGCCCCGCACCGCCTCTTAAAGGACCGCGGCCACGCCCACCGCGCTCCCATTGGCAGGAGGGGCGCCCTCCTCCACCGCCATTGGATAGGTCAGGAAGAGGGGGCGGGGCGTTCAGAGTGGCGGGAGTTTGGAACGCGCCGCGTGCTCGCGGGAGCGCGCCAGGACCGGGAGCGCGCCCGCTCCGCACCGCGGCCGGGATCCAGGATCTGGGAATGGAGCTGGGATCTGGGATAGGGAACCGGGACACGGAGCCGGGCCCGGGGCTTGGAGTGGGATTCGGGGGCTGGTGCCAGGATTTAGGGGCTGGTACCTGGGGTCTGGGAGCTTGTGCCAGGGATTTTGGGAGCTGGTACCAAGATTTAGGAGCTGGTGCCAGGATTTAGGGGCTGGTGCTAGGATTTTGGGTGCTGGTGTCTGGGGGTTTAGGGCCACGACTTGGTGCCCGGGGGCTGAACTTGGGGGCCCGGGCCCACATTCAAGTCCTGTCCTGCCCGTCCCAGCCGAGGAGCCCTGGATAAGGAGCCGGGCGCAGACCCCGCCTTCCCCCCGGCGCAGGGCTGTGCCAGCCCCCCGCGCTCCATTGGATGAGAGTATTTGTTTATCTCTGCCGTGACCTCTCGGTGCCAGGCGGATGCTCCCTGAAGGACCTGCTTCCTGGAGCACTCCCCTTGGGCACCGGCTGCCTCCCCTCTGCGGCGTCACGTTCCTCAGAGAGGTTTTAGTGTGTTTGCTTTCTGACACTGAGATTTCCATGGAAAAGCAAGGCGTTCCCAGGCAGTGCAGTTGTGCAGGTACAACGGAGTGTAAAGCAATAGTGTAGAGCTCTTGGTCTTCTCAACTTTAGTCATACATGTGCTGTTCATTATCGTTCTGGTAAAGAGCCTCTCAAAAAAAGTATTGTACACCTATTCAGAAAGATGTATTCATGGACTAACTAGGAATAAATCGTGCCAGATGATTTTATTGGTGTTCCCCCTAGACTCTGGCTCCCAGGTAACTGTAATCTCAGGTTATTTTCCATGAAGTGTTAAGTAAAATCTGTTATAAAATCACATGTATTTTAGAACCGTTTTCTGTGCACTGTTTTAGGCTCAGCCTCCCTGTACTCTGACACAGTAGTTGGCTGGGAGGCACTCAGGGAAGAGAGAAAAGTTCTAACAAAACTGAAAGTTTCTTATTAGGAGGAGCTCTGAGTTTGACCCCAACACCTCCCGGGACCATGCATTCAACTTAATTCCAGGGAAGAGGCCACCACAAAACAGCAGAAAGGACTAGAGTGGGAGTAAGTCCTTACGCCAACATGATGATAATTCATTCATGATAGAATTGGAGCGGAGCTTGTCAATCGCTGATAACTCTGTGCCAGCATCAGGACAGTGACAGAGGGTTTCAGGGCAACTAAACCTTTGATTCTGAAGTGTAATTTCACGGAAGGTGGTAAGTTTTTTCCACCTCAGTAGGATAATTAGTCATCTCTTCCTTGAGCCTGAGACACACATAGTTCATTTTACTTTTGTGTCTCGTACAAGCAGCTTCTCAGCTCTGCTGACGTAAGATGTGCCACTTTCTTTGAGAACCCACGCTCGGTGCTGTTTAAGTTCACAGCTGTCCAGGTCAAGCTGGAAAATAACACGGGGCAAGGAGCAGCCTTCAAAGATTGGGGTCACTGATGGTCACTGTGGGTGACACCATAACTGGAGTCCATGACATGGTGTGTGCTGAGACATCGAGTGTGAGCACAGCCTGGACAGACACAGAGCTGGCACATCAGCCTGCTCAGGGAATAGCTGTGCCATTTCTTCCCCACAGCCTCTCATCTGCCCAGAACATGACAATCTCACGCTTTTTTGGATACCTACAGGAATCAAACAAAATACAGTGGTATCGGACAAGTACTTTTCCACCCCAGTCTCCATGGCAACACCAGCATCTCCCTCTGGTCAAGGTACTCTGGAGTTGTCATAGGTAAAGGACATTGGGAATGTATATATCTAGATTATGTGGTTTATTTTGAAAAAAATACTGGAAATACATTTGACCTCTTCACAGTCCAGGCAAATTCAGCAGCTGTGAGAGCTGAGACCATTCAGCTCCTTGGAGAAGGTTGTAGCATGTGACCTAAACAGGACCTTCCTTCCTTAACCATGGTCATCAAACTGTGACTGAAAATATTATTATGTCAATACCAATACATATGCATTAGTTAATTTGTACTGTGTTTTATTAGTTTATTTACAGTTATTAAAATTTAATCCTTGGGGACTGCTGAAGATCTTGCAGGAACAAAATGGGTGTAATTATGTTACTATGTTATTGTGTTATCTGTGTTGGGGAGATATGGGGGTGGGTTGCAATGTCAAACTCATGCTGAGTGCTACAGTTGTGCAGAAGTGGATTCCCAGAAGTGTTTTTCCACATGGACCTGGGAGATGTTACAAGCACAAAAAGAGCTATTAAGGATGCTCATTTTGTCACCTCTTTGCACACACATCCTTGCAGCCATTAGAACCTCTGCAAGATGACAGCAGTAGCATTAAGAAATCTTGTAGCTGCCACTGCCAAACTCAACAGAACGTTGTCGCTACTTGCTTCCAGCTTTCTTTCCTTTCCCCTTTCCCTTCCCTGCCACTGTGGAGCCTTTCCTATTTCATTTCTCTCAGCTCTTTTTACTTCTTCTCCCACCGGCTGGGGTTTCGCTCGTGTTCCCCTTTGCAAAGGATGGCAAAACCAAGTTCCCTTCTGTAACTGCTTCCAAGATCAGGCATTTTTAGTGCCTGGTGGAGTAGAAAATCCGGGAGGATTAGTGGCTTCCCCATTCTCCAACTCCAGCTGCAGCGAGAGGCCTGCAGAGGAGTCGCTGCCTGGTGTGACACACTCTGTGTCCTGTTCCCAGCTCGGCTGTGCGTTCATCTGCCCTTCCAGCAGTGCCAAACACTCCCCATCTCCTCCTTGAAGGTTCTGTTTCACATGGAACGTGCTATTCCCGGTGTGTGTGGGCAGCGCCGGACACCCCCGGAGCCCCCCGCGCTTGGGGGTGACCTGCGGGCGCTGCGGGGGGAGAGGGGACGGGAGGTGGGGGGAGGATGTGGGTCTTCGTGGGGTGTTTGACGGGTCCCTTGGGATGCAGATCTCCCCGATCCCGGTGCTTTGGGCACTTCGCGGGGCAGGATGAGACATCACAGGTCGTGGTGGGGACAGCGAGGACGGGTGGGAGGGAGGGAATTAGTCGATAACCGGGAAGGGGGCACCCCAGCGGCGTTTCCGTAGTGTAGTGGTTATCACATTCGCCTAACACGCGAAAGGTCCCCGGTTCGAAACCGGGCGGAAACACCCGCCGAGGAGGCTTCTTTTATTTTCCTCGGGAACCAGGGCGCTGCTCTCGGTTTTTAAACCCGTTTCACCAGAGTTGTTTTAATTAAAGCGGCAGCGCGGCCCGGCGGGAACGTTACATTAAACTCGGCTTATTCCCCGGTTTCCCGAGCCGCCCCCGGCCGGAACTCGCGTCCCGGAAGCGGCGGCGGCGTCACCGGGACATGGCGGCCTGAAGGCAGCGCTCCCTCCTCCCTCCCTCCGCAGGTGCGCGGGGGCCGCCGCGGCCGGGCCGGGCCGGGAGAGCAGCGCCGGGAGGACAGCGGGGAACGCGGGGCCGGGGAGGGCGCTGCGGGCTCCGACCCGTCCGGCGGCGGGGCCGGGCTGCGGGTCCCGCGCCTCCTTCAGCGGCCCCAAAGCCCGGCCCGGTGACCGCCCGGTGCCGGTGCCCGGGTCGGTCCGAGCCGCAGGGCGCGGAGCTCGGGCGCTTCCCCGGGCCCGGTGTGACACGGCGGGACTGCTCGGCGGCTGGGGCCGGCCGAGCACAAAACCTCTGCCCGCCCCCCGCCCCCTGTCCTAAAACCGGCGGCTCCCCGAGCCCAGGAGGATCCTCCATCCCGCTGCTGCTCAAACTGCCCTCGGCGATCACGGACACCGACTCTTTTGTAATCATTAACTCTGCTGAGGGCAAAACAAAGTGACAGCTTGCACGTAAATCATTTTTTTAAATTATTTTTGTGCTTTCGCAGGTCAGAACAGAGCGGCTGCAGCGCGTTCTCAAAATGCAGTATTCCCATCACTGTGAGCACCTGCTGGAGAGGCTGAACAAGCAGCGAGAGGCCGGATTCCTCTGCGACTGCACCGTGGTCATCGGGGAGTTCCAGTTCAAAGCGCACAGGAACGTGCTCGCCTCCTTCAGCGAGTACTTCGGGGCCTTCTACAGAGACGCGTCCGACAATAATGTTGTCCTGGATCAGACTCAAGTGAAAGCTGATGGCTTCCAAAAGCTCCTGGAATTTATTTACACGGGAAACTTAAACCTTGACAGGTAATTCACGCTGTTGAAGGAGGGAAGGGAGTAGGGAAATAAACTTTGTGGTAAGGCAGAACTGGATTCTTTGTATTAAGTTCTGGAGGAACAGTGGATGTGATACATATTAACAACTTGAAGTTCCTCTGTTTGCATGTTTTAAAATACTACATGACGCGGGAGTGCCAAAACAAAGGTCTGATATTTCACTGGTTGATAGTTCCAGTCTCCTGCTCTTTCTGTCTGGGTTGAAAGGGGTTAAACATCTTGTATGATTACCAGGAGAGGGAAGGACCAGTGTGTTGTTTCTGGAGGTGAATTTCAGTAGTCTTTTTTTGCAAAAACACACAGAAACTGTGTACGTGGTAGAGAGTAAAGTCTGAGTGATGCATGAGGATAGGCATGATTTCAAAAGATCACATTTGTTAAAATTAGCATGATCTGTTACTTAAAATCTCATATTACAGTGCCCAAAAGGAATCATAGAAAAAGTGTTTCCCCCCATTACTGCACTGAATTTGTGCCTGTTGTGTTGCTCCACGTACAGTGAGGATTCCTTTCAGTGCTTTTCTGTCAGCAAGAGATCATCCCTCACGAGGGAAGTGTGGCTATTTAGAAGTACCTAGTTAAGAGTTTTTCCTCCTTTCTCAGTGTCTGGTGTCAAATGCAGGCTTAAAACCCCTTTGTTTCTACTGAAGTGTGAAAACTCAGAGTCAATAATTTAAGTCCAGATGCAGGGTGTTTCTTTAATTAGCTACAAGCATTACCAGCAGTAGAGCAGTGCACAGCCATGTGCTGGAGTTAGTGGTTGGTGCTTTGACAGTTACAAATGAGCAGAAGTGTGCAGCTTTCTTGGTGCCTGGGACTGCAGCAGGAGAGTTTCTGAATTTTTTGAACCCAGTGCTTATATGGTACAAGACGCTGAAACAGTTGTATTCATGTAGAGAGAGTAATTGTGCAAGTTACTTAGTGTTCAACTGCATTTACTGTGTAATAGAGTGTTAGAATTATGTTGTTTACCACTGATCTCTCTTTAAAGTGCTGTAAATCCATAAATTTGGTGGTACCCATTGATGGTACATGTTGCCACCTTTTCCAGATCAATTTTTTCTAAACCATCGAGGCCTGTGTTGTAGGAACTGCAAAATAGAGTGTAGTGGTTTAAATGAGGACTTCCTTGGTGTTAGTGGTGTCTGTGTGCAGCTGATACAGAATTAAGACTCTTTGCAGATTGTTTTATAAAACAAGATTAATACCTGCCTCACAGAATTGCTGAGGTGAATGTGCTGCTGGTGAATTACGTGACACTTTTGCCAGAAGGATTATGGATGGTAATTTATGCATTTTATTCTCCAGTGTTTTATCCCTTTCTGCTGTGATTTCTGAGCTTTTTGGTCCAATAAGCATCACCACCTTACAAATTGACTTTTAACTTAAAATTCTACAAAGGCATGTAATGGAAATAAAATCCTCAGTTTGAAAGTGTGCAGACCCCACTAGACAATGACTGGCTCAGGAGGAACAGACATTCTAGAGCCCTGTGTTGCTGCAGCACTGAGAGATGAGACCTTGCTGTGTGGTCTCAAAGTTATATTTTCTGACAGTGTAACTTTTCCGTAGCTCTGTGTCCCTGTGTGATACAGTCAGTGCAGAACAAATGTTTTCTTTGTCCGAAATGTTTCACCCAAGCCTTGTTTCCTTGCAGCTGGAATGTTAAAGAGATTCACCAGGCTGCCGACTATCTCAAAGTGGAAGAAGTGGTCACTAAATGCAAGATCAAGATGGAGGACTTTGCTTTTATTGCTAATCCCTCTTCCACAGAGACATCCAGTATCACTGGGAATGTTGAAATGAATCAGCAGACTTGCCTTCTGACTCTCAGAGATTACAATAATCGGGAGAAAGCAGATGCTGCTGCTGCTGCTGCTGCTGCTGCAGAGCTGGTTCAACCCCTGGCAAAGAAAGCAGCTTTGGAAAAGAAATCGCCTCAACCCAAAAAGCGGAAGAAGAATTTCAGCCCCCCCAAAAGCACAGAGAATAAATCCCTCCCGTATCAGAACGATGTGACCGAGAACACATCCATTGAGATGTTTTTAGATGCAAACAAACTGGCCACCCAGATAACAGAGCAGGCTGCCCAGGGCAGTGATAACTCCGAGCTGCAGCTGGCGGCCGTGGGGGAGAGCGAGACGCTGGCAGCGCAGGATATGCTGGCCCAGACCATGGCAGCCAAACAGAAACGGGGAAAGCCTCAGCAGAGCTGTGCCCTGAAGGAGCACTGCATGTCCAACATAGCCAGTGACAAGGGCTCTTACCAGCTGGAGAGCTCGGGAGAGGAGCTGGACCAGAAGTACTCCAAAGCCAAGCCAGTGTGCAACACGTGTGGGAAAGTGTTCTCGGAGGCGAGCAGCCTCCGTCGGCACATGAGGATACACAAGGGGGTGAAGCCCTACGTGTGTCACCTGTGTGGGAAGGCATTCACCCAGTGCAATCAGCTGAAAACACATGTAAGAACTCACACAGGTAAGACTTTGGCCTCATGGGCTGTGGAGACCTGAAATCACACACAGCCTCTGAACGCAGGACTAGAAAGATCTTTGCATTCTGACTCCTTCCTCCTGAAATTTTGTTTGTTGGGATAGTACTGATATCCTGGTAGCATGAAGTGTTTCAGCATTTTTCAGTACAAAATCATAGTTTCTACTTTTGGTAGCTAGAGAGGACTTTATAAATCTGAGCATCTTGATTTCTGGAGAGACTCAGAAGAGCTGGCTTTAGCTCTGTAGAGTGATGGAGTGCCAAAAGCTACTGTCAGTGGAGCGTGAAAATCTTGCTGTACTTGATACCAGAATTCCTCTTGCTTTTTTTTAAACTTCAAAACATAATACATGTTTGAGAACAAAAGTGGGGAAAAAATGCAATCTTGTTACAAATAGTTTGTCCCTTAGGGTCTTTAAAAACAGGTAGGGAAGTTGGCTGAATTACTACAGCATTTGGGATTTTATTTAGTAAAAATACAGCTGGAATGGGTGATGTTACATTCAGTAACACTACCAGGAGATTGTGTCATATCAAGCATCAAAGAGAAATCAGTTAGAAACACTTAAACGTTTTAAAACAACCTGTCTGATTTAAAAAGATGATGAACAACAAATTGCTGGAGCCTGATTGTGAGCAGAATTCAAAGACGGTGCTGGTAGGAATGTCAGCTGTACTTTGTACTTCTGAGGGTATTGTCCTGGGAATTTCTACATGAGTGGGTAGGGAATTCCATGATGTTTGTTGCTAGAAGGCACATTAGATGTCTAATACTTTTAGTTTTGAAGATTGTATGTACACAATATACTTGTGAGTTGTTGAGTTTGTGGTTTGATTGTGCACTGCCACAGAATGGCAGAGAAAGGCATTTTTTACTGTCGTCTGGGACTGCAGAGTTGCACAAGCCCTTGCAGGAGACTGTTCAGCACTAGGAGAACATGACGAGTCAGAGAAGTACCTGCAGCATTCTGCAGCAGACACTAACAAGAAATTAGTGAGCATTAGACTGTAAATTGAAGACTTTCTATGAAATAGATTTGTTACTGTTGGGCAGGCAAGAAAAAGCAGATGATTTACTAGTTAATCTTGAATATTTTGAATGATGAATAGACATAACCAGCAAAAAGTCCGAAAATGTGGTAGCACCATTCTTAAAATAATGTGGAGAAAGTGGCACTCTTAAAAACATTATTACCTTTTTTTTGCCACAAACATAATGTGTTACAAAATAGTCTTGTTATCCGCTGTGAAGTATTAGAACAGACACCTGAGCTCTGCTCGGGTCATGGATTGCAAAGCTTTCTTAGGTAAATACAGAGAGCACAAAGGTGTTCCTTTTCACCAGGGGAGAAGCCATACAAGTGTGAACTCTGTGACAAGGGCTTTGCTCAGAAGTGCCAGCTGGTGTTCCACAGCCGGATGCATCATGGAGAGGAGAAACCCTACAAATGTGACGTCTGCAACCTGCAGTTCGCAACCTCGAGCAACCTGAAGATTCACGCCAGGTGGGCACGAGGGAGATCCTGCAAATGCTTGGCCTTGGGTTTGTTTAAATAGAATCCTTTACTCCAGTGTGAGCAAGAGTTACACATTCACATAATTTTGGCATTTCTCCCTCTTTTCCATGAGACTTCTCTCACAGTGCCTAACAGAATAATTCTGTGGATGTACTTGCTCGTTAGGGAGGAGATTTGTGCTGTATGAATGTTGCAGCCTGTGCACTGGTATCCTTGTGGCAGGGGCACAAGGTTTTTTTTAAACTGCTTGCAGCACCAGGGAGAGAGAGAGTTCCGTGGTGGGAAGTGACAGAGAAGTTCTCGCTGCTGTCTGTGTGTGGCTTTCAGCATTTTTGGCAGAAGCAGGAGTGGTATTCCCTTGTTGGGAATCGTCATCTTGTCTTTCACTAAAATGCAAAGCGTGCTGAGTTCCCATGGTGCATGTTGCACATGCAGGGCCTGTATTTCAGTTCAGCTGCCATGGAAATCATGGATGTGCTGATCCCAGATGAAACAGGCCATGAGAACTGCAGGCTCAAACCAGACTCAGTTGTTACATCTCCCAGATATAACATATGTCCCAGACCATTAGCAGAAGGAGCTTTGGGGACGAAGCACTGAGGCAGGTTCCTCAGCAGTGGGTGCTGCTTCCCTTCCCTCCTGGAGGTGACCGGGGTGTTGTTTTTCAGGAAGCACAGCGGGGAGAAGCCGTACGTGTGTGACCGGTGTGGGCAGCGCTTTGCCCAGGCCAGCACCCTCACCTACCACGTCCGGCGCCACACCGGGGAGAAGCCCTACGTGTGTGACAGCTGTGGGAAAGCCTTTGCTGTCTCCAGCTCCCTCATCACCCATTCCCGAAAACACACAGGTAAGGGGGGACAGAATCCCAGTGCTGGAAGGGACCTGCAAGGGCTGGAGCGCAAACAGGCCTGGCCAGGGAGGGCTGGATCCTGCAGAAGGGTTGGAGATGGGTAATGACACAGAAGTTACCTCTGGAGTTGTCATCCAGTTCCTTTCTCATGTGTTTTTTCCACTGATTCCAGTTTAGGGAGCTCTTTCTCCCATTGGACATTACCTCCCTTTCAGTTTGATTTGTTCTGTGTGTATTCTGGTTTATGTATTGAAATAACAGAGTCCTTGTGTTTCCTTTAGGAGAGAAGCCATATATCTGTGGCATTTGTGAAAAGAGTTTTATTTCCTCTGGAGAGCTCAATAAACATTTTCGGTCCCATACAGGTCAGTTTTCAGACAAGCTGCTTCCTGCACTATAAATTATATTCTACCCTTTTGCCTTTAAAATGCACTGTATTGGGCTGTACCTGAAAGTAGCAGATTTTCTTAATTTATACATCTCTGGGCTAACATAATGTAAAGAAAAAACTCATTAATTTTTTTTTAATTGCCTTTTTCCGAGTAGTATCTGTGCACCAGCATAGGTGTTGATGTATGATCAAGGCTTTACTTTAAATTTTTAAGGTCTTCTTGCTTTATTTTAAACTGTTATTCTGGAAACAATTTTATTCTGAATACAGATGCACAGACAAATTAAGAGTTACAAAGTTGTGTTTTAAAATACAACATTGAAATCCGTTATCCTGCATCTCTAACTGTATTTTCTTTCAATGTCAAGATTGTTCTAACTACCAAACCAATATTTTTCAGGTGAAAGACCATTTATCTGTGAAATGTGTGGAAATTCTTACACAGATATAAAAAATCTAAAGAAGCACAAAACGAAAGTTCACGCAGGTGAGTTCTTTGTGCAAAGAAAGGTTAAGGAACTACATCAGCTCTTTTGCCTCCAGTGCTGAATAAATCTTTTTGCTCATGCAGGCCTAAAATTAGAAAACAAAAGATTTTTGGATAATAGCTCTCTTTAGAGCCAAAAGCATCTGCTTTAGAGATGTTCAGGTATCCAGCCTTGTTCAAGAGTGGCTCCGTACACCTTGTCTGTCCATCCTTGTGTATTGGCCATAAATCCCTGCCTCTGTCATATGGAAAGAGGAATAATAGGTGTCTGTGCCCATCTGGAGTGGGAGGGAGAGAATGAGAAAGCAAGAGCCATGTGCAGAGACAGATTTGAATTTAGGAAGGCCCCAGTGCGGCAGGGAGAGGGGAGAGCAGCAATAAGTGTGGAGAGGGCTCAGCAGAGCCCGAGGGTGTGAGCTGGGAGAGCTGCCAAGGCAGGGCAGCTCTCATGGAGAGACAGAAGGCAGACAGAAGTGCCCCAGCACTGAAATAACAGGCTTTGGAGCATGCTTTGAAAGAGGAAGGGTCATATCCAGTGTGGTTTAATCAGAGAGCCAAGAGCAGTGTCAGGCTGCGTTCAGACAGGAAGGCAGCGAGGAGCCCATTAACAGAGATTTCAATTAGGAATAGAAAGTCATTTCTCAAGTGACTGGATAAAATCTATAATGTGTCTGGTTGGAATGAAGTTAACAAATATTTTCTTCCAAAGAAGTTTATGGATAAATGATACATTGTACATTGCTGCCTTAGTTAGAGAAGGATGCTTGGCTGTGGCTCTGGATCCGAGATTTTCTGGGGTGGGAAATCTCAAGGAAACTTTCATAACTACATTTTTTCCAAAGGTCCTTCGTTCACTGTGATGTTAAGGATTTGTTATCTCCTGTACCATGCCAAGTAGAGATCAGGTTGCAATGCATCATCCTTCTAGTTGTCACACTACAAGCAGCAGGAGATGTGATTCCCAGTGCTTAGACTGTATTTACAGCTTGCTCTGGCTTTCCAGCACATGGAAGCCACTGGTATCCCAGCTGTCCAGGCAGCCTAGGACACACCAAGTGTTGGCTTTGACAATCAGTTGAGAAGGAATTTGCAGAATTTGCACAGGAACTTTTAAACACCTCTTTTTTTTTTTTTTTCATTTTCCTCAGGACCTGAAACTCCCCCCGATTCTAATGCACTTGATAATTCTTTCAATGAACAAGAATCCGTTCAGAGTCAGAAAAGTCCTTTGTCGGAGTCCATAGATGTGAAGCCCTCTGAGATGTCTTTAGCACTTCCTCTTCCCATTGGGACTGAAGACCACCAGATGCTGCTTCCTGTGACGGGGAGCCAGTCCCCTTCATCAGAAACATTGCTGAGATCTGCTGTGACTGGATACTCAGAACCTCAGTTCATTTTCTTGCAGCAGTTGTACTGACAGAGCAGTAGTTTGGTAGTGAACCTGCAAACGTTTGGTAAGATGCTCATGATCAAACATGCAGTCACGCTCTTTGGACTTGTTCTTTGTTTTCCCTTTGTGTAAAGACACCTGTAAGGCATTTCCATCGTGCAGTGCTGAATTGTGCTAATCTACAATCAGATTTCCATTTGCAATTAACACTGATTTCCAGGAGACGATTCCTTTCCAGCAACACCTGCCTTAAGAATTCTCTGTTACGTATGTTAATGTGTTTTGGAGATCTCCTCCCATGTTTCTGCTGATTTGATGTGTCACAATGTCACTTGAGAACAGATATTTTAAGCCATATTTGATAGTTTAAGAATATTAACCCAGAGGTCCAAGGGAAAGTCATAATTTGGCTGTATTCATAAGCCTGCACTCCAAGGTGCTGGAATGGTCCAGGGGGAAGGTCGGTCAGGGCTCTGCTGAGGTACTTGCAAAGATTTGCTGCTGGCTGCCAGAAGTGCCATCTGCAGGTGAAGCCTGACTAGAGGGAAAAAAAGGTTTGGGTGTATTTTCCTGACAAGACAAGTAAGGGAAAGTTAATTTCTTTCTGTAGTGTGGCAAGTCAGAGGGTCCTAATGGCATAGTAACTACTGGGTTTTCATTCCAACAAGTTGCCTTTGTTTGTTTGTTTAAGTCAATCCAGCATTGTCATATCTTGTCCCAGATTTATTGTTCTCATCCCTAAATCGCCCCGGATTTGGCACAAACAGCAACAAAAGGAGAGCTGGAACATGCATGTTGTAGATGAGACAAAAAGATGCAGTGACTTAATTTGTGAGGCGTCAATGAGAGCCTCATATTCCTTTTTTTACTGTAGTGCTGCTTCTTGTGCTAGACAGGAGGTCCAGAAGAGGAAATAAATCCTGCCCTTCACTGTGAAAATAGTAAGTGAACACTACATGAGGGGGTATTAAAGACTAATACAGCAGAGCAGATGAATATTCTTCCAGGGGAGGTTTTGTTAGAGTGTGACTGATTTAATTAAAGTTTTTGTGTATTGCTTTAACTCTCATGTCACTTGTCCACAGTAAATGCACAAAACTGGTACCTAGCAAGGCCCATATAAAGATATGTTTTATTCCTAGCAGCAGACATATTTAAAAAGTAACATTTTTAGTGTCTTTGTAGGGTCATAAAAGACTAGGTGACTGTAGGAGTACTCTCCTACTCTATTTTGCCAGTTTGTGCCATTAGCAATGTAAGCATTATTTAAGTAATCATCATATAATAATGAAACAGTGATCATACTGTACCAACAATGCATTTAAAGCTGTACTTTGTTGGTTATTTACTTGGTGCTAGCATTTATTTCCACTGATGCCTTGTGTCCAGACACTGATAAATAGAAGAGCATAGGAGATACCTCTTAACTGATCCTGTTCTACACGGAGTAATAATTAATCTGCACCTTAATTAAACAGACTCATGAAAAACTTCTTGTAGGATTTCATTTAAATATTCTGTGAGTGATCCCTTAACTTCTGACCATGACTATAGATTTATTTTTTCTCTTCCTACATGTTTGTACTTGTAAAGTAATAGACCTTTTGCTTCTTTGTGTTGATCATCTTCGTATATGCCACGTTTAAGACCTGCTGCTTGATCATATTTTATGCTTTAATATATGGTAAATTTGCTGATAAAGTCTGCCACGGACAGCAGGAGTACAGCCATGTTCAATGGGAACATCCTTAATTCAGGAATCTCTCACTCTGGCCACTGGAGCTGAATATTGCTGGCCCTGCCTGACCTTTAATTTCTTTGTCTCTCTGTCCCACAACATTTATGAACAGCTGATGTTTATAACACTAGCAGAGGACAAAGGATGAAGTTCTCCAGTATTTTTTTTTCTTGTTTCTTTGGCATTTCCCCTTTTCCTCCCCTCTTTTCTCTTTTAGCTCCTGTTGTTGCTGTAGCCCCTGAGGGATTCCTTAGCCTTGCCATTTAAGACTGAAGAACCCCAAAGATCGGGATCTTTACTGTGTGTAGCTTGTCCTAAGCTTCCTCTTTACTTTCTCTCTCTGAAAATAGAGTAGAAATCTTGGGACAGACATAGGTTTAGTCATGAATACTGAGAAAGAAAACACCCTACAACTGATAACTTCCATATCTAAACAGGTTTGGAAGACAAACTAATGATATGTTACTGTTCCCTGAGGAAAAGTAGCTGAAGATAAACATGTCCAGGATAAATGGCCATGAGAGAGAACTAGTTCTGGAAAGAAACCTAAAAAATAATTACATTCCTACATAGAAAATGCATTCCATAACAATGTTTGTTTGGACTGGTTTTATATTTCTAAAATTATAGCTTGTTACTGTATTCTTAGATTTCAGACTTTTTTAAAAAATACAGTGCTTAGATTTATACAGGATTTGTTTAGATACTTATAACAGTAACACTTGCTTTATTAGTCATTTAGTTTTCTTTATAGACAAGAAGATAATCATTATTTTTTACAAGACAACAATTTTAACCTTTCTTAATAGAATACACAGGCTTGTAGTTTTGTCTTGGAGCAATAATTTAGTGACCTGCACTCTTGAGTCCCCATCTGAGAATCTTGATTTTTAGCCTCATTTTTCATGAAGATATCTCAGCTGCTGAGGTATGATCTCTACAAACTGTATTCATTTACTAGAATATAGATTTAAGTATATATATATATAAATATATTTGTAGGTGTGTTCAGGCTGTAGGTCTGGACTGTACCTTTTGCCAATAGATGCATGGAAATCAGCTGCACATCTAAGTCCTAGGCTTAGGGATTCTGGGTTCATTTGGGAGGTACAAGGCTCATAACAGTATTGGGCATTTCTGTAAGGGATTAGTATGGGAAAGCATGGAATCTTTGTAGGCAGACGTCTCCTTGCAAAAGGAAAGAAGGAATTTTAATAATTCTGTTAACAGTCATTTAGAGACAATGACACGAGTTGTCTGTTGTTTCAGTCAGTTTTGCACTGAAGTTGGTGCAAGTTTTGCCTGAATAGCTTCTCTGCATCTAGAAATCTCTCAATTGGCTGCTTGGAAATATTTAGGTGAGAGTAGCTCCTTGTATGACATTTACTTCCAAATTTGCGCCTGTAAGTGGGCACAAAGCATGACAACCTTTTTGATATCATTTGTTAAAGAGCAATTTTCAAGTACAGACAAGTCCCACATGAAGGATTTCAGGGCTGTGGTCCCAGAGAGGCTCAATAAGCCTTGCAGAATTAAGTTCAGATAAGGACTAATAACTGATTTTTTTGGTTAAATTATTTTTAAAGTATGTCATGTATATACAACTTTTCCTCTGTTATTTGTATATACCTCAACTCTCAATTTTATAATCCCCTGGGAAGGGAGGGGGTTGTACATATTTAGCCTGAAGTGTTTTATGTTAGACTTTAATAAACTTGTTTTGTAATTTTCCCTCACCTTGTGTCTCCTGTTTATGACTGCACCAAAAGCAGGAGGGAAACAGTCAGACATCATCCCCCCTCACAGCACCCTGGAACAAGGACCACAGAGTGGGCTTTAGGGGACCTGTGCTGTACCACTGCCCTGCTGGATCAGTCATTTTCCTTCCCTTTGAAACTGGGGCAAAAATTCTGCCTTTCAGCAAGGTAGAGCAAGTTCTAAAAGCTGGAAAGATGGCTTTCAGAGCAGGACTATGCTTGCTTTAGCTACTAGAATAACTTAGAACATGGCAAAAGATTCTAGCCTGTGTAAATTCTCTCATTCCAAAGAACACAAGATAAATTCTTACAAGATGTCAAGGTTTGGTTTTCAGAGAAAGAAAAGCAATAGCAGTCTCAGGCATAGTCCTCTTTAAGCATTACAAGGTTATGCACAAATAATTATTTTAGTTTTCAGGAAGCTGTTTATACGGAATTCAGTAGGAATTACTCTGCAGCCTTTACTTACAAGAGAATATAAAAGTAAACTGTAACACATGAGCTGGTTTTATGGGTATTGTCAATAATGCAGAGTGCTCTTCTAGGCTGAGCATGTTGCTGTTAAACAAGGGGTCAGATGGAGTGCAAATATTTCAAACACATACACCAGCACTTCTGAAAGTAGTTGCCATTTACCCTGACACATTTTGTGTCTGATATTGTTGCCATCTTAACCACATCACTAAAAATAACTTGGAAGAGTTGGTTGCCCATTACCAGGGCAGATTAATGAATGTCATTCATATAAGTAAATTAAAGATTAATTTGGGCAGTGAAATTAGTCTGAACTTCATATACCAGACAAAGGAAAGAAAGATATATGGAAAAAATACCTTAATCTGAGTCTTTTAGTGGTCTTTCTGATAAGAAATTCTATCACCAGTGTCTCAGTACTGAGAGGCCTCTGTAGACTATCAGAGTGTAACCTGCTGTGTCCCAGAGCAGCAACACTTGGAAAAATACCAATACAGGCTTATCTAATTGTTTAAAAACTTAGAAATGTTCACAGCGTGCAGATTCTTCTCAAACAACCACGTCCAGTGTATCCTCAACTTTTGTTCTCATTGCTCCGTCCTTCCTGTTGAACAATAGTTAAAATATAAGCTCCCCTCTAAAACAGGGTGTTCACGGTGTGTGACACACGGACTTTGTGCTGCAGGTCAGGAGGGCCCTGTGCAGGTGTGTAGGACAAACATACCTGCTCTGGGCTTACCTCTAAGGCCTCTTGTGATATCAGGTGCTTTTTGGAGCAACAGAGCCTGACTCACTTGTGTTTGGGGATGGAGGCAGGGGACAATGAGGAAAAAAAGCAACCAAGCAGCAAAAAACCTCCACACACACAGAGCTCTCACAACTGCCTTGGTCATTCCAGCTGGGGAAGGGGTGTCAGTACATCTCCCACTGGGATAATACAGAGCCAGAACAGCAGCAGTTGCATCACCGCTTCTCAGCTGTTATTGGTAAAATTACTTCCTTACCTTTTTCTCCTCATACTTGGATCTCATAGATAGAGTCATAGATTATCCTGCTCTCCTGTTTGGTGACATTTTCTATTTAGGAGCATAAATGGAGTCACTTCTGCAGGGATGAGCAGAGTGGATGGAAAAAACATAACAAGCTGAGTGATTCCCAAACTTCTACAAAGTCTGCATCCAAACCCTTAAAAAATGTTTAACTACCATTAAATGCAACTCATGTGCAGGAGTTGCCACAGGGCTATAATGATAGAAAAGTTTTTAGGCAGTTTTCAAGAGATAGGAAGGAATAATGGCACCAGGGTTGGTTGTGGTTCCTATTTGTAGTGCAAGAAACAAGTACAGGCTGCAAGTTAATCAAAATTCCATGTATATCCCAGTAAACTGGGTTCACTAGCTTTGAAGATCCACCATGATTGTGGCTTAATGCTTAAGTTCACTTACCTTGGTTTAAAAATGTCACTATGGGAAGAAGATCCAAAGGATGCAATTACTAAGTAAAAGGAGAGAGCATATGGAGTAGAGTGGTAACAAAAGCTCTCAGCTCCAGCAGGAATCCTGCTCTGCAGCAGGTCTGATTTGCTGCCTGGCAGCCCTGGGTGTCAGCTTTTGTCAGTGTGCTCTGCCTGGGTGTAAACTTTTTCATAGTAATAGACTCTCCATAGACAGGGCATTATTTAGCACTGAATTTGAAGGTCATTTGTTCAATATTTTATCATTTTGCCATTTCAAGCAGTTTTAGATTCCTTTTAGACTTAAACCTGAAGAAACAACATGAAGCCAATCTGACACTGATATAATTTATTTTACTAGAAACCAGACAGGCAAAGCTCAGGCCTGTGGAGTGCACTGAGCTGCTGACTCACTCACAGATACTCTGAAACAGCTACAAGTCCCAGGCTGGCGTTGGCAGCACTGTCTGCCACGACCCTGTGCCGTGGGGCCCAGTAGTATTCCCTCTGGAGGCCGTGGGACAGCTCTGCCAGCTGAGCTTGCCCGTCCACCTCGTACGGGGTCACGTCTGTGCAGTTGGGATTCAGGCGACCCATCTGAATTAACTCTGAAAATGACTGAAAAATGAAAACAGGAATGTGACGGATAAAATTTCTTTTTGACTGCAGTGAAGGCTCAACAAGATAACACACAGTAAGTACTCAATCACTTCAGTATGCTGATCTCCACTGTCTCAAGCCAGCACCACCAGGTTATAATTATTTTAAAAAAAAAAACAACAGTAAATCAGGTGTCTTGTTCACTGATTGCTGTAGTCTACCCAACGATGGTAAAAACAAATAGGAACAAACAAACAAAACCCAGCCCTCTCAGAGGAGTTCAGAAACAAACACTTACCATACAAGCATCTTCATCAAATGTGTTCCCCCAGATGTATATATAGGAAAGTATCGTGTTTGCTTTGATTGCATTTGAAAGAGCTGTAAGTCCTTTGCCACTTATACTGCAGCTCACTACTGACAACCTGACAAACAGAGAAAACAGTTACACAGTGTGGATGCCAGATCATGGAACTCACATATCTTAGTTAAAAATAAGAGTTTAACTATGATTTATGCTTATTCTATATGTTATTATTATATAATATATATTGAACTTCCGTATTTGTCATTAATAATACAATTCTTTAATTGTATCAAGGCCAGTCCTACTATAATATCCTTTTCAGGTTGCCAAAGGCAGTTGGACTTTGACTTGCTCTACTTCTCCAGGCTCATGCAGCCAAGGTTGTTCACTCTTGAGTTCCCTGGTGTCAGTGACTTGCTCCATGGTGGCCAGGTCTCATCTCTAGTCTGCTTTGAAGCCCAAGCCCTGGCATTTATCCAGGCTAAGCTTTGATCTTTGTGGAGTGGCAGTTATTTTTATGTTAGCAAACCTGGAAGGCTTTCAGAGGCACCTCAGAGCCGCCACCTCCTCAGTCTGCTACTTAAAACTAATGGCTCCAGGTAACACCTTTGATCAGCTTTTACATCCTGCCCGCGAGGGTTTAACGCGGCTGCAAAAGACGCCCTGATGGAGAGATTACAGCTCTTCTGGGTTCACCCGGAAGCAAACTTAAATAGAGGATTTTCCTAAGTGTTGAAGATCAGAATCAACAAATATAGTGCCTTATCCCTGCGTGGAATCTGATTATCTCAGAATTCTGAAGGCCTGCAGCTCTTGTTTTCGTTTGTGCCCCACAGGGACCTGCTCTTTAAAGATGCAGAAAGAACTGACAGATCTAATTGCCTTCCCCCCACACACCTCTTAGAGCGACTGGAAAAGCTGTGGGAGATCTGAGCAGACCCGGGGCTCACCCCCAGCACCCCAGGATGTCCCACAGGTCTTGGGGCATCTCACCTGGCAGCAAACACCTGTGCTTGGCAAAGAAATCCCACCCAGTCTCTCACTCGCAGGTTTCTTTCCCCAAGAAGGAAAAATAGACCAAAACATTTGGAACTTTCTGACTTTCCTATTTTGATCAACATCAAAGCACACAGCTTTGATGCCAGTTCTGCCACTGCCAAGTCCAGGTTTCCTACGCCTGCAGTCTCTGGGGAAGCTGTGCAGATACTAACGCCTGCAGGGTCCTGTTGTGCAAAATCAAGGCTTCACTCAGGTACGTGGCTCCAACATCTTCTATTCTGTTTGCATTCAGATCCAGGATTACCAGGCTTTGGTTCCATTTGAGCAGCTCTCCCAAAAATTTTACACCATCAGAGGTTATTTTATTACTGAAAGAGAGATGCACATATTTAAAAAAAAAAAAAAAAACAACAAAACAGGTGCTAAGAAAATTAATTTCTGTTAGTCATGGATATGTCACTTAATGACTCTTACCAGCTGAGGTCAAGGTATCTCAGGCTGGAGTTTTCATACAGGGCCTCACACAGTCGCTCTACACCAAAGTTTTTCATTTCATGCTTGCTCAAGTGCAGCTCCACGAGAGAAGAGTTGTCCTTCAACATCTTAGCTATATGGACTGTGGTCTCTTCCTACAAACACACACTCACTTTTACTAAGCTGAACTTTAGGATAAGGCATGGTCTTGCTTCAGTACAAGTGAGATACATAACTAACATCAAGATTTGGTCAACAGTAGTGTTCTATTTTGTATATTGTATAAAAATAGCCATGAAACAACATCTTGTGATAAGGCTGAAGATGGAAAAAAAAAGAAAAATACTAGAAATATATTTGCAGATTTACAGTACTATCTACATCCCTGCAAATATCAGAAGCATCAATGTTTAGTCATTATGTCTGATCAGTTTTCCTTCCAGTCATTGCTCTTAAAAATCTGAATGTCTGAGTCAGTCTTTGCTAACATTGAAAGTATTTTGTCGTGATGCTAATCCATGCTTTCATAAAAGAAAGAATTGGTCAAAGTTTGGACTCAATGATCCTGCTGGTTTTTTCCAACATTAACGATCCTGTGATTTTATGAAAAGGAAACAGAACTGCTGTGGGACAAAATATGTCCTGTCACTGTAAGACAAAGAAAGTTTGTTCTCAAGTTGGCATGTTTAGTTAACAAAATAACAGTGAGTACTGTGAGTCAAAAATAAGGGAACAACCCAGAGGCCTCAGAAAATGATAGAGTTGAAGGTGGAAACAGTGGCAATAGTCTCTGACATATCCAGACCAGGTCCTTACTGGCCTCTGTTTTCAATAGCAGTAGTTTAAATTGACTTCTAAAGCTGTCTTAGTAGAAAAGAAACAACTAAAATCTGTTTAAACTGTTAAATTCACCTTAGGGAACTGAGGAAGATCTGGCCTTCGTGCAATCAGGAAAACACTGTTCCTATCACTGACACCTGGGAACTTCTGCCAGGCAGGTGAATCCACCACAGCACCCACTGTACAGCCACGAGCTGAGCAGCACCAGCCACACAAAGTGAACCAGCCAAAGCACCCAGCCCAGGGAAGGTGGGGGGTTGCTGCAGTGTGTCTTTCTTCTTTAGGCTCAGGTAAACAGCAGCCCTTTGTGCTTCCCCTCATTTCCTGCTAAACAGCATTTCTCCCTCAGTTTGCTGAGCAATGCAGGAAACTCCATGCTGGAACAGCAGAAGGAATACTTTGTTCTCCAATACCAACCCCCCTCCATCAGCCCATTATTTAACAAATGTACCAAAAAAGAGATTTTTTTAAAATTTAACCTTCTAGTTAAAACAGGGGCAGGTGGTGACTGCACAGAAAGAGAAAGAATATTTCTGCAACCATTTGCTTCAGTTTGCAAGAAATTCCAGAGAGCTGTGTAGTTCAGATGTCCATAAATACATCAGCACTGACTTGGCTTATGCTCCTCTCTGAGCTGACAGCACAGTCACTCACATACCTGTTGGCTGGACAGTAAGGGACGATTTAGGTTTATTGCTCTGAGGGATTTGTTCTGAGTCAGGGCTGTGGCTATTGCTATCAGACACTTCAGGCCCTGGAAACGAAAACAAACTCTTTAGAGAAACCTATTTAATGTATAGATCAAGCTGCCAAATTACCATGACTATTATTTCTGCCTCCCTGTCCTCTGGAGTACAATAGTCAACTGCTTAGAGACACCTAACAGATTTTCTGACAATACCAATGCCAATTGCCTATGGAAGAGTAGAGTGGAATTAGACTAAATAGTACAAATGACTTGGCAACTCAGAAAATAAAAAGCAAGAATAATGGATCTCAAAGATACTTGTCCCTTTAATTGATCCTGTATTTTGGTTTTCTTGATTTATAAAACAAAATCAGCTTACGTGTGTTCCCCTAACATTCATCCACTAGGTAAGTTCAAATTCAGTATCCATCATGTGGTACAGAGAAATGAGACTCTAGAATATGGGTCAATTTGGATTTTTTTATTTCCTTCTAGTTTGCTCACTAATTTTTACTTATGCTACTTTCCAATTAGGCTGGTCCACACCCAAAGGTACTTAATTTTAAACCAACTCTCAATCAACTCCCAACCAAGAGCACACATACGAAGCTTTTGAATAAATCCTACACTGGCTACACTTTTCTTGTTCATGTATTTATAAGACCTTCACAATCCCTGAGGGGTTATTCCCCCCTCTAGTCTAGGAGCAAATTCTGAATTTCCAGGAAAAAAATTACAGGTTTTTAAAAGTGATCCACAGGCCATTCCAACCCTCCTGAGTCTCCCTGTGCACTGTGTAAGAAGTCTCAGTGCCTGACTCTAGGAGGAAGCAGGTCATCCAAGATCAAATTTGGTGCTTTTCTACTCAATTTAGCACTGCTGTGCTTATGTCCTTTATGGACTGAGCTCTGAGAGGAGCAACAGAGCTATGGGATGGGTGACTTTCAGGTGCTATACCACTGCACACTTCAGAAGGAAAAGATTCTCCAGGGAATAAAAAGTCCATTCTTCAACATGAATTACACAGGATTGGAATAACAGAAATGAGCAGCAGAAACAAACCTCAGAGGATGTGAAAGACAAGCACTTATATCCCCAGGGACACAATGGCTCTAAAATATCATCAGTTCTGACTTCCCAGGTGCTTTGTGCAACGTGCCTTTCCAAGCCCACCTTGCTGTATTATATATTGTGTCACCTCTGGCTGTCACAAAATGTAAAAATCAATGACAACAGATGGCATTCCCCCCTAATTAGGCTCTGCAGGACCCTTGTAATACCCTTGAAAGACTTATGTCATTGCTGATAATTTTACTGGGTTACTCACCAGATCACAGTCTCCAAGATCCAACTTCTGCAAGGTTGAGTTACTTTGCAGCATTGAAGCAAAGAACATCCCACCTTGGTCTCCTATTTTGTTTCCAGTCATTCTCATGTGCACAAGACTTCTATTCCTCTAGATTAAAAAAAAAAAATCTATTCCTTTAAAACGGCCTGAAACAACACTGTCCTTTTTTGTGTGTGAATCCTGCTTGTTGTCACACAGAGACAAAACAACCTTTGAGAAGAATTGTGTCAAAGTGACAACATAGATAACTAAGTGATAACTTATCCAGTTGGCCCAGGCTCCTCTCAGGGACATCAAAGACATGAGAGTCTGCAAGCAAAATTCCAGTATTTGAAAACTTTTTTTTCTCCCAAGTCCACAAATTTCACACGAAAATAATCCAGGCAAATATTTCTGCCTAAACTGGCATCTGAGATGCAAAGTGTATCAAACTAATTTAAACCTGTTGAGCATTGTACAAGCCCAGTGCTGTACAAATCTCCTGCACAGCTTCAGTGTTTTGGAGGCTTGTCAAATTTAGTTGAAATCAGTTCAAGGGTTCAAAGATTGTGAAGGAGGAAGAAAGAGCTCACGTGAGTCTCCTTCACAAACACAACAAATCTTGCACACAAGCCTCATTTCCTTGGGAAACCACATCAAAAATAACGACTTCGGTTTTGTGCTGCTGCTGTAAAGCAAAGTTTTGAAAACACATCTCAGACATCTTGAATCAAGACAAATATTGACATGAAGGTACAGGCATATTCAATACAATGTTTTGGGGGGAAAAAAGAAAGGAAAAAACAGATGGCATTCTATATCCTGTAGCTTAGCATTTTTCACACAGAAAAAATCCAACTGCAATAGTTGTGGGGTTTATAGACAATTGTTTTTATAGATAATTAAGTGTTAATGGCAGCACAGTGCAACTTTCACCTGTGTGAAATCTGATTTCTGAGGTCTGCCTTGGGAAAACAAGGCAGACCTTGTGCTGTATCCCTGTGATACAGCAACATGCTGAATGGAGCAAAGACAGATGCCCCTTTGAGCCAGCTCTGATGTTGGCAGGACAGCCAGTACTGGTCATCAAAAGCAAAAATATCCAACAAGATGCCACTGTCTAAACCTCCCAGACAAACACTCACATGAAGTGCTCCCGCTATCAGCTCTGCCCCACTTGTGCCAACGTCATTAAACATGAGGTTCAGGTACTGCAGAGAGGAGTTCTCCTTAGGAACAAACAGAGCAGGAAACAATGAGAGTTTATTCCAGAGCACACCTGTATTTTTCAGAAAGGGCATACACATACAAAACTCTGTCCTTTGCTGCGTTTCAGGCAGCCCCTGACTTGGAACAGTAGTTGAAAAATGCCAGAGTATGTCAGATAATGAGGGAAAGGCATGTGGGGGTCCTCATGGGGCCTACAGGAACCACCCAGGATCCCACGTGCTCAGCATGACCAAACAAGGCACATGGTCAAGCTCAGGTGCATTTTTGAACTTAATGGCACCCCCCAAGCTCTAGGAACACAGGCACCGGGTGACAACTCACCATTTTCCATCTGTATTCCAGTTCTTTACAATGATAAAAAGGCAGCATTAAAGTTTCCTATGTTTAGGCCTACAAAAAGGCTAATAGAGGTGATAAAAAAGCTAAAACAAAGGCCCTTGACACAACCATTATCCCCTCTGTTGATTTGAACTGTAAGCCTAAAAGCCTTGTAGTTTATTCCACCATTCTTTCATCAGGACACTCTAGCCAAATATCCAATGGCTTTCTACCAGAAATTAAAAATCTCCACAGAGAATACAACCCAAGATTCTAGTAGGATGGATTGGGGTGTGAAAGTCAAAACTAATGGAAATTTGCCAAACCAGTGCATTCTTATCTCCAATACACCACATATAAATATTTCCACGGCCAAATAAATTACAAGTTGCTGAAAGATAACCATCACTTTGGCACCTGGAGGAATGTTGCCATGGTCTTTGCTCCAGCATCAGTCAATACATTATAAGCAAGATCCAAACCTGAAAAAGATGAAGAATGAGGAATGTGACAAATGCATACCTATATTTAACTGATCTCTAAACTAAAAGAAACAGAGATGAACTAAGACTGAAATCAAGACTGATCATGTTTTCTTATATTAGCACAGCAATGTTAAACACTCATGGAAAAACCTTACCTTTGACAAATGCAGCGTGGCGTAAGATAGAGGCAAGAACTCCAAGATCATCATCTGTAACTCTCTGCACAGGCACTGGGTGATTATTTCCAGCTATTTTTAATGTGATCCCTTTCGTACATCTACTGCAACATAAAAACGTAAGCACACGAGGAGAAGTAAAATGATACAGAGAAATGAGTTGCCTCTCCAGACAGGAGCTGTGGCCGTGCTTGCCCTCACTGAGGAGCTTGCACATGGTTATACACCTTTGGTAACACCAGCACAGATAACGTGATTCAAGCTGTCCCTCAGCACTGCCCTTTCTGAAGGCACTGCACAGCTGCAAGAACAACACTTGCACAGAAAGCAGGAATAAGCAAGATGAGGGGAAGGCAGATGGAAATAAAGATTATCCCAGAGGTTACCTCATCATCTTCTTTTTAATTGTTCCCTTTGTTTTATTTATTCCATCCTGCTCTCACAATCAAAACCTAACACAAACTATTTCATTTTCTCATTTTTCATTTTTCCCCAAAGGAAAATTAACTTTGACCCCAGCAGCATCCACAAGAGAAAGCCCTACCTAGCCACATAATGAGAGAGAATTTGGGTGGTTAATAGCTTGGCAGGATTCAGAGACAGCTCAGGGAAGCATGACCAGCTGGAAGCTAACTGGATGCAGCTGAGGCTTTTTAAACAGGAGCAAGACAAAAGGAAGGGAGTTTAGGATGACTGGACACTGGGCTTGGCTTTTTTAAGGGACAGAAAGGCACCATCCTGTACATTTTTTACTTTTTTTTTCTTTCACTGCTTGTAAAGCTGCCCAGAAAAGATATATAGCTACAAACTTCTGCCAAGATGATGTCGAGATGAGTCAAACCAGAACTTCAGCAGTAAATGCTAAATTTGATTTGTGTTTAAGCCTGAAACTGCAGAACTTTCTCATCGTTCAATTCCTCATCCTGCTACCCTGTTTAAGGCTTTCAGAAGTGTCTGAAACACGCTGTTATTGCCTTACATTTCATCATTTTTGTCAGCTTCTTGAAGCACATGAGCAACGAAGGGGTTTTCAGGCTGGCCCGATTTTTGACAGGCCTGCACATAGTGCAGGTGAAGATCTGGGCGAACCGACGACGTGTGCTGCCGGAAAACAAAACAAAGCGTTACTGCATCGTTATGGCAGCTTAGCAACAGCACCAGGAGCGCGCTTTGTGCTGGGATCTGCATAACAGTAAAAACGGGCTCGGTCTGCAAAGGGTTACAACTCTCGGTATGCAGCACTGGGGTATCAGATACAGGCAGGAAAAGCATGAGAGGAAACTGTGTATGGGTGGGTGTTTCTGACCTGCACAGGAGCTTAGCTAACAGAGGAGTGGTCCCTGTACAGCAGATGAACCCCCAGCCCCGCAGGCCTTACCTGAGCCATGACCTCCTGCTCCTTCACCCTGCGTCAACCTGCAGGGACCGGCCAAGGGCGAGCGCTGCCCCACGCTGAGTAAATTTGGTAACCAGGCTGCTCCGAGGGGAACAGTGTTTGGTAACGGAGCCCGTTTCCAAGGAGGGTCCCGGCCTGCAGCCAGAGGGGCGGGTGGGGGTTGCCCTGTACAGCCCCGAGCCCCTGCGGGTGCTGGGCTATGCCAGTGATGCTCAGACCTGCGGGAAGGGCAGGGGAGGTTCGTCACCTCACTCCCAGAGCACGGACTTAGTGCTCTGCCCTCCTCCGAGGAGCCTTTGCAGAACCGCCCGTGGTTACACGGATCAGTCCTTCAAAGATGCCTATGCTGGCCCCTTCCAGCAAATAAATCCCCCCAGTGACTCCACCACTGCCCATGTGAGCAGGAGGGCGTGGGCTCCACCCACCCCAGGCAGACCCGTGTAGGGGGAATGGAGCCCAGCTTCCCCAAAAGCTTCCCCCAGGTTTGAGGAACCTCCCTGAAATGAGAGTGCTCACTGTCTGACCAGCCTAGAGGATCTGCCACACCACGTCTGCTGCTGGCCTTCCCTTTTGCCATGTTTTTGTGAGACTATGCACTGAACCTGGGTCCTTCACCAGATTAACCAGTGTCGGGATACTAGATCTGAGTGAAAACTGCTTTAACAGCATTCCAAGTGCCTCCTTTCCTTGCTACAGTGAGAAGGCAGTTCCACCCGGCACACACCTGAGCCTGGGTTACTCATTATCACTGATGGTGTTCAGGCAGGGAGGAAAAGGCAAAAATGTGGAAACACTGACCTTTGTGTTGAATCAAAAGATGATACAGACTGGAGGGACTGCTACAGCTTTTTGCATATTTTTTCTTTTTTTTTTCCATGTGCACTAGAAAATCAGAGCTGCATTTGCATAGAATCAATATCACAAACTGAGCAGAGGGCAATTTAAAAACGGATGTGATATTATTAATGCCTTTAACTCCACTGACATTTGCTATTCATTTGATCATGAACAATCATGCACCCTAAAGCTGTGCTATGATAAGTGTAACGGTATTCATGGACATCCCCATTGTAGGGCTCAGAATACACCTTCCTTTTTATACAATGCAACACTTCTTTTAGAAGCATTTTTTCACTGGTGCAATTTTCTTCTCGAAAGTTACATTTACCAAAGTAGTAATTTATGCAAAAGACTCACTTTCAGATTTCATTCATTTAAATTGCTCTCCCCTGCACTGTGCACACAAAGGAAATGAAGAAGCAGACTAATGTTTCTGCTAAGAAATAAAATTAACCCCATAAGAAATCTTTCCAGCAGAGGAAACAACATGGATTTCTTTGCCAAAATTTCCACCATACTGTGAAGTATAATGTGACATTAATGAGCAGAATATTCTGTGTTCATCCATCAACCATAATGCAGCTCCACAGCATTTTCTTTGGAGATTTTTTCCTCTAAAAACGAAATCCCAAAGATTACTGTTTAATTGACATAATGTATCTTTTTAATGACTGTCTAGATACCTGTGGAGGTGAAGGAACTGATAAGTTTTAAATGCCTTAGCCTGCCTGAAAACCAATTCAGTATCTTTCCAGAGGAAGTCTTTCTCTTGGAGTCATTACAGAGATTATAACTGGGACAAGATAAAGGAATTAAATTCAGAAGTCTGCCAGAAGACATCAGTTAATCGCAGGCAGGAGCAATAGAAGGGGGAAAATCTTGGTTTGCTGCAACATGGAAATTCCATGAACTTCAGCTGCTTCCAAACGCAGGACTGAAGGGTCTCCTAATCTCTTTAGGTACATGGTGCAGCATCAGGCCTGGGCTGTCAGAATAGGAATAATATCAGAAATCAGTGTTTAAAACTCATGTTGTCTCTCTGTGTTTAGCAATAATCCCAACAATTTCACAGTTTATAAACTTCTGCACTTGCTGATATTCTCTGTATATTGTTTATATACCAAGCTAAGGAAAAATCCTTTACTTACTAAACCTTCTGCACACATATTCTCCAGAATCTGAAGGAACTGCATATGGAAAATAATTGTCTGCAGTACCTGCCCACAGCCATCAGCTCATCGATACTTGCAGATCCATTGTGCAAACATATTGAAAAGACACTTTTCTTTGTGTGATATTATGTTTGGTTTGTTGTTTTTCTTTTTCCGAAAGAACATTGCTCTGTATCATCAGTGAGTCACATGGAACTAAAAAGAATACAGGGCAATAAGGAAGGAAAGGTGATTCCTCAGTCTTTGATTCTTTTGAACCTAAATTATTCCTCTCTTTCTGTAATTCTGTAATTTCTTCATGAGCTGCTATTTTTCCCAAACTATTCTTCCAAACTAAAAAGTGACATTTAAAGATGTGTAGACATTGTCATTTACTTTTCTAATCAAAGGTATGGGGGACTAGTGTCCGCCCAGGTAAGAAATTCTTCTTGAAAAACATGAAACAGAGAGTAAGAGAAAAATCAGATGACTGACAGTCCATCTTAGCTGCCAATAATGTAGTCTAATCCAGAATAAAAGGGGGTTTTGAAGAACAAAATGCTTTTTGCACCATGAATATACACCAGTGACACCATTCCACAAGGCTTTTTGCTTTTACCCTTTTCCTCCAGGTAACCAGACTGTTCTTTCTTTTTCAGATCCAAAGTTTGTCGTGTGGGTTGATGGACCCGAAAGGGATTGGAACTTTCTTGATGCTTAATAATTTAATCAAAAAAAAAAAGAGAGAGAGAGAAAGAAGGAAAAGAAAGAAAGGAAAAGGAAAGGAAAAAGATAAGCCCATTAAAAAAGTGAAATTTGGGCAGTAAACTGCACAGAACTCTTTTCTTTTACAAGAAGGACAAATGTGAGCAGAGATAAGCAAGTGGGAGACAAGCACTATTAAAGCATCTGAATCAGTGAGTGTGACAATGAAAACAAATTAATTTTTTTAGGTTTGATTTTGTGTTTTTGTCCACATTGACCCCAGCTGAACCAGGCAGAGTCAGAAATGTTCTTGAGATGTCTCATTATGAAGGCATGTTATCTCTAATCGTAAAAGTAGATGATTAGGTGGAAATTAATCTAATCTGGAAATCAATCTAACCTGTAGGAATCTGGTGCAATGAAGTGTCAATTGTTCTGAATCCCAAAGTATTTCTCTTGCAATTCTTAGAAATCTGTTTGCCAGTCAGTGAGGTACAAACATATTTACAGTGAAACAATATCTGTGGCCCCACCTACCAGCAGTTGTTTAATGAGTTTTACCTCCAGAAATGATCAGTTCCTTGTTTGGAAATACAAAGTAGGATTCCAGGCAGTCAGAACACACTACCAGAACCTGCATTACCATCCTGCCTTACAGAGGTGTAAAAAGCTGTTTTGAAAGTATCTCCACACTTTTGCAAAACTGTTCACTGCTGTTTTGACAATCTGCAGTTACAGCATTTGGAATGACTGCAAGCTGTCACATCCTCAGTGGTGCATCTCTTCCCCGAGATGGCTCGGTGACAGTTTGTGAAATGCCTGTGCGTGACAGATTTATATGAAAGCAGTCAGTCTGCAGGATACAATATTCTGCCATGATTTTGGTTCTGGCACATCATAACATCTTTGTTATTCAAAAGAACCATGACAAGCACTCCTCACTATAATTCTTGCATGCCAAATTTATCTGCAACCACATCTTTCCACAGCACTTTATAGAGAGCTGTTTGTCCCAGACATCTGATATCCTTGTCTACTTTTTATTCTGTGTTACTCAGTTACTCCTTAACCCCCTCCAGAGTTTTATTTGCAGCATATACAGAGCACAGAGCTGTGTGGGACCTGCCACTGTGCAGGTTCAAAATGCAGAGTGGATGGGAGCAGAACCCTTTATTTAGTTTAACTAGCTGGTCAGAACTGCAGTCCTGCTCTCCCTCCCCTTGTCTGAGTTGCCTCAGGGAAGGTTGTGCATCCTGAAGGAGGTGGTGAAGGCAGGTCACTGAGACCAGCTCTTCCTAGAGTTGCATCTCTCTGAATCTGCATCCAGGGTATGAAACTCATTTCTGTTTGGCTCTTGATTGATACTGAAATCTCATTAATATGCTTGTTGGCAGGAGAGAGCTGGGACTGCGGGAAAGTGGGACGGCTCTGTTCTGATTTTCCATTTCACTGCTTTGATTGAGGCTGCTTTGATTGTTTGGAGATGTCTGGTGACATTTTTTCACCCTAAGTGAAGGCAAAGAGGAACAGAGAGAAGGATAATTCAGAGAAAATCACTGGAAGAGAGAGATTTCTGGGAAGACTGGCAGATAGACAGGACATTTAATAGAGGTGATAAAAGGAATAAAAGCTTTTTAGTGGCACAATAGGTATGACAGAATCATGAGAGGGCAAAGGACTGAGCAGGGGATCAGGAACAGCAAGGGGAGAGTTTGCTGCAGTGGGTCCATAATACACTCTGGAGCTGAGAACCCAGCTATGACAGAGTAAGAAACCCCAACACTGAAGTCCAGGAAGATTTCAACAGAATCTGGATGTTCAAGATTAATTGGAGAGAGAGGTTCAAGTGGGAAAGGAGTGATTAAGAGACATCCTCACAGAACAGATAAAGGATGAATTTCCCAGCTGGACCAAAGGCATATTTGAGGAGAAAAGTCACAGGAAGGCAAGTAATTAAGAGAAATGGTTGGTGTGCTGCTGTTAAACAGAGATGATGGTACTTCCACATGTCCTGTCTTAAGCCATTGCTTGAAAATCTCTCATCAGCCCTGTAAGAAACAGGGGCTCTTTGGTTCATTTCAGAGTCTGAGGGTCTGTGTAGGAAGTAACTGATCCCACACTGCAGCAGTTCCCTCCTGCCTGTGACCAAGACACTCCAGTTCAACTCACATTTCTCAGAGCTGGGGAAGCCAAGCGCACTTTTCAAGTGGAACTGGATCCAGGGAGACTTTCACATGAAGTCATGGATTAAATGATCAATAGGCATCAGCACAGCATTGTCAGCTGCTGGTGATAGCCCTGACCAGCCAGAAGCTGATGTTGGAAGGATCACGTGGACTGAAAGGTGAATACTGATCAGCATCTGCAGGACAGAACCTGCTGAGAGGGGCCTTAGCAAGTTAGGAAAGTGCCACTGACTGATCCTACTGTGCCTCTCCTCCAGGAGGTTGCTGCAGCATGTAGAGATACTCAGAGCTAATTGAGCAGAACTTTATCCCTCAAGCTGCCTCAGGATTTCTCTAAGACTCCTCACTCAGTGGGCAGATCTAATATCTTTACTTCCTAAAATACCTTACCGATGAATAATCCCACTGCAGTCTTGGAGCTCACGTGTGGGTTAACATGCTCCATGACACGACTGACTCTGCCAGAATTTGGCTCTGTGTAAGAAAATGCAATAAAATGTAAAAAAAAAAAAAGTAATTATCACATTAAAAAGGAGCTGGTTACACATCCCAAGTTGGTGCTTTTTCTAACAAGTCTTGGGCACTGAGCAGGGTGTTGGGTTCTCCCTGGGAGCTGCCCTATGGCTTGGAATAATAGACTTTGCTTATTTCCTTCATCTCTGGGGTAAGGATAAGAACATTATGTCACAAGGTGGTGTGAAGGTTGATGGATGAATCCTGAATGCAGGAAGCATGAAGACACTGCAGGGACTCCCAGTGGCTTTCATATGCTCTAAATCAGTATCTTAGACATGGAATTTTGGTTTTGTGCTGCATGTCATAAAATGGTCTGTTCCAAAAGCTTAGTCTGGGTAAGCCTGAAACAGCTCAAGATGAGAAGAAACATCCCTAAAGTATCCTGAAATTTTTACATAATCTCCCAATTATGTAGATTTAATTTATTCACAAAGAGGCAAAAGTTTTGGGGGAGAAGAAACTAAAATTTAAAACACAGAGGTTTCAAGTATTTTCACATTAGAGGCATTTTCTGAGGCTGCATTCACACTGGCCACCCACCTGCATTAACACACATCCCCTCCACTTCCCTGCACTGGCAAACCTGCAGTGTGTCCATCTGAGTCCAGCTCTGCTCTTGGGGCAGCACCCACTGCACCATGAAGATTAAATAAGTGTCTACAGCGGTGTAAGCATGGCCCAGAGAATCTCAAAGAATAGGTTATTAAATGGAATGATCTATGATGCAGAGGGTTAAATAACAGTTTTCTATAACTGTGAAACTATTTCAAGAGATTATTAAAAACTGTGTGGTCTCCTAAGTGAGAGACACATAATACTTGGTCCATGTGCTGCTCATGAAAGGCCTCCCAGAAACCTTCCGCCTCCATCAACAGTCAAAGCGAATGTTTCTTTTGTTGTCGTGATTAAAGTTTTCCAGTTGTTTCCTCTGGGGTTCTGAAAGGACCCATCTCTGCATGCCCAGCTCTGCCAGGGCAGGGAGCTGTGCCAGTGCTGCCAACAACTCACTGAACCACGTCCCGCAGTCCCGGCAGGACGACGGGCGGAGGCTGAGATCCAGCTCCGAGAGTTCCTTGGATACTGCTAAACCTTGGCAGAAAACAGCCCACCCTTCATCAGAGATGCTGTCATTGTAACTCAAATCCAGCTTCTGCAATCTGGAGAGATGGCCATCCTGTGTCAGTGATGCTGCAAGAGATGATAGACACAAACACAACTAATAAATCCTGGCAATTGCTTTAAAAGCTCCTCAGAAAGGAGAGTCGTATTTTAATACCTTATTATTTAAGGCTTTTCAGCAGTCAAACAGCAAGATTTAACTCCTCAGCAACATAAAATCACTTGCTACTGACCTCAGAAAGACTGTTTTTTCACAGCTGAAGGAGTGTACACCACTTAAAACATGGGTAATTCCAAAGGAACAGAACTATTGAGTTAAAAGGGTATGGCACCCTGAAAACCCTGGAGTCAGTTGGAAGGAGGTTATACCAAGTGCCAATTAAAATAGGCAGACAGGTTTTACAGTGAGATTTAGGAAGAGGAAAGCAAAACTAGATGAGGTTGGATTGCTGGAATAGCAACCTCTCACTGTGGGAGGGCCTCATATACCCTAAAGGGAACTGGGGTCCTTAACGTGTGATTGGTAAAGGAGACACCCATCAAGGGTGATGGGTTTTAAAGTCAAAAATATTCAGGCTTCACCTGACCAGATTTCACATTCCAGGGCCTTAATAGCTGTCACACAGCTACTGCCAATCTCAGACACTCAAACCCCTGAGTCAGGGCCACAGAAACACAAAGATGAGTATAAAATGAACAAGTTTTTAAAAGAATCCTAGAATTCATCCCTTTGTCATGTTCCCATTTTCCTGTATTTCCCAGCAGCTGCTAAGAGGGGGGTGAAAATATTTCTGTTTTAATTCTCCCCCAGTAGTCTGACTCCAGAACACACCTAATGGATTGAGAGCTGGTAGTGCCTGTATTACTGGCTGTCAGCACATACATTTTCTATTAAGTAGTGAACCCTAAAACAGAAATTGAGCAAAATAAAACTCCCCAGAGGCAGCTTTAAATATCTGATATAAAAAAAGGGATTTAAACCCTACATTTTCTGTGTTTGGTGGATTTTTTTTATTAATAGATAAAAGTGCTAAAATATTCTTTGTGTTTTATCCTTTTCAGCTTTTGCACTGAACATGTACAGGACATAGAAGATGACAACCCTTTCTGGGAAAATACTGCTGTATTTTCCATCTTTTCCTTTGATTTATGCAAAAACGTGCTCAGCCCAAGGAACAAGTCCCTCCTGAATTGTGGTCTAAATGCCTGGACTGCAGGTAAATACCATGTTATACGTACTTAGAAGTGCCAAATCTTCAGCCACCAAGTTACAGCTGCTCAGTCTTAACACTTGAATCTCCGCTGCAAGCTTTAGTGCTCCCAAAAGCAGCTTTAGGTTCCCACCAACGCACTTATTCCAAGAAAGGTCTAATATCTCCAGTTCAGGAAGGTGAAGGGCAGCTTCAGCTGAAAAGATTAAGACCAGCAACTTCTGCTTACTAAGAGAAAACAACACGGCCTCAACAGACACCTCACCTGCAATTCACCTGTAAATAGGATCCCAACAGGCTGTGCTTAGAGTGACTTCTTTTATCCTAATAAAAGTCAGACAAAAGAAAATAAGAAAGGCCTGCCTATAGATTCTACAAGGAATCTGTGGAGGGGTTTATTGTGTTTCTATTCATGTTATTGGCTTGTCCTTGTCCCATTGAATTAATTTAATTTAATTTAATTTTATATTAATTCAAAGACAGGGGTTTTTTTTCTGTGAACTCACTATTTAAGGTGAAATGCTCTGTATCTTCTGACAACACTGATTTCTATGGTGTCACTCTTACATAATTGCAATGATATAAATATAGTACTCCTCCTGCAGGGACTTCAGATCAGTTTTGATTGCCTCTGCTTCTGCTGGAGGCAGTCAAGTCTTACTACAGGTTTAATGTCACTAGTAAACAGTACAAAATATAGGTGAACCATACACAGTAACTGAAAGATCCCTCTGTATTTAGATTTCATGTGCCATATGGAACACCTATCACAGGCACAGTGTAGCCACTAATCCACTGAGATTTGCAATAAGTAGGCAAAAGAGGCTGAATTTACATATCCTATGTTAGACTGGACTTTTCTTTATGGCTGTGCAATATCTTTTCCACTCCTACAGTAATTTCCTCTTTTGCCCCAGGCTTCACTCTACCCCAGAAAGTTTCTACTGAAGCTTTCACCTTCAGTGAGGTGAAAAACCCTCAGTCAAAACTTTACCCCACTAAACTGCAAATGAAGTGTTACATCCCAACTATAATTACAGCATAACATAAAATCATGTGTTCCTTTATCCCCCCAAATTAGGCAATGTATAAAACACTATCAGACAAAGGACTAAAAGGGCTTCAGCCAGTCAGATATATGGGGGGAACTGCTTTAACCGCAGGCTTTTTCCCTCGGGACCTGTGGTACGATGTAACCATGATCCTTGGAGTTCAGCCAAAGGAGAATGAAGTGCTTTGTCCCACAGGGATACCCAGAGAATAGACACACTTCAAAGAACATTCCTACCTAGTGATGAAAGCGACTCTTCACCTAAACCACAGTTGCTGATGGCCACAGATTTCAGCTTCGGCAAAAACCTGAGCCGGCCCAGAAGAGGATCAGATGAGACTCCTACACTTTTATTCGAGGATAAATTCAGCTCTTGAAGACTGGAGAGTAAAGGTATCACCTGGGCTATGAAAACATCAAATATTTATTAGACAGTCACATATCCACAACAAATGTGTAGTTGTATATTTGCCTGGTATAATTTCTTTTCTTTGTAAGTCAATCCAAAAGTCAAGGCCAAGCTTTTACACTCAAATTCGTGGTAATGTTTTAATCCATGAATAGCCTTGTCATTTTCAGTAAAAATGTTCAAGAAATTAGGTATTCCATACTGTGTGGAAGGTTGTCAGAACGTGGCTTCCAGGAAATTTTCCAGGTGAAGAAACATTAATTAAACATTAAATGAGATGGGGATTATTTCCAAATGTCTTCATTGCTAACTGAAACTTCATCTTATGCTATTATTCTCTATTAATCAATAAATTAAAAATAAATAACAATTGCTATTACTAATAATGAATATTTCCCAAAGCTTAATAGGCAGCTTTTCAAATAATCTTCTTTATTGTGGAAAAGAAGATGTGGGCAATATAGACTTTGAGTCATGGCATTTTGTTGTTGTTAAGGGTAAAAACTAATGTCAAAAAGTTATGATAATGCAAACAGAAAAATAAACTGTTTTACAAATTGATTGGGAAATGCCTTTTTCTTCCCAATAGCGCTTATAGTTGGATCAGTTCAACCTGGAGAAAGCCACAGCAGCAGCAATGCAAGAACTCCTAAAATCACTCTCTACTCAGTGTGCACTTCACCAGGAGAGTTTTAGGCAGCTACATGTCCATGCACATACACACCTTGGATCTATCTAATTCATAGCAGTGGAGGAACTGTCCCTGGGTATTTCCAAAATTACTGATTATCAAAAAAAAGCAGTGCTTAGAGGCAGTTCCCACATTCCCATTATGGGTCTGAATTATGGTGGATTCAGGTCCTTAATTCCACGTGGGATCAGGCACTCTGAGATTTCCTTTGGTTCAGCAAAAATACCCCTCCATATTGATCAAGAAAGCTATTTCCCTACACTGCACCTCCAGAACTGCCTAATGAAAAAATACTGAGATCAGCTATTCTGCCAGGCAGAATTCCTTACGTCTTTGAGATATTTTCAGAAGTCAAAACCTGGATTCTTAATGAATTTCCTCAACATGTCCTTACACAAAACGGTCATGTCCTCTTCTGTGACACAGCACTGGTGAAGATCAAGGACTTCCAGATTTTTCAAGCTGGCCAAATGAGCTGTTGAGTCTTTAAAGCCACCGCCAATCTCTCTGTTACACGATATGTCTAATTTCCTCAGCTCTGTGAGGTGCTGCAAAGCAGTGTCTGAAATGGGAGAGGGGGCAAGCTGGTCACTGGCTGCTACAACAGCCCAGGTCACAGCTTGGGCATTTATTTACTTCAGCGTCAAAGTTTGCACAAGGTATTGCAGGCAAAGCTCTTAGACTAAGCTTCAGAGTGTAATCACAGCAGACATACAGTAATACAGCAAAGCTTCCCCATCCATGCAGCTCCATTCCTCTCTGAAGGAGCAGGTGAAGGTGAGGCCAGCTCATCCCCCAAATCCATTCAATCCTCAGCCTTTTGCAGGAATTGCTGATGGATGTGCTAATTAATGCCAGTTGTTTTGCCTTATCCATGAGACATCCACTAGGGAGAGACACAGATAACAAGCCCATTTCATATGGCTTCACTGGGCACTCTCTAAGTGATAATGGTGAATTTGGATTTCCCTGGGAGAGTAGGATTAGCTTGTTAAAAGTGAGCTGGCCTGTCTGTGTCCTTGTCTAGGTTCTGTTTGGGGAAAGAGGAAGCATGTCCAGGGAGCCACTAATCAACCCTGAGATGTGTCTCAGATAAATGGTGTGGAGGGTGACTCTCCCCGTTGACTTTCACATGCTTGAGCTCAGGGCAGATAAATGTGACTCCTGCTGAAAGCCTCTGTAGTCTTTTATCAATCCTCAAACAGCAAATAACGACTGTCCATTAATGCTGCCAAAACATCAGCAAAATCCCACCTCATTGCCTTTCCTAAATGGCTTTCAGATGTACAGTTTATTCAGAATGAAAGTCTTTCTGAACATAAAGTCTAACCTAAGCCCTGGAGGCTGTCTTGCTTTAATCCACACATGTGCAAGTTTAACTCTTTCAAGCCTGGCACGTTTTTCAGATCCTGAGCCATAACCTTCATGCTGCAGCCGATGTGTTTGTTGATAGAGAGATCTAATACTTCAAGGTTTGGGATCACATTTAGAAATTCAGCTGGGGAAAAAAAGAAAAAAGAGAGGAAAACAAGAATTGGTAATTGTCTGGAATACATACAGATGAACCCTAGAAAAACACAGCACCATGACAAACAGAAAGAAGTGGGCTGGGTTTGCCTGTACATGTGGCTTAGTCTTGCTAAGTTCCTGTTCTACCTCCAAAATACAGCAAAATAAAGATTGGATAGGAATCAAGAAAAATCAGTGAAAAACCTGTATGAAAATAAAGGTGAAAAAATACGTGGACAGTTGAAAAAATACAGGGGAATAAAAGCAGAAATACAGAGAGAAAATACAGAGGATTGTATGTTACATATGGGCCTCCTCCTGCAGTGGAGATGAGAGCACAAAGGCTTCTCTTTACAGAGAAAACACCTTTGAAAACAAATACTCAGATAAAAAGACCACACAGGATTACACTGTGGTGAGAGACAGATGGGAGGAGTGGTCAGTGGTTGCCAGCTCAGCCTAAATTCCCAACTCTCAGGCTTTCTTTCCCATCTCATGGATAACTACATATTCAGCTGCTTAATTTTAAGCAATCAGTGCTGGAAATTTTGGCACACTTCTTTTGCTCAAGGTCTCAAAAGGTCCAGCACCCCTGGACCACAGAGGCTGCCAGACTGTGATTTAGATCTAATTGTCTCCTCAATGTTTCCTCACATGATTAGAGAAAACAACTTTCTTCTTTGGAAGAAACTGCATTAAATCCCCACATTTTGTCGTAAATACTGTTATAATGCATACAGCCATCAACAAAGTCAAATAAGCTCCATTCTTGTGAAGCCAGTCTCAGTCCAGCTAGATGGACACACATACCAAGGGATTCCCCATCCTTTGCAGTCAGGTTACAGTCTGTAATTTTCAGACATTTTAACTTGCATCCTTTCTGGAATTTTTTTGTTAGCAGCGATAGTTTTCCACCTATGTTACTGTTCCACGACAAATCCAGTTCTTCAAGCTGAGAAACAATTTCAAATGCCTCTCCTGTAACAGAAATATGGGATGATTCATTCTAGGTATCAATTTCAGTACAAACAAAAATACAAGTCTGAAATATATTAAAGAGGAAGGTTTGCCACTTAATTCTCAAATTACTTTATTTTTAATGTTTTGCCAGGAAAATTGTTGAATGAATTGTTGCTCCTGCAGCAAAGTTGTATAAAATCTCACGTTGTCTAAGGAGCATTGTAGATCACAAGTCATTGTTACAGTACACACAAGACCTGAAATTTATTCACATTCCCAAACTCTCATCAGGCTGTTGGACATCATTGTAAACCTGTGCCAGGACCCAAAAAGTCCAGTCTAGAGGGAAATCAATACAAGTGACAAGTCTGAATTTACTGTCCTGTACAGTTCTGCTCTGTTTTATTTGGCAAACTTCCAACATCCTCTGTGCTGTGTCCACAGGTCATTTTGGAAGGGAGGAAAGAATTCCTCACACTACTATTTCTGAAATGTGAAAGTTTCATGTCTGACAGGAGTTTCTGACTCACTTCATAAGAAAGCAAGATGATCATTGTTTTGACTCGAACTAACTTTCCCATGATTTCAAGGCAGACAGCACTGACCTTGATTACATTCAGAAAAATCAGCCTTTTCCAGGCTTGAAGCATCTGCCAGCATGATCTGTGCTTCTTTGAAACACCAACATCCCACTATAAAATCCAGCTTCCTAACTTCCTTTGCAGAGGAGGGAGGCAGATGCATATTTGCATATACTCATTCCCAAGAAAGATCAATTAATCAGACCATATGCAAATGCAATTTCAAAGTGTCCCACAAAAATTTTTGATCCAAAGTCTTGTCATCAACCTAATAATTGAGAACTGTATTTTAATAGTAACCACCTTTCATGTCTGTGTGTTTTCATAATTAAGTCTTCACAAAAGATTTATAATAGAAAAATAATTATTTCTGTAAGTGAATATCTAGGTTTGAGAGAAAAGGATATGTCTTAATTTTTATTTTTGCATTTATTTTAAATTATTGCCTCAGTCTTGAATACTGAACAAACTGTACAGTTGAAAAGTGCAGCAGAGCCTGTTTCTGCTTGACACTAGGACAAGCATTCCAGACACACTTTCCACCCAGAAGATAAATAAAGGACCATAACTCCAGGAATGGTTTCCTATCCCCTCACACAGTCACAGCTCTGAGCAATCTCATAGGAAAGGTTATTATGGTTACATTTGAGACACTGATTTCTAAGCAGAATGCACTGAATCCACAAGAGGTCACATTTCCTCAGATAGATGTGGACAAGGTCAAACAGTCAATATTGGCCTAAATACATGAGTTATTTTCAAAATTGCAGGCAAAATCAATGCAAACTGACTGTTGTTATTCCCCATGTCAAGGGCATCACATTTCGACTGGAAATTCAAGTCCTGTGATCAGTTTTGTGTTTGTCTCAGCAGAGGATAAACAGATATGGGAAGGAAACAGCACAGAACCCTGCAGAATAAATCAATTGGAAATATAGCAAATAAAACTCAAAAGGAAAAAAAAGTATGAGAAAAGAGTTTGAAAAAGAATTAACTTAATTTGAAAAAATAATAGAAAATAAAACACAGATTTTACCCTCATCAGAAATACATCAATTATTTTCACTAGCTTTTGGAGAAATGTGTTTTTCCTCCCCAGCAGATAGCATGACCTGCTTTTGAGCTACCAACATATACGTAATTTTATTTCTGAACCTTTCTTGGAAAAGGCTTGGATATGAACAACATAAACACCAGCTTTTAATCTCAGACCAGTTTTAGAACCTGCAAAATAAACAGTAACTTTTATAATCCATAGTTGATTGAGTTTGTCCTTCTTTTACATACAAACCACAGATCCACCCCAGAGTAAACTCCAGGCCCAGAGGTGACTCAGTGTCAGAACCTGAGTGTGTAATACCATCTTTATAACCTTTAAATCTCATGCCTTGCAGAAAGCAGGGTGCAGGCACTCCAAGGAAAGCATTAAGCAGAGGGATGGGCTTCTCTCAGACTTGCAAAAAACCCAAGTCATGAAGTTCTGAGGCAGCACTTCTGTTTTTTCTCCTCCAAAAGACCATTGGGGTTTTTATGATGAGCACTCATCTGTCCTGCAGCTTGAAGACCTGAGCTGACCCTACTCTGACTGACTCTGCTTCAGTTCTTCTGTCTACCATTAGATATCACAGCTAGCCAAAAAAATACTGATCTAAGTTGAAAACATGCTTTCCTGCAAACAGGACTGAATTCTGTTCCCTTCTGAGTGTGAAAGCTTCACACCCTGAGGAACAAACTCGGCAGAGGTACCTAAGGGTATAAGGTCACCCATAAGCCCAAGTTTCTACTGTTTCACAGCAGGAGTTGACATTGCCCAGTGTGGAAGCAGCAGGAGTGGGATGTAGGAAGAGATGAGATGGATTACATTAGCCCCAAGCTGTCTGGAAGTAAATGTAGATGAAATCCTGTACCTAAGGAGATGACATCCTCAGCTGTCAGCCTGCAGTTGTTAAGTCGAAGGACTTTTAACAGGTTCACATGATGAAGATGGACAGTGAGAGCTTTCAAAGTCCCACCAACACAACCATTCCAGGACAGGCTGATCTCTTCCAGCTCTGGGAGAAATGGCAGTAAAGAAGCTGCAAGGAAAGGAAAGAAAAGGCACATTTGCATGTTTCTGCACACTCTGGATGTCAACACATATTAATACTGAGGTGTTTTCTATACCAATAAAGCATTATAAAGCCATGACAATTTGTACCTCAGTTTTCTTATCTGTAGTTTGAGTGTAAGGACATTCATCTGCTTCACAGATCTGTATGATTTTTATATTTATATATATTACATCATTTATATGATTTATTAATTAATATTTCTCTGGGACCACCAGATGAAATGTTAAAAAACACCAGGTCTGTATAAAAGAAAGAGGAAGGAAAAGAGAAGAGTGAATAACTGAACAGGCAAATAAGAATTAATGAAGGGTATGAAGTGATTAGTTGAATAAAATGTTTATTTACCCAGCTCTGTTACATCTTCTTCACTTAATGTACAATTATTTAGATCAAGATTCTTGCTGTTGGGTTTCTTTCCCAGTTTCTGCATGAACTGGTTAAATCTCTGCTCACCAGATGGGGACTCCGCTTCAGAAATGAGATGTGAGTGTCCATCTGAGCAAGAGAGAAATAGGGCCCTGGTTACCTCTGGTACTTACAAAAGGTGTAAAACCTGCCTGAGGCTGCCATGGGAAGACTCCAGGAAATGAATTAAATCTGTCAATAAACCAGGCTCTGATTTTGATCAATGTTGACCTGAGTAGTAAGATCACTATAGATCAAATCACTACAAAGCTCCTGATGCAGAGTGAGAAAAGTGTCTCCCGTTGCATCTCTCCACACTGCCTTGTGCCAGTGACTTTGGATGTTTGGAACTGCACCACCAGTTCAAGGACATGAAATTCCTGCACAGCTCTGAACTGCAGCTGTTTGGGATGCACAAGCTGTGTTACCACTGCTCAGCAGTCTGAGCTGGATCCCTCAGCACCCAGTGGCCCTACAATTGTGTGGTGAACCTGCTGCTTCCTTCATGGCAACCCGTGTTCAGCTTCATACATCATCTGTGTAAGGCAGTTCCTGCTTTTCTGGGCTTTGCAAAGCGACACCCACTTACCTCCCTCTTCTATGCAGTTTGTACAGCAAGGAAAATTGCATTTACATGCAATGCTAAACCCTTTAGCAAATCAGTAATTTCATCTAATGCCTACTGCTGAAAAAAAAGCAGCCAAAAATTACACAAAATAGCAATCCCACTTTCAGTAGCTGTCCTGTCACTGTTTCCCCAAACTGACCAAAAACCCTTAGGACCAAGGATGGGGTTCTGAGCCTCACCTTCCAGCTCCTTTTTTAAAATAGCTTCATTTTCCCTGGTGTGAGTGTAAAGAGTATTCTTGTATGTGCAAAATAACATACATGATGAATTCCCATCCCCTTTCCTCCCCCTCCCCAGTGTCAAGTGGAAGGAAACATCTCCTCTTCTTGTCTTCAGATTGCTTTAGCAGCAGGGTGGACAGAGACCCATCCTAAATACAACAGGCCAAGCTACTGCTCAAAGCTTGGCTCAGAAACCAAATAAGCTCTGCAACTAATGAGCTGACTTCAGCACTGACCTCTCACATGGGAGACCAAGGGAGAGGTCACCCAAAAGCTTTATCCCTCCTCAGCAACATGGATCTTACTCCTTGCTTGGCACCTATCAAATTAGAGGGTACATCCTTGATAATGTTCCAATCAGAAGTAAATCCTGATTAAAAGATAAGCTGTAAGGAGCAAATACAGGATTTTGGCTAGCAAAAACAGCAACTGATTTTCTATGAAATTAAAATATATACACGTGCACATATATTTCATTATTGTACCAGCATTACCTTCTACAGAGACATCTTCCTTCTCACTCTGATCATCAGCTCCAGAGTTGTTTATTTCTTTTTCTTCAATTTCCCTTCTGTCCTTGCCTTCAGATTTCCCAAAGTCAAAGCCCCTGAAGAATTTTTTGATGGCTGAAGGCTGCTCTTCCCTTTTTTCAGGAGCACAGCTCTTTCCTTGGAACTGTTTTATAACAAAGTCAAACGGGGAACTCTTTGGGGTGTCCTCTTCCTGCTTATCCTGGCAGTTCAGCATGTCATCTTTCAGGGGATCAGCAGACATAGAATTAGTTTTTGTAATGTTCACTCTTGCTTACCTTCTTTCATAATGGCACTGAGAATTCACCACCATTGCCTTCATGCTAATAACAGAACACTGTTTAGTTGACCAGACTGAACATATCTCTCCTCCTTCAAAAGGAACTGGTAATGCTCAGTGTTGGCACAGCAGACTCAATGGTCTCAGTCCTCGATGGCACAAGTATCACTCTCTGCTGCCTTGTTAAAGCAAACTGCCCTCGAGGCCACCCCACCTGAGCAGAGAGTGCTGAGGACTAACCTGCTGCTTCCCCTGGTATTCAATCCCCAGGTTCAGCTCATAGTCCTGTGGCCTCATTTAGAGAATCAAGGCTGAGATGTCCCTGTTCTGAGGGGATGCCAGGTTACATCTGATACCAAAGTAATTTTTCATGCCAAAGACCAGTCTGGCAGTCAGGAAGGTGAGAGGAGGAGAAGGAGGAGGAGGAGGAAGAGGAGGAGGAGGAGGTGTACAACAGGGAGAACAAGGCCATCCTTGCCTGAATAATGTCACAGCTCAGGGTGGAACAGGCAAATGAAACCCCAGCACCCTTAGAGCAAAGCTGAAGTGACAATGCCAAAAACAACCAGATATCATAGCTGTGGACACTGGGAATGTGTCACTGCTGGAAGAAAACAAACCCTCAGGGAGCTTATTTGGAACAGTTCAGTGACCTCAGTTTTGGTCACTAATTCACAGGCACAGTAAAGTTTGACTCTATAATTTACACAGCTTTCCTCATTTCCTTTTATGCTTTTATACAGCTTTCCTTATTTCTTTTTATGCTACACAAGCTATAGCATCAGCCAGTGATTCTGAAGCTGTTTTGTTTTTCTCTAAACATTAATTGGACGGTCTTTCTTTAGTTGTAATTCCAGCATTTGCCCACACAGACATGCTTTTAATGGAGCAGTCATGAAAACTAAGCAGGCATTCATTGACTTTGTGAGGACTTTGAGGAAAAGACATGTACGTGTATGGAGTCCTGCTGTGTGCCATCGACTGCGGGGGGAACGAGCAGCGCTCAGCCCCCGAGCCTATAACACAGCAGAGCTCACGAATGGATTCCTGTGCTCACACAGACTCCGCCTTCCCCAGCACAGACCCGCACACAGAACTCGTTCCACAATTTGCTGTCACCCACAGAGTACATGAACTCGGTCATTTCCACAACCATCAGTTATGAAGAATGTCACTGGCATCCCCTTCCCAAAAACAGAGAAACACATGAAGAAGAATCAGAAACCCTGTGACTTGCACAGATAGTTTCCATGTTAATATAGCAAGAGTAAAAATAAAGCAAATGTAATTTTTATATACATATACTTTGTGTGTGTGTATTTAAAAATATGAGTATATATATATACTGATGTGCATATATGTATGTACATTTTCTCATTGTGTTAGAAGTTTTCTGCCATAATACAAGTTTTCAAGGGCAGAGCACTTACAATTACAAGAAGCTGATGCACTGTTTAGAGTCTGGCTCTTAATATGTTGTCACAGCTCTATTTCTTATAAATACAGAGCTGATACAAACCAATGTACCGAGATGTACATGCACAGTTCCTGAGCTGCAGAGCACTCCTGCTTACCCTGGCTGTGATTTCATGCTGTAGAGTGGTATTATTTTAGACAAAGAACATACCTGTCTTCTCCATTGGTTCTCCTGAGGATCCCTTTCACGTTTCACAGCACTTTCAGGGCTTGCAGGAGAGGTGAGCCATGACACGCAAACAAAACCCCACTCCTCTCCTTAAGAGGAACTTTGCAAGTAGTTTTCTCTCACAAGTTTCTGCCTTCATCAGTTTGACAGCAGCAGCTCTGCACAAGCTGTGTGTGGGCTCTTCCCCAATGCCTCTATTCCTTTGCACAGTATCCAAAAGTCAGGCTGCTGTCCCTGGCCTCTCTTTTCTGGAGAGGGTGGAGAAGTCCATGTAAATTCTCTGATCATGTCCCAGCTCAGATCACTCTCAAGGCAGAAATCAGGAAGTGGCAGCACAGCCCTCGATGCTGCACCCAAACCACTGCACCTCCCTGAGACAGCTGTTGTTAGAAGGGGCTGAGTCACCCTATAGATCAGGTTACAAGACTACCTTAAGAAAAGCTCTTTGTTTTCCCACCCCTTTTGTCCATAGTGGTCAGAAATAGTGCTGGAGGCTGAGCAGAGCCCTACTGTCAGCAGGATGTTGCACAGTTCAGTAAGGAAAAGGGATACAGAGGACCAGGGCACTCCTGTTCATTTTGGGGCAACAGGAGACAGGAGAGGAGGTCACACTGCATCATCCACTGCAATCTGCTTATGGGCAACATCATGATACAACATTACAATGCAATCATTGGACACACCCTATATTGCCTCAAACTTCATTATATCTTTTTTTGTCTGTCTGCCCTGAAGTCTGATTTCCATGATGGAGAACCTTACAATTCCTATCTTAACCATAAAATGGCCATTTATGCTGAATCTCTTTAGCCTTGATAATCCTTTTCAATCTATGAGGTCTTCCCTTTTGTGGGCTAAACCAGCCAAACTCTTCTTATCTCCCCTCATATGGCAAATTCTCAACTTCCCTTATCATTTCCTGCTCACCTGTGTCTGCACCTGTTGCAATATAATTTATACTTCCTTAAACACAAGAGGCCATCCATGGATATGGGCACGCTAAAGACATATGGGAACTGGAGTGATTTTGGTGGGGAATGATAAAGCTGGTAAACAAAACTAATGATTCCATTGCAAGCAGCTGAGGACAGGCCTGACTCAGTGTGTCAATGCACTAATGATTCCCACAGGGTGGAATAAGGCACAAGGACCCAAAGGATAAGATTAAGAATAGAAAAACTTAAGAGTGAACATCATGCCCATGAGAAGTGTCACACTGGGAAACATTTACACCAGGGAAAAATGCACAAACCCACTGTGATCAACCATCTTTCCCTACGTGACTGGAGGGCACATTTCTGTTCCTGAACAGAAAGGATCTCCAAGCTGGTTTTAGGGTTTTCTGACACCAGCAGTGACTGTCCTGTCCCAGTTTCTGAAACTAGTATCTCACTACAGACCTGTATCCACTGGGAAGGATCACTCCCTGTGTGCTATTTAACTTCATAAATTCAGGCACCTCAGCTATACAGACTATGGAAAATCCCAATCACTTGTGTCAGTAAAGAACTTGTTGGATTTGGCAGCTCTTTACTTGTGCTTAACAACGGAGTGACCAAGGATGAAGCAGGGACAAAGCAACCTGTATTTTTGAACACGTGCCGGGTTCTTCTGGCCCAAGACATTCAGTGCCCACTGCAATTCAATGAGAATGTGGAATGGGAATATTTGATAACCTCTATTCCCTGAAACTGGGGAAATCCTTAAGCAGGTTAAGCACCAATTACAGTGGTTGGGCTGGGATAACTCGCACAATCTGACATCAGTGTTCCAGGTGATGTGCTGCCCATGCAGAAACTCTTTCATCACTGGAGGCTGTTGAGTGACAGTGACAATCCCTCACAGGCTGCCTGTAAATCAGTGAGAAGGGAAATGCAGTTTCACAGTGTCTCCTGTTCGTAGAAGGCAAACCTTTACCTTTTTTACAACAGCTGTGAGGGAAGAGGGGACAAGAGGGTTATCCCAAAACAAAGCAGTTAATGAGAGTGAGGTGGCTGCACTGGGCTGCAAACACGAGCAGTGCTTTGCCACAGGCCCAGGCTGTGCTGTAACACATGATCTATCACGACAGCCAAGCTCAGCCAGGCCCTGTTATCTGCTGTGTCTGTCTCCTCTGTGACACACTTCTGAGCAGGTGTCCTGCTCCTGCCTCCCAGACCTGTGTCTGCTTCCTGCAGCACGTCACGGGCAGCGTGGGGCAGGCTGAGCTTTTGGAGTTTAAAAATAATAAATGCCTTCCCCTCTCTATCCAGTTAAATGGTCTGTGACCATCTGCCGGGTGCTCAGTGTCACACTTGTTTATATCCACTCTGCCCTCTGTCTAGGCCTAGGGCAAGGTTAGGAACAGAACCAATTTTGGAACAAAATAGTTAAAGTTGCATCCCACACAGCATCCATCAGTGAGAGATTAATGTGGATTTTTGTACTTTGCCTCATTGTGACTCCTTAATCCGGCATATATTCCAAAGAAATAATGCCATTAGAGGATTAGTGCCACAAGTTCATTTGAAAAAAAGGATTTGCAAACACTGAAATCCTATATTCTATGTACTTAATCACCAAGTATCATTTTGGGGATTTCCTCTCCCTTTAGTAGTGTCTCTTTCAATGAAACCCAAGCAAAGTAACAACTCTGTTTGGGATGACCCTTATTATCCATTAAGGAAAACAAAACCCCAAGCATCTGGTATAAATAATGGAGAATCTAAACTCACTGGATTAAACCCATCCTTGCTGCCTTACAAATGCTGCACTTATACCAGGGAGGCACTTGGCCCAATATTTATATAGAAATTAATGATTTGGGTATTTATGTGCTAGGGATTTTTGATATTTTGAATCCTGTAGCACATAGTAACACTGACCTTTGTTTGCTTCCATGGCAATTCCCTTCCCCAGCTTTGCCTCCATGGGCTTCTCTTGCGTGGCCCAATTTTCTGCCCCAGTGAAGTGGGGGCAGTTTCACGGACCAGGAAATTGCTGGGGGTGGAAAAAGGTTTATTGCTCCGTGGTTGACTTGGCCAGTGCCAGGGGATTCACCCTTGGGCTGTGCTGACTCAGAACACACGTGCCAGGAGCTGCTGCCAAATGGAGGTAGGGGAAGAGTGGACTGATCCAGCACCAGGTTCACTGCCCTCATCTTTCCCAGCCATGTACATCAAACCATGCTCTCCACAGCTGTCTCCATCCTCTCTCTCCTTCTCTGTCCCTTCCACTCAAGCTCTGACTTTGACCCCTCATAAGTTCAGCCTTGCCTACACAGCTGGGAATCCTTCAGCTGGCACTGATGCTGTGCCACAACATCTGTGTCATCCACTCATTTGATGCTGACTTTCTTCACACCCAGGCAATCCACAGAGCAGCAGGGATCAGCTTTAGGGCCAGACAAAATCCTTCAGAAGAGACTGCAAATAGGATGGGGTGGAAAGACCATTCCCCAAGGAAGAATGGACACAGCTGCACTCACTGGGAAGTGCTCTGCAGAACCAAGGTTAGGAAACACAGCTCAGGCTTCCAGGTACAGGTCAGCACTGTGTTGTCCTCTGGATAAACACTTTATTTTCATCTATTCCTACACTCTTAGAAATATTTTACAACATTGACACTTCCCTGGAGCAAACTCATTCCAGACTTCCCAGATCAGTGTGCATGCCTGAGGATTCAATTTGATCCAAAGTGTTTGAGTATCCTCATCTTTTCCCTCAAAATAAATATTCAACCTTCTGATTTTGATGGCCCAGAAGCCTCAGTAGTTCCTCAGGCAGCCATTTAAAATACATTTCACTGTGTGAAATGAAATGAAAACCAAATCAAATCACCTCATTCCATATTTATGGACAACCATAGAGTGCTCACAGGAGGGGTTTGAGGAGGCACTGAGAAAATACAAAGCCAGATAAAACCTTGGGTTCACAAATGTGTGCTGAGTAACCCTAAACAGCCCCCTAAACTCTGTAGATTTCATGGGTGGAAAGGTTGAGGAAGATTTTGATATTTCGCTGTACTTCAATACTTTGAACATAACAAAAAGTAAAGTTATGAAACTCTGGTGCCAGCATGCAAAAGTGAGCTCTGCCTGACCTGAGGGGGCTGCACACTTGGCAGGACAGGGCCAGGTTCAAGGCCAGGTTGGACTGGGCTTGGAGCAACCTGGTCTAGTGGAAGGTGTCCCTGGCCATGGCAGGGAGGGTGGAATGAGGTGGTCTTTAGGGTCCTTTCCAACCCCAACCATTCTGGGATTCTATGACAGTGACATGTGCTGGATGGACTCGCTGTGAGCAGAGGTGTGTGACAGGCCCTGTTGCCACTGATTTATTACAGCTGTAAGAATTTCAACCTTCCATATACCAACACAGACGGTAAATACGAACTGTAGAATTCTAAAACAGATTCTTTTTTTCAAAGCCAGAATTTACCCTATGAACTATTTAATATTAGCAATTATAATTAGATTTTTCCAACTACTCATTCATATTGAATATGCATTTTGAATTCCATAAAATTAAAGACTAAAAGATCTATAGCAGCAAATGTATATTTATATCCTCAATGCAGACATTTTTAACACTCTGATATCAAGTTACTCCTTTTTAAATGGAACTACACAAGTAGAAACTTAATGTTTCATTCTCTCTTACAATATACGAGACTAATGGAGAAGATTTTCAGTCTGGAAAATTCTTTTTAGTTGAACTTATGCCAGGATTAATCCCCTTTCAGTTAATCATTTACATGAATGGGCAATCTGCAGAGTTCACGCAAGGCCTGCAAACTATATTAATTACTAGAAACCTAATTACAAATCAACAGAGTCAAAGGATCAGTGGTACTTCCATACGGTACCATCTGGTACAATGGGGCTGGAGAGTTCACCAAAACTCCTCATTGCATTGTGTGCAACTTCAGCCAGAGTGTGTGTTGACAGAGAGAGCAAGTTTATGCACATACAGGAGCTGATTGTAAAGCACTTTTAGGGTAATCCTAAAAGACGGCACCTGATCCCTGTATTCTGGCTGTTATTGCAAAAGTTGGTTCAAAATAAACCCTAAATCCATACTCAGGGTAATGGAAAAAAAATGGCTAAACAGGCCAATAGGAAAATGTCTGCCATGAAATGGTTTATTAGAGTTACAAAGTATGTGTATTGTCAGGTTTGTTAGTTATTACTTTGTTAGTTATTATTCCAATATAAAAAGGCATGTACAGGGTGAAATTCTGTAAATGACATGAATATGGCACAGTGCAGTTTCCATTATGTCTGGTGTGCATGCATGGAAATGGTAATTTAATTTTATCAGTTGATTTGCTCTTTCAACATGTGGTGAGTTTAAAAGTTTTGACCAAAACACATTAGTCTTCTCTTACACCATGTTAACCAAACAAAAAATGAGATCCTTGAAACCTCAACTTGTATGGTTTCCAACCATTTTGATACAGGGACACATAAAATCCAGTCTTCTTTCCACATAGATCATTTGGTCAATTTAATTTCCAAAGGATCTTAATGGTTTGCCATATTTCATCACTGAGATTCACTCATTGGCTTTTGGAATTGAGATCAGCCACACTAAACAAAATTTAGTGGCTTCATTTTTGTCTAAAGTTTGGCTCCAGTTCTCTCTGATTAATTCCTGGATTTCCATTGGGAATGAGGCAGCTGTGTAATCCACCTGGTTTCTCCAAACTTCTCTCAAGAGCTGTGGTAAATGTAAAGCTCTTCCTCTGAACAAGCAATCGTGTTGCAACCTGTTGCCTTTGCAGTGAGTATCTGCTGGCCCTGTCAGTATGAATTTAGTACAGGAGAACATCAAAGTTGGCCACTTTTCAGAGTGTCTGCAACTGAATAAGGAGCTACCCCACAACCAAGTGAAGGGCTGAGGATTGGGGAAAAAATTAACTCCCAAGGAATGCTCCAGCTTGAAGGACATTGTGCACAGCCAGGACATCAGATGATTACAGTGACTCTGACACACAGCTTTGCCTGTTCCCTTCCCTGGTTATTTTTCAATTTCTTGTGCAGCAAGATCCCGCCTGTTTTTAAGCCTCTGTGTCACTGTAAAGTCTGTGTTTGTTCCTAATCCCGGGATTCTAGGACACAGCTTCTTGTTCAAACTCATTCTTGCAATTCCCAGCCTACAGGTCCTAGACTTCCTAGACTTTCCTCCTCTCTTTACTTATGCTTGTGGAAACTGTGCTCTTCTAGACTAGACCTTCTGGGGAAAATATGGAAGGAAGTGACATTTAGATAAAGAATGTGATGTGTCTGAACACCAACTTCATTTTGGGAAAAGACAGGTTGATCTGTGATAAATAAGCCATTTACCAGGTTCTGTATCAGTCCAGTTAATTTCATTATACAGAAATATGTCTCCACTGAAGTGGAGATAAGTGGATTTTTACCTTGCTTCAGTAGATTTGATAAGGAGAAGAAAGAGGGATTATCACTCTTTCACAGATTCCTCCCTTATGACAGACAGTGTTTAGAAACAGTGGATTAAAACCTGCTTAGATTCTAGTTTAGCAGGTTCTCTACTTAGACAAATCCATTCCAGCACTGCATCTTGACAACCAGCATAATTCTTGAACTAGTAATAAAATTATCTAATACAATTTCTGCCTTCCATTTTTGAAGACTGATACATTCCATCAGCTGAGCCAGGTCTGTCACTGACTTTGTCAAAAGGGAACAAAGAAAAGTTCTGGCCCAAATCAGTGCTGATAAAATGTTGAGTGACAATGGTAAGACTATATCTACTTTAGTGCAAGGAGCTCATTCCACACTGATAACCCACTCTGGTACTCCAGGAATTGTGAAAGATGTGGAGTAGTTGACATTTCTTTTGAAATTAATGGAGAGAGTCTCCTTGTTCATAATTCAGCTTTGGAACAGTACCTAAACTGCCCAGAACTCTACATTACTTTGTCCCATTCACAACTCATCTCCTACATCCCTTTTTCTCCCTCCTTTGATGCTTTGCCATTTTTCCTGCTGGTGAAGACCACCAGCAGGAACAGGAATGCTGAGAGACACCCAGACCACTGCATGATTCAGAAACACATCCCTGCCTGATGCCTGCAAAATCTCATCAAGAACAACTTGGTCTTCTCTGGACAGGGACCACTGAAGCATCTTTGTGCACTGTGTTTGTCACAGTTCAGTGCAGCCCACAGCAATCCTGCCTCTGTGCCAGAAACCAAGGGCTCAATGCCAGGGATCTTGTGAAGCAGTTTGTTCTCTCTCCAAACTTCCCTCATTAGGTAAAACGGGAAAAAATAAATATATATCCTTATTATATTCCTGGTTTGTTTCTACCTCAGGAAGTAATTTTTCCTGATATTAAAATTTTTGTGGTTTTCCTGAAATGCAATTCACACGGATTAAAACATCTGATGAAAAATGGATGCTGTTGCAAGACTTTGTTTTTAATTTATTTGGGCAACCCCACATCTTACACAGCATTTGCTTCAACTTCACCCAGAAAATCTCAAAAAATTCCAGCAGAGGAACTTATTTCAAGACTGTATCTACTCATTACATATCAAGTCACAGGTTTCTGTAGGCAGCTACAGACTCAGTGGAATGGATTGAACACAAGCTGAAAATTATCTTTAAGCCTGGAATGCTCCTTTGCTTCCTTCTCTGCCTGTACATGCAAAGATCTTGACAACAACATGAAAACTATTCTCAGGTTATTTTAGTTGGTGTCTAATTTTTTTTTAAAGCAAGTCCTAAAATAATATTTAAAATCTACTATTGGATTTTTTAAGCAATGTTTCTGATTTTCTTCTTTGTAAAGAATGTCCAGAGAGCAACAAAAGAGCCACGATGGCACTTGCAACAAAAATATTTAGAGAGCCTCAGTCACTTGAAAAAAATCCCATATTAGATACTGCATATGTATTTTGTGTTATGTTATAAAAAATTAGTTTGTTTTCTGTGAGGACGTGCTGAACTATAGCAGAATCACATCACTTTGCTAACAATAAAACTTCCTTGAAAGTGATTTTCAGTAGATATGAGCCCAATTTCTCCAGATTTAGGCATTGGTTTAGTGTTTGAGAGAGGACGAGGGACAATTTTTAGTTGTTGCAGTGAGCACCTGATGAACTTCAGGCAGGTGTCCAAGGATTAACAAACATCAACACTGTTGTACCATCAGCTGACACGGATATTGGAAGAAACTAAGCACTCCCTGGCATTTCAAAACCTGCCATTTCTAGGAATTGGTTCTGGGAGCCAACTCCTGGCCAGTGAGAATTAAAGAGTAACTTGCCGGCTTGAGCAGTATAACCATCTGATCCCTGTGTTAGCCTCACAATATGCTTAACAGGATTTCCACCTTGCAGCTCCCCCCAATCCAATCGGATACACAGTTCTGGGATATCACAGTTCTGGGATAACTGCTTGCCAGTGGTCAGAACTACACCCTTTCTAAAAATCACTATGAATAGGTAACACAACAGTGAGAGCCAGGCAACTGCAAACCTTCTCTCGTATTTCTTGTTGGAACAGGAAGATTTTAAGTGAATGCACCAAGCATCTTAAAAGCTAACAACGGCTTAGCAGGTTAAATGTGAAATAGGTTTATCAGCTCAGTGTAGTGCTCTTCATGTAATTATGTTTTTACAGCCTGGTTAGGGGATGGTATTGGAGAAGAGCTTGTGATGTCAGAGTGGGGAGGGCTTAGGAGCAGGGATGAGGGCTAATCAAGACAAGTTCAGTTTGTATTTAAAGTCAAGTCAGCGTTAGTTAAGGCAGTTTTTGACATGTTAATCTTGATGTGTTTTAAGAGCTGCCAAACACATTACTGAGGCAGCCTGAAAGGAAGATCTATAGCAGAGTAACACACTCTTGGATGTTCATGGTGTCTTCATTTTACCCAAAACTAAGGTCTGCACGATAGATGTAAGTATACATAAAACAAAAAGTGCTGGTTTTTAGTGTAAATGGTGATGCAACACCTGTTAAGCAATACCAAGACGTGTATGATTTTTCAGATTTTGATAGGAAAGTCTTGTCTAGCGACAGAAACGGAGCAGATCAAAGCAAACTTGTTCATGGTGATTTTATGTAAGAGCAGCACTGGAGTGCAGAGACTAAAGTTAGAAATAGGCAGAGGTGATGCAGAAAAAGTGAAGTATGTGATTAGCTATGGTCTGATTTCTCAGCAATCTGCTATATATATTCCTATGAGTAAATAATTCTGCATATTTGGGTGCAAACGCTGTATTTTTTATGATATAAATTTGATCATTTTAGAAATACTTAAAGATCTATTTTGCAAATGGAGGATTTTACTTTGGGAAGGCTTGTCATTGCATATTAAGTATTTTATTAGAAAACTTTGCATACAGATTGTGTTGCTTAATATATATGCACCAATGTTTCCCTGTCTTGTCTAACTCTAACACAATATTCTTAAAAGGTAGCTGGTTGTTAATATACATATCTATATCTTAATCTTTGTGATAATTTATATTTTTAAAGTACAATAGAAAAACCTCAACATTTTACAGGTACTTCCTGGAGCAGTGGATTTTCTAAATCAGTGTGCAATCAGAATAAATCAAGGCCATCATCACACAGATATATTTGGCTCATTTAGTCTGATAAACCCACATGAGATTTACCCAACGAAAATTTTGCCTCTGTGTGTAGCCATCATAACAAACCCCAGTGCTGGCAGCTTGTGGAACACCAGTGGATGCAGTGGTATACATTTTTGAAAAATAATATCATAATGTAATAAGGGTTCCTTACAGGTTGTTATTATCTGAATCTGTGCATGGAATTAGCTGCAGATTGAGAAGGGTTTGGGCACTATTATGTTGCCTTCAGAGCTAAAAATTCAAGTTCCTTAGTTACACAACATGTGAATTTCCAGATCTCCGTAGTGCCCCAGAGATATAGAAAGAGTGGGAGAGGGAGGCAATCCTAACTCAAGTAATTTCATCATGGTCTGATCCTTCAAACTGGAGCTGAAAATGTTCAGTCTGAGTTGCTGATTTCATTGTCTGTTTACAGGATCAGGTGTGCAATTCCACATGTTAATCTCATAGGGGGGAAAATTTTGTATTAAACACGTGACTTTATACATGAATTCATAAAACAATAGCAGTTTTAGTATCTGACACGTGTGACTTCCACATATTTTAATATACCTGCAAATATTTTTTTTCATATGAACATGCACTGTCACTTGCTTTGTAATAAAGCAAGCTGACCTGGAATTATTAATGACAAAAACTCACACCATCTTGATTTACCTCAGTGGTCTAAGACACATCAAATGCAGTTCTCTGTGTTATTGGAGGATTTGGGGAAATCTGAGGGATCCTGCTGCAGTATTTAATATCCCGACTAAAGGGTCAGATACTGAGGATTCAGTATAAGTTTTCTAGATTCAAACTCTTAGATAGCCAGTGAAGTTGAAGAGTTGCTAAATGAAAAGAGTTTTTAACAGCCTCCCTAAATCCCTTTCCTCTTTCCACTACTTGGTTTCTTTTGGCATGGAAGAATTGTCATTTGCACTAGTATTTCATGTTAAAGCAAGACATAAATCCCACTGAAATTCAACTGCATTTCACTTGGAAGTACCAACCTTGCCCTCCAATGATTAGGAAGCTTTCCACCCCAAGACTTCCATTTCCAGTATTAGTAAATAAATAAATAAATAGATAGATAAAACCCTACTTATTATTTTATACTTTAAAATTAAAATTATTAAAAAGAGTTTCATTTCCCTTTAACTGATCCCACTTAAGCCATATTTTGCAATCTTTGGGCTTCTAAAAAAGTCAAAGACAAGAGGATAATGTTTCAAATGTCATCCCTAATTATGAAATAAACCCACAGTGAAAACAAATGACATCATGCTTTTATCTCTGTGTATATAACTGATGTAATAGGAAGACTCATTCCTTGTAAGCCCTGTGCCAGTTTGCTGGGATACAGGGTGGGTGTGCAATGTCACATCCATGTGCACACACACACTTTCTCCTCTACAACCACTATTTTTACTAGTTCTTGCTTGGTTACTGTACTTAGATTTTTAACAGGCATAATTCAAGCCCTCAGTGTGACCCCAGCAGGAGCCTTTGGGTGCTGCTATGAACACAAATAAACAATATCAGCCCTGTGGTTCTGCAGAGACCAGTCCTGTGGTTACAGCGCTGAGCTGAGAGGGAGAAGAGCTGAGCACAATTCCCACCTCAGCTGCTGACTGTCCTGGATCCATATGCCTCCAGTGCCATATCAAACAGCAGGACTGCTCCTTTTTCCTCCACCATCTCTCTCTCTCACCTCATAGGCTTTGTGGGATCTCAGTGTGTGTTTGTGCTCAGCACAAGGCACCTCCACCTCTGGTTTTAGTCAATGCATCACTGTTGCCTTAGTAGCATGCAGGAATAAGTTTCCCTTTGCCTCCAGCCATTCCAGGGGGAACAAGATGAACTTCTGTTATGAACCCAGCTTAGTTCCTGAAGGATTGAGTTTGCCAGTACTAAGCCTTGACTACTTCCTGACACCAGTGTGTTTAAAAAACAGAAAGAGTGACTTGCTGCTTGCAATCTTACCAAATAGCTGGGTCAGAAATGGGGAAATCCGTGTCTCCAAATCCGTGTGAATGCAATGCAAACTCTTCTGGCTGTCACACACAGTATAAATATAGTTATTTTCCTTTCTTTAGGGAATGTATCGTTCTCAATCCAGTTTTAGGATTACACTCTAATCTCAGTCTCTGAGCAGTCTGTGCCCACGTATCTAGGATTAGAATTTAGCCCCACAGCCTCTCCAATGGCACCTTACCCCAATTAAGAAGGCATATTTCGTGTTCCTCTATGACATAATATTAATATAATTGCTTTTTTGATTTCCAAAAGTCATTTAATTTGTTGGCTGTGGACTCCGGAATAATTATAGTCTCTAGTTTTGTGACTCTTAGCATGAGTTTAGAGCAAGAACCCTTGATCCTACAGTTAATGACATTAGGAGTATTAGTAATATTGGAATATTTATCTATTTCTTTAAACAGCACTTGATTTCTCAAGTAATCAGGAGAGGTTTTTCTAAAAAGGAAGTCAGTGGAAACACAAATGAGACTATGTATGATTTCAGTCATAAGCAGGGACACATGTTTATATGTTTGACTGATGTCTCTGACACAGATTAACTGAGCATATTAAACAATACTCAGCTTCTTCCAAACAGTCTGTGGAGCCACTACTGAGGTGCACCAAACATTGACTTTAAAAAATGCTAATTCCATGTGCTTGATACAAATAAAACCAATATTAGTTAACGAAACCTTAATGCATTTAACTATAAAAAACAAGTCTTCCAACAGACCTATATTATACATAAGACTATATTGTATCTTGCCAATGCAGTTAATAACATGGACACACGGCCTGGTACAGACATTTTGAAACTCCATGGGAGCATGATTAGATTTGCAAATGCTTCTGGTTCATGAAGTTCGTGTCTTGCCACTTCTCATCTAATAAATTGAGACAGAATTAGTCCTGGGTGAGTGGTTCTGCCTGCTGCCAAGAAGGGTTTGCTAAGGGTAAAACTCTAAAAGTAGAGATTAACTTGTCTTCATCCCCGTAATGTGCTGTACAGCCAGGATTTGTGCAATAGGATCAGAGCAGAGCCATATATGAATCTAACGCTGGACAGCTGGTGTGTATGAATTTATATGAACCCCGATGCCAGATTTTGAGCTACCCTCAAATCCCAGCTAATAAATGTATCAGAACTATACTTTCCCTGTTCCCTCACAGAGGCTTTGCTGATGTGGTTTCTAATATGCCCATTCTTATGAAAATAGTCTGAACCTTGAGTACCCTAAATTTGACCTGCCAGGCTGAACCACAGCTAAGTAACCAAAAGAGATGCTTTTCCAAATGGAATAACATAGATTAGTCAAGTTCAGCACCACCTCCAGACATAGAGTTACACACAAGTCTTTACAGGAGGTTATTAAGCTAACTATTTATCCTACCTGATCAATTCAATACTTCCCTGAGCAGGAAATTCAGGGATATTAAGAAATAATTTGATACAGATAACATATACATACAAAACATGTTCTTTGTGTTAAATTTGAACCAAACTGATATTCTGCCATTCAACTTGGAGAAGTAGTTTATAATTTTGGTAGAAATAACATCTCAATCTTTTATCACAAATGCCAGAGTTATTTTTATGTACCTGAGAAAAAAATCCAAGTTAAGCTAAAAAGGATTGATTATCACACCAATGATGTCATGAAGCAACTCCAGTGAAAACATCATTAAGGAATCAAACCCTCCTTTTGGCTCATGATGATTCAAAAACTGGGTCAATGGAAGCAGTAAGCTAGAGCTTGAGTGGAAGAAAGTATCAATGAATTTTCAATACTATTTTTCAATACTATATCTTTTCCCTGTGAAACCAACAGACCACAGAGTCTACCTTTGCAAGGCTGGGTTGTTTATGTGATGCACATTGCCTGAAGCAAGGGATGTTGCCTGAAGTGATGTCTGTGAATCTTGGTCATCTAATCTATCAGTAAACATGGATCAGCTCCACTGTGGGTGCTGCTGCATTCAATACCCCACATTCAGGGAAAACCTCACTTTTTAAAAGAAAGTTTTAAAGCAAATTCTTTAATAGTTTCTGCTTCAGCTCTGAAAGGAGGCAGTGTGAGAGACTGCCTGTCAACAGACACTGTATCACATCCAACACAAGATCCAGATTTGTTTTAGGGACTGCACAGACAGCACAGAGAACACCACAGCAATACTGGTGCTACTGGTTTCTAACCTCAGGTACTGCTGTGGATAGATATCTGTCACAACAGACAGGGTATATGGGATCCTATGTGGGGGATCTGGGTCAGAAAAGATGGGTCTTTTCCCACTAGGGTTTCCATGATTCTACACTTTAAAGTTGAACAACCTAATTTTAGTCACAGGTGTGATTTTAGGGGCAAGTGTAGAAGTTCTGGGTAGGCCTGATGAAGGAAGCGTCTTTTATCTGTTCATCTTTTTCCCACACAGGGACATATTCCCCAGAATACAGCACATTCACAGCTGTGACTAAAACAGAGGATCGATGCATTCCAGCGGTTCCTAAAAAGCAAAAGTGGTACAACTTGTCATTCATCTGACAGATGAAACTTTGTCAGTGGTAATACTAGTTTTTAAGGGTTTTTTTTCCTAATTTACTAGAATAAAAAGTTTAAAACCTGGATTTTCTTTCTATTATGTCTATCTGGAACTCTGCTGTTTTCTTTGCATCTTCATATCACAAAATCATAGAATAGTTTGGGTTGTAATGGACCTTTAAGTCCATCTATTTCAATCCCCCTGCAATAAGCACTGACATCTTTAGGTGGATCAGGTTGCTCTGGTCAGATGCACCAGGCAAAGGCCAAAGATCAGGCTGTAAGGAGGTCAGCATGAAGTTTAAAATTGCAGTTTGTTTTGCAGAACGTTTAATGCAGTCATTTATCCATGACAAGAAACCACCTAAATGGCTCACTGGACAATATGGTGTGGCAAATACCATCATCCCAGTTGCCACCTATTTTTTGAGCTGCTGAAAAGTTTAGTTCAGCACTAAATCGCTTTAGTACTGAGCTTTAAAATGCTTTAGCAGCTCAGAAGCACTTTGGCAGCTCAAATGCTCTTCATGAAGCCCCAGCATCCTAAATCGCTTTAAGTCTAAAGTATCCTAAAAAAAAAAGGCAAATGGAAATATATCCAGCAGCACATGTTTGGATAATACATACGTCAAGAACAAAGGACATGGTGCTAGTCTTGGATTTGACAGGATGTCTGCTGCCAGGAAGACCTGAATCTTGGCCAACACAGAATCCAGCATTTACATTTACAAACGTAAAGAATTTTTTATTTTGAGGGAGCACCAGTGGGGTAGTCCAAGTGCAGCCTCTGCTCTCAGTCTGAATGGCTGAAATGACTCATTTGTCTACCTTCTGGAAAACTCATTTTGAGATCCAGACCAAGTATCTTCACCATACCAAGGAAATGGTAAATTCCTGAGAAATGTGAATTAGATTGAGAGCTTTCCCGTAATTCTTTTTCAACTCATTAATAGGGCAAAGGCAACAGAAGAAGTTGAAATGATTAAGTTATAAATGGCTTGGGTAACAAAATATGGGATTTGGGTTGCAGCTGATTTTTGGATAATGAACAGTGCTCCTGTCTTTGCATTTCCCTCACTGTTTCCTCTACCAAATGCTGGCTGAACTCATGGAGCTCTAACTTTCTATCTACAGGATGAGGACACTTAGGCATTACATCTTCCTTCTTTCAGAAGACAGAAAGAGTCTGTTTCATCAGAGCTAAATGGGGTGGAAATTCAAGTCCCTACTTTCAACATACTTTAAAAAAAAATAATTTAAAAACAATCATTTGCTGTGCAACTCTGGTTTGAAATGAGTGTTCAGATGCCCCTGCTGCTGCTTTTGGAGTTGGCCTGCTCCCTCTGCCAACTCCTCAGCTTAAAGCATTCCATACAGGATAACTTTTTAACATCCAGGCTCTGGGTTACAGGACTTGCTTCCTTTATCACCTGTCTGCACAAATAATCCTGCTATAGATTATTCACCCAAAATCCTGAGCGGGGCATACTGTGGTTATTCATTCCACTGGTATCAGGATCATTTTTAATCTGCTCACCTTCCTCTTTGGACAGACTTGGAAATGCTCTCACAATCCACCTCAACGACAGTGCAGCTACTCAGCCATGTATTTGCAGTGTATTAGGTTTTAGTCTAGATTTCTACTCTTCATCTGGCTTTATTCACCTGTACATATATGGGTAATTAATCTGAGTCTCCCTTGTTTTATCAGTGTTTTCATCACTACAAAGCATGTTATTTTACCTTTTCTACTGCATTTGGCAGCCTTAAGGGGTTGATGTCTTTTAGAACAGCTCATTTCTACCATTTCTCTCCATCTGTTTCACTTAGTTTGCAGTAAAGAGGGCTCCAAACTATTACAATTCCCAAATGAACCCAAAGATACCTGCCTTCCTAAATACGAGCACGTCACTAATCTCAGGGCTGCTGTGATACTGCAGGTAAAGGCTTTGGCTTAATTACATCCTTTTGAGCTGCTGTTTCCCAACATCCTGACTTTCCTTGCATTGTAAGATCCAAGGACACTGATCAACTCAGTGTAAACACAGGTAATATTTGTATTGTCCTGAAACCTGAAAGTTTCTATATGGAAAACAGTACAACCCACAAACACTAAAGGGTCCAGCTGTGACTGGCAGGACTACCTGCTTCTCTGAGAATTAACTGGCATAACCTGCTCTGTTCCCCATATTGTTGAATGTCATTTTTCTCTTTGGCCCTGCTGATTCAGATCCTTCCCCCAGCAAAGCTGGTGCAGTCTCCTTGCAGCATGACTCCTCGGGAGCACATGAGGAAGATGTCAATCCTGGGGGAACAAGGAACACTGGAAGAGAAGCACCTGTACCGATTAGCAAGCGGGATGGCAGCAGGAGGTGAGCAGGGAGAAACCCAAACTACATCTGTTTATAGGATTGCTAATTCCTCTACAATATACAAAAACCAGCCAGCAACAGGATGAATGTCTTAAAAAGGCATTTCAAATTTATCTTAGGAGTAACTGCAGAAATATTTCTCTAAGGTAATTTAAAGTTAACACAGGGGGCTCTTGGAATTCTGAATTTGATTAAGAGATGCTGAGCATCTGAAAGACAAGTCAAGGTCACAAAACAACTTAGCAACAAAAGCCATAGCTGGACATTATGATGTTCTGGCTCACCATTGTAGGCTCTTCTTTCTAGTGTTGATGTTTCATGACAAGGTAGGTTCTAGCTAATATGATTTTTCTAAAAATGAAACTATATTAGAAATAAAAGCTGTCTCAAGTAGAGAACTTAACATCCATGGCTATCTTCTTCTATTTCATACTGTCATGTGAATTACTATTAATTGTAAATTGTCCTTTTGTACACTTGACTGTGGACATCCTTGTTTATTTTTAATGCAGTTTGATTGTATAAATTTGCATTAATTAAACAAAGTAGTTATTGTGGCAGCAGAAACATATTTTTTAGTTGCTGCTATTAAAAAAAAGTGTGATTTGCTAACTCGTACTAAAGTACTAACTCGTACTTGAGGGGAAAAAACCAATCATTTTCTTTGGTAAAGTCGTATTGCAGACAGAATGACTTTCTAAGTTAGCACACTGACCCCAGAGCTGTGTCTGCTTTGTCCCAGAGCTGCGGCAGCGGCAGGAGATGCTCATGAGGAATCAGCTGATGGCAGTGAACCCCCAGCTGATGGCGCCGGGCCAGCAGAGGGTGCAGGCGATCCCTGCCCAGTTTGAGCCGCGCCTGGTCGACAGGTACCGGGCACCATTTCCCTGTTAATGACAACTGTGCTGTCCCTGAGCATGTACAGACCTTTGATTATTCTTAACTAAGCAATGTCCTCTGCATATCTGAATGTTGGGGTTTTTTTCCCTCCCAGAGATCTGTTACCTTCCACTGAAATGATGGCCTCGGCTGATCCCAGACAAATCCACATATCCTCCCACCTCGGACCCACAGTCCCGCAGCACCCAAATGTGCCAAACCTATTGGCCAACCGAGTTTACCCAGGCCCAGGTAACGAAGCAGCGTCTGCATCCTGAAAAGTGAGAGTGTGTAAACGAGAGAGCAAACTGCACCTACTGGTTTGCCGTTGGTTTGTTGGTCGTGTCAGCAACAGTTTATTTTCTTTAGAAAAACAGTCTCACTGAATGGAAACAGCCTGTCCACCAGAGAATCTAAACTGCACCAGTCTAGGTCTAAACATATCCATTTTAGCTTTTGTTAAATACACTGTTTTCAAAGTCATTTGCATGTTTTTCTACTCTCTTTTTCTTTTTGTATTTTGCAAGCATTTTCACATCTGAAAAAAAGGCTGTAGCTAAACAAATGAGCCCAATCAACAACACTTTCACACTACATTTAACTCTTGCTCTTGTATGAGTATTGGCTGCTTTATACTGGTCATATTCTATAATGATAATATCACATGCCACCTTACTCATGTAGGGCAACTGGAAGTCCTTTTAATAAAGGTTCAAAATTACAAGGCATAGCTCCCAGGGGAAGGCTGGATATCACAACTGTGGCACTCGTGTCATGCTGCACATAAATTTACATATCACTTCATCCAAAGTGATCTCATTGTTCCTTTTTTGAGATGAGTGAATGAATTCTCAATGTCACATTGATTTATAAAGAAGTATTTCTGGCTTCAGCTTTTTTCCCCACCTAATGCAGATCTCAAATAAGAGATTCCCTCAAGAGGAAACATAATTTAAAATTACATGGCCTCCAGGCTGAAAACAGTCTTGAAGGATCAGGTTTGCTTTGCTCAGTTGATGGTTACTATTTTCTGAGCAGTTATAAGTACTTCAAAGACTGCAACTAAAACCACCCTGCTGTCTCCTTTCTTTATGGATAACAGCAGATATTCCTAACTACAGATCTGATCCTGCAAACACCTAATGCTGGACTTCATGTTTCTTCTACTCATTCTCACCAAAGCAATGACCACAAATAGGATTTGACTTATAGTCATATCTGCTTCCTGGTGGAGTCCATGGTTGAAGTCTTAAAAAGCTTTTTAAAGTGTCTCTGCATTGCTTTGGGTTTTGTGCACTTGCTTGAGGAAACAAGTGAATTTTAAAGACTTATTTTTTCCCCTTCCCTTTAAGGATACGGCTTTCTACAACCAGAATCCATGGAAGCTGTGGCCAGAAGACAGGAACTGGCTCAAAAGCAAAATATTGCCAGGTAATCCATAGCAAGCTTTGCTCTGAGGTACCTGCCAGGATTAGGGCAGTTGGCAATTACTGAAGCACACATTTACTCTTTACAGTGGTTGAGATATTTTTTCAAGTCATCCAGAGAAGCAGAGGGCCCTTGATTATCTATTAAGACCTGAACATAGAGAACTTTCTGCTTGCCCCTATTCTGCTTTTAGTCCTAAAATGATATAAGAAAAAAACAAGCCCTTTAGCTTGGTTAAGGGAACAAAGAAACTCCAGCCCCAGCCCTTGAACTCTCGATTCAAACACCCTGAAGTTACAAAAATTCAGAAACAAATTCAAACCTTCCAGCTGTGTGCTGTCACACAACATTTTAAGCCTCTACAGCTGGGCCCTTGGGATAATTAGCTATGTCTCCACCCTACCAGGGTGGGCAGCTTTCTTAGTTTACCAAATAGTTGGAATATCAGGGTGATTATAGAGAAGTCCACTAATTTGTTCCAGTGTGAGTGTAATCAGTAGCTGGTTAAGTAACCAGCAGTGCCTTCCCTCACAGCCACACCATTTCCATAGCAGAACTCTAAACTCAACCACTCCTGCCCTGGGCTGCAGCACAGCACTCAGTGGTAGCAGCCCTCACACAGTGAGACTAAGAGCAAAGAACAGATAAATTATGAGTAGGCATCTGAAGAGAATTATGACAGAAGTGTTTTGGGCTCTTCAGTCAACAAAACTTGATTATTAGCTTGATTATTGCACAAGATTTGCATCAGCAATGCACTTCCCTTAGCTGTTACCACATGGAAAAGCCCTGAGAAAAACAAGTAAAATAACCAGCAGCAAGCATGACCATCACATCCAGGCTCAGCCACATCAGAGCTGGTCCTACCTGTTCAGGCTCTTCCCTCAGCCCACAAAAACCCCAACATAAAAAACCCCAGCCTAAATCCATGAGATAATCTTTTACCTCAGTTTTTTTCCACCCTGGCAATTTCCACTATGTTCACACTGCTTTGTGCAGCACACATCACCTTTAGAGCTGCCTTTGGTCCTTTCACCTGTTACAGAAATCAGGTGTTGACAGCCTCCTGAACTTCCTGCAGTCGTGCTGCTGAGCACCTGGGCCCAAATCCTTGTTCTCCAAGGGACTCTGCCTCATACCAAAGCTCAGTGATCCCCCATCTGCTGGTCCACAGAGGAACAGACCATCTTATCTGGAGGAGTAGCAGGAATGTAATTCTTTCTGCTGCTTATTTCCACTTCAAGAGCTGTGTGGGAGTAATGACAGTGGGGCAAGACATACAAGGACATGGTACACAGACAAAACACTTCCTTTGGATCTCTGAAAGCAGAAAATCAATAATTCAGAGGCTGTTGCAAAGATGAAAAGAGGGCAAAGAAAAATCTCTGAATGGACTAATCAACTAATTCCTCCTCAAACCAAAAATCTGAATAGATAGCTTTTGCCCAAACTGTTTTTCTGACAATTTTCTGCTCTTCTAGAAGTCAGACTCTCTCTGACCTCTTATCCTCATTGCAGTGTTAAGAAAGCTATCTTGGTGAACTTTAAAGTGCTTTACTTCATGGGTCCTTTTCCAAAGAAAGATGCAGATATCCCACTGAAAGCTCCTCAAAGCTCCTTTAGGAGCTCTAGTTTTCTGTTTGGTCACTGGCTTGGCTCCAGAGAAAGCTGATGCCAGCAAAGGTTGGTACAGCAGAGACAAATACTACTCCTTGTAGTCTCCATATCCCACTGGTAAGCCCTCCTACCCAGTATTCCAGGGGCAGGAAGCTGGCACAGACTCTGGAGCATTGGCTTTATCCACAAGGAAGGAACACTTACCACCCAGATCTAATCTTTTCACACTCTCAGAGCCATGCTCCGGTGCCAGGCACTATGGAGAGTTACCCAAGGGACTTCACATTAGCTCTGAATGTCACATCCCAGAGATAATACAAATCCAGTTCTTTATCATTTGCAATATCAGTGGAATTTTGCAGTTTTCAGTACAGTTTTCTGATTAGTAATGTAATTCACTTACTTTCTTTAGTATTCAACCCTTAGGACCCTGGAGATAATTTTTCAAACCCCAAGTGAGCATAATCACCTCATAATGCCTGGATTGCAAAAACACAAATGACACTTTTTTGCCTGAAATATTATCTAGGGGCATCCCACAGAAGATATATTTTCCCTTCCTTTTAGCTTACTCTGTGTGTGTGACAGCACATTAAATACAGCCAGTTTGCCATTCCATCTGCAGTTTGTGCCCTCTCACACCCAGCACTGTGCGGGAGAGACAAGACAAGCAGTTCTCTTGCCTATTCAATTATCTGAGTTTTCGTTTGTGCTGAAAAAAAAGGTGATGAAGGAACTGAGCTGCCCTAACTGCCCCTGCTCTGTGTGTCTCTTAGAATGGAGATGGAGATGAGTGCTATTTTTCAGCAAAAGGAAATGGAGAAAGCCCATCGGAAAGGGCTGCTGGGCCTGGAAGCACCTTTCCTTTACCATGGGATGCCAGCAAGTCCCATTGCTTTCCGTGGCAGGCACAGGCTACCTGAGGGCCACCTTCCTAGTGACTTGTATGTTCATCGCACCACCCTGGATGAAATCCATGGGAACACTGTGCTCATGGCAACCAGCCCGTACCCGCCGGTGACCACGCTCCAAAGGGAGAGGGGACGTCGGCCAGGGAGAAGAGCTGGGAACCACAAAACTGCAGATTGCAGCGCCAATGGCACAAAGAACCAGGCTGAGGACAAACCCACGGACTCTGCTTCAGCTGCCGTGGATGATGAGAAAGAAGACAAGAAAGAAATAGAGGTGGAGGCACCAAACAAACATGAGCAAAGCAAAAACCAGACTGAGCCATCTGCAGTTGCCAAAAACTGTAAAGAGTTTGAGCAAGGTTTGAGAAAGAACTGTGCTACTCATGAAATTTCTACTGAAACCAACAGCTGCAGCAACACAAATGAGAAGGAAGCCAATAGCTCCTGTGCTGCTTTTGATGACAAATACATGTATCCTTCTGCAATCCCATTCTCAGCATTACCATATGGATTTCCAGTACCCAACAACCCATTGCTACCTTCAGGTTTGTCAGACCTCCAGATTACAGTTATATGTTGATATCATTTGTTTTAATTGATATGGTTTCTTATTTCTTCCCCCTGTTTTAAGTAAATTTTTGTTAAGGCAGAGTCATTGCAACTAAATGTAGAATTCATATGCTGCAAGCAGTAATAACTGAATTCAGTTCCTGCTTTAAAAATGAATATCAATTAAAATAAACAAAATTGCTGATTGAAATTGTGAGTTAGTCTCTCCCTTCTGCCCATAACTTTTCTATGTGTCCTAACTCTCAGTAGGCACTATGGGTTAGCAAAGGCTTGGATCTGTTCTACTGACATATTAGTAAAATTAAAGTAACAGTAAAGTCTAAGGAATCAAAAATATTGGATAATGTACTCATCAGAGGAAATACTGCAGCATCATTTGTATGTGTAGTGACTGGTAGGTACAGTGCAGGCAGTAAACAAAAAAAAAACACCAAAAAAATCCCCTCAAGATCCGGGTACTAATGACTATCTGGTGATTTTGTGTCCAAGACTCCTGTATCTGTGACTACACACTGCTATTAATTTAATGGGTTCTGGAGAAGTGTAAAAATTTTCATGTTAACAACCACTTCCTCCTGATTTGCCAGCAAAATTCTACGACCGTAACTTCTGTGTTTCCTCCACCAAGGAGCACATGGCCTGATCCTGAATGGAGAAGACATTTCCTCCATCGAGGACATTCGCAAGTGGACTGTTGATGACGTGCACAACTTCATCGTCAGCCTCCCAGGCTGCTCAGATTATGCCCAGGTGATTATAAACATTCATCACATTCTCAGGTCTTTAGAACCATCTACATTTAAAGGTCATCAAATAAATGCAAATGTGAGAGGGTAACTGGTTGTCACAAAGTTACAAATATAATAGTAGTTTTCATTGTGCCATTAGGAGATGAATATGAAGATAAATCAGTAAAATTATTATTTCCTCCTTTTATTCTCTGTGTCTCAGGATTAAGCATAAAAAATAATCAGTCTGTTTTAGCACACTATGATGTGTTTTATCATTTCATCAGATATTTAAAGACCATGCTATTGATGGAGAAACCCTCCCACTGCTAACAGAGGAACATCTCCTGGATACAATGGGATTAAAACTCGGACCAGCATTAAAAATCCGCTCTCAGGTATGATCATTAAATGTATGCCCAAGTCACAGACACATGAACGAGCCAGAAGCTCACAGGATGAAATTTTTCCAAACTAAACCACTTTTTTTTTTCAGTGATAAGGTAACTACCATAATATTGGGAGAAAATAAATTACTCCAGCATAGTTTGCTTTTGCTTCTCTGCATGTTACCACAGCACACAGGGAGACCCTAAGGAATATGATCATACATTTTTCAGGGACAGTTAGTCCCTCTATGTTTACAGTTTTCTGCCCTCAATTTCATCCACTAATATCAACTCTCTGTGTGTTTCTGCTGTTGTCTGGTTCTTTTCTTTTTCTTTTCTCTCACTCTTCTGCCCTTAAAACCACCTTAACCCACTCCTGGCTGGCACTTTGCCTTCCCTCTGTCCCTGGGGTGCTGCTGCTCCCAGGGAGCAGGAGGATCCTGCAGTCAGGCCCCACACTTCCAAGCTGAGTATTGACAAGCTCCTTCCACAACCCGGGCTTAGAAAAATATGAAAGAGGGAAAATGCAAGAGATTTTTTTTCGCTTTTGCTAACCACTGCTAACCCTTGGAGACGGCTGGGATCCCCTGGATGTCCCTGGCGTTGCTCCACCAGAGTCAACTTTGATGTTTAATGGCGTTAACAGTGTCTCGAGAAGCGATTGCTGCGATTGTGCCTTTGTCTTTAAAGGTGTCCCGACGCCTGGGAAACGTGTTCTACATGATGAATCTCCCTCTGCCGGTGCCCCTGCCCCCTGCTGCCGGGAAACCCTCGGAGCAGCCCTCCGACATGGCCTCCCCTCTGCACTGCAACAGCAGCGGGGACACGCTGGACAGTCCCTGCTCTCAGGACCCAGAAACTTCCCAAGCAGTGGAACAGATCGTTTCAGAAAGCAGGGAAAATCCCTGTGACACAGCTGGGTCTCAGGCTGACTTCCAGATGATCGCTTTCCAGAAAAGTTGAGCTAAGTCCAGGACACAACGTGTTTTTAATAATACAGGAACCTCTAGTTACAAAGTGTTTGAGAAGAAGCTACAGCCTGAAACCTCTGTGTGGCTGAAGGAAATAAGCTGCCAATGCAGCATGAGGAAGTCTAGTATCTCAAAGGCATTAAAAATGCAACTACATGTTAGTGCAATTCCTTTCAAGTGCAATTCATTGAAAAGAATACCACTATAGTTAGCAGGGAAAATTATTTTTTCATTAAAGTCCAGTGGCATCACTGAAAGCTGTCAGAGACTCAGAGTGCACTGTCTGTCTTACATCTGTCTTACACTGTGTTCCTGTGGGCTGCTGAGAAACTACATGGGAAAGTCACAGCTGCCACACGTAGCTGACTCCTCCTTCTACTGAACAAAATTTATATTTATATGGAATTCATTGGGAGAGTATGGAATTACCTTCAGAATACAGAGAAATTTGAGTTAATCCCATTGCTATTCCAGAACTAAGCCTTTCTAAGTGCCTGGGAAGGGTATACAGGGTATAAAGAAGATACACGGATTAAACTCTGGACATGAAAATACCATGTGTGACAGTAATTTTAATTTTATTAATTTTAATTATTCCAAGGCATTCTTATCACCAGGGCTGGAATTTGCTTTGTGTGACTGCACAGCTGAGATGAGCTTAGGGGGAAGCACCAGCAGACTGTGCCATGAAGACCAGTCACTGGAGGACAGTCAGGTTCCTGCAGGTATCAGGCTCAAACCCACCTGGTTCCTGCCAAGCTCTGCCAGAACAACCTTCCCCTTGGCTTGCCTGGGAAAGCCATGGAAAGCCGTTCACTCAGCAGCATGCTCAGTGTTCTTCTTTTTGGAAAAAGACAGCCATTTTAGCCTGAAAGCTCCCTTTTCTCTGCAAAAATATGGTTTCCCCTCACTTGTGCTACTGATGAGTCATTATCTCACAACAAACAAGAACAAGAGAACATGAAATAGAGCTTTTGGCTAAGGATAAACCTCCAGCATTTATTGTGATTTCTGTGTGGCTTATCTTTGTTCCCTCTGGAGGGGTTTGTTCATACGTTGGTTTTCCACTGAGGCTTTGGAAGTCAGTATATTTCCACTCTTCTCCTTGCAAGAGCACTTCTTTACTCCAAAGGACACACAAATATTTTTGATAATTGAAGTTCTGTGAATTGAGGTTTGACAAATTGTGGATCTGCTGTATGTTGCTACTTTAGATTCGCTCCCCTTAGTTTAGTTTGTGTGGCCTCAAGTACTTAAAGCCCAAGAGGTATAAAGCTGTTTAGATGGTGAGAGGTTAAACACATGAGGATGGAGAGTATTTTCATATTCTGTTCTTCTACTTTAGCTTAAGAAAAGACATTTTATGTCTTTGCTATATTTGTGCACTAGATAATGTGTAATTAGATATTTGCAACAGCGACTTCAGATGTTCATCTTATTATACTGTCCAAACTTTGCAGCCTTTGGAAGAAGGGCAAATACCTACATTCTTTTTAGCATGTGCAACAATTTCTAACTTATTTTTGTACAATTGACAATCGTGTTGACAGCGTCACTTACTTAATTAAACACACTTAATGACGTGGTTTTCAAATGGCATCCTACCTCCTCACTGTATGAAATATTCGACTCAATCCACGCGAGACTTTCTCCACCCTGGAAGAGGAATCCCTGACACGGCTCCAGGTGAGTCAGGCCAGGAGATGTCGCTGCAAAGCCGCGCGAGGTCACCTGCTGCCCTCCCGAGGGAAACGCAGCACACCTGAGGGACAGGTAAAGGGCAAGGATGTGAAGAAACTGAACCTGTTTTTCTAAAGCAGCAGCAGAGAGACTTGACTTGCAATCCCATATGCCAGGGAGGAAAGATTGAAATGTGGTTCTGAAGAGTGTGATTGTTTCTGTAAATGGTTCAGACACGAACGATGACAAAAGCTGAGAAAGTTGGGATGAAAACTCTGCAGTCTCCTACTACTTCTGCAACTGAAAAACACCCCAAACACCTGATCCTTTACACACATTGGGCACTTCTTCCCAAAATGACAAAAAAAAAATGACTTCATGGCTTCCTGTACTCAGGGGAGATGTGCTGGAGCAGCCAAAATGCAATAAGGCTTGAACTGCAAACAGCTGTGGAGTGAAATAGGAAGGAAAGGGATTTAGCTAAACAGACATAGTTGATTCTATTTCTAATGAAGGAAATACCACTGGTAATGAATGTTTCCTCTCCTACAAACACTTCAAAGAAAATGAAGAAAAAAAATAAATTGAAAAAAAACATAGAATCAGTAGACAGACCCATATTTCCAGGCTTTGATGTGTTTTCATGAATTATGTTCATATGTAAACGTTGAGGCCTTACTGATTCTTATGTTTTTTGACTTTTCGTGCTTATTCCAGCTGCAAAGGGGTTCAGGTAGCAATCACAAGTAACTCAAAAAGCTGGCAGAACTCTGCCACTTAATGACTTCCTGGTGTCTGTGCCACCACTGCATTCATTTTTTCTGCTATGCCACTAAAATCCCAAGGTGATGCAGATGACTTATTTTGAGTGGCATCATTAGAAATGTTTCACTTAACATCTGTTGCTGTATTAGTTCATAGCAGTGATGCAGTTAATGAAGAAGAGAATATTTTTTGTAAGAGGTTGATGTATCTGATTGTGTATCTACACTAAACATGTGGGCTACCAGGGACAGAGACTTCCCTTTCTTTTTTTTAATAGGGCCGAGGTTAAAGACAAGATTAATAAAAAAGTACAATAAACACATAACAAAATGGTTCTGTACTATAAATAACAGTCCTGAAAAAGAAGAAATGGCTTATCCTTTCTATGATAACCTGGGTTTCTGACCTTATGATTGCTGTATATGGTGATGATGTGGAATACGTACTCACACAGAGACAAATAGATAATTCTCTGCTCAATTCCACGGGTGAAAAATCTCTAAAAAATGCTATGAATATACAAGTGAGGAAGAATTCCACCTAGTCTAAGTCAGGCATTCATTCTAATCCAGCACACAAACACAAGAGCAGGCAGCAAGGTCCACAGGGCAATGGTATTTCAAAATGACCCATACTCATACCACCAGCTATTTTATGAAAATTTAAATTTTAAAACTTCATATTATTGTGAATCTGCCACAAAATAATTTTCAGAATGTTAAATTATCCTTAAAGTGTGAACCACAAAAAATAATCACCTCTGGTTTTTAAAATTGCCTCTATTTTTTAAACTAAGTAGAAACTTCTCATATTTTTGACTTTGCCCTCACAGAATGTTGATTGGTTGTGCAGTGTTTTGAGTCACGTTCAACATCAGAAATTTTACAGGAAAGCACCCAAAACTAGATACAGCTCATTTTGGTACCTTGCTCTGGTAATGTTCTATCTAAGCCCTTTATTATTCACTGGAAAATAACAAGTCTGCTCTATCACAGAATGGTTTGGGCTGGAAGTGACCTTACAGATCATCCAGTTCCAGCCCACTGTGTTCATCAGGGTTCTGTTACCTGGAGTGATTGGTTTTGATTAGCCCCTCATGCTATAATAAAGAGCTGTAGCTATATTGCTATGGCAATTGCAGTATAATAGTACTTGTTGTAGTAAGAGAAAACCTGACCTCTCCTTTCTCACTTGTTCAGGGTTTGGGGGTTTTTTGCAGTTGCAAGGCTCCTTTCCTTTCTTTGGGAAGGCTTTGCTCCTACTGTCACCTGTGTTGAGGTCACAAGAATTACTCTGTTAACTTGGACTTTGTGCAGTCCTTTCCTTTGTCCCGTTGCCAAGTTTGCCCAAGCCTGTTTTCTCTCAGACAGACATTAATTCTGTACTACCCACACGTTCTTCTTGAACCACCAATTTCCCTGTTGGTGAGGCTGCAAAGCCTTTAGCCCAGCCCACAGAAAACCTATCAAGACCTATTGTCTGTGTTGTATAGAGAATGATGCAGTATTTTTTCCTACAGTACAGCAAAGACACGAATAGATGTTTTGATTTATCAAAATTTAAAAGCACATGTGGCATCTGTGTGTGTGAATTGCTGACATAAATATCAATCAAACAAAACAGCAAAGCAGAAAAAGCACTGCTGACCATGGGGGAAAAAAGAAAGCATCAAGCCAACCTGGTTCTCCTCTTTGCTGATTAGCTTTCAGTCCCAGGGTTCAAACAGCTCTGCACAGCTGGGATTCTTGGGACTCCAGCAGTTCCTAAATGGTTTGCATTGAAGGATGGTCTGTAAAGCTCTCACTGGCTTCTGGTTCAGTCTGTTAAATGGAGGGAAGTAAACTCAAGACTCACATTTTTATATAACAAATATTTTTAACTCAACCACTTGTAGTCATAACAACAAATCTATGATTTTTATAAAACAATAACAGATAGTTTCTCCTAATGCTTTATCCTTAAATATTACCATTCTTATCCTCCTCTCCTGCCACTGCCAAAAATACAGAGACACTAGCAAGCCCTTTTTATATATATTTTTTCCCCCGAATCTCAGCTGGTTCTTAAAAAACTGTATTGATGTGTTTTCCATTTATGTGTGCAGGTACATCCCCACTGACTCCAGCACAGTCTGACTGACAGTGGTCTTTAGAAAGATCTGATGTGCCACCCCACACCAGGAGAGATATGCCCTTAATGTCTTTATTAGGGTTCAACAGTTATTACTAAAATGAGAATATACTCTTGCAGTGAACAAAGCTGGTATTTGAAATAGATGCAGTTAATTACAGAAGGAACAGAATCAGGAGAAATGATTTCTTAGCTCACCTGTGACTTCTGTCGATTATATGTATCAAATAATTCTGAGTTGTATAGAAATGAAAATGAACTTGAATGAGAGGAAGTATTTAAGAAGCTTCTTAGTGAAAGACAATTCTGGAGATTTGTCTAATGAATCTTTGTTGTTCTGCTAAATTAAAAGCTAAGTGGCTAACTAAATATTTATAAGTTTCAGAGATGGAAGTGACTCAGGATATGTCTACAGTGGAACGTGTTTCTTAGTTATGACTCATGTATTTGTGGGTGGATTTTAGCTGAACCTGCCTTGACAGTATGTGATGCTGTACAGCACAAGGCCCCTATTCCTTATGTTTTGAACCCATAATCAGTGCTGAAGCTGACTGGATGAAAAGGGAGGTCAGTCCAGAGCCTGCATCCAGACATCACCTGCAGATGATCTAGGAGATGTCTCCTAACATATTGCTGGGGAATTTGTTTGCCTTCCTTCCTCCCTCCCTCCCCTCCTTCCTTCTTTCCCTCCCTGCCCCTCAACAGAATAGGTGAGGTAATTGTGATTTGTATTCTCCTCTCTCTTCCTCCAGAGCCAGAAGGATTATCCATGGGTCCAGTGGATAAGCTTCTTGCAAGTGAATGGTTTGTTCAGCAAACACTTGCTCTCACTTCTGGTGTGACTTCAACTTCTGTTTTACAGAAGGCTGTATGACTCCAGAGAGAATTAGTGACATGGTTGTAATTCAATTGCCAACATGTAGCCTTGTCCTTCTGATGTGTATTGTCACAGTGGTAAGTCCACATCATCTTATGGTTTCAGGATGACTGAGCCCAAAGGAATCAGATAACAGAAGCACAAATGCCAATAAATTGACAGGAACAAGTGAATTTAAGGGTATAAGAAAATATGTACCAGAAAGAGTAGAACACCACCTATCTCAGTGTCCTGCCTCAGGGGTCAAGAGAGGACACCTAAAGGAGAGCATAAGAACGAAGCAAACCTTTCAGAATAATTCCTTTATCTCCAGGGAGCTATTTCACAAACAGAGGTGATTTCTGTATTTAATAGTAGCTCATGATGCATTTTCGTTCCATTGATGTGTCCAGCTGTTTTTTGGACTAAGTTTCCAGCATCCTTACTGCTGTGTTAGATCACACAGCTGGGGTGAAGAAGAGGGAAATAAGCTAATGAAATGCTGTCGGTTTGGCTTCAGTTGAAAGAGGAAACCACCCCACTTGTATGCAATATCCTTCCCAACAGCAATGCTGAATTTACCCTAATCAAAAGGGCAGTTGGCCCTTTAGGGGCTGTGACTTCACCGTGAGGTTCTGAAATGCTGCTTTTTGCAGCCTCCCCCTCAGCTGACAGACACTGACCTTAAACACAAGCAGTTTGAACCTTCACTTCCACTCCCTGGCTTTTTTTTGGGATTCAGCCATTTGCTTCTCTCCTGTTTGCATCATACTGATGACTGCAAATAAACTTGTTCCAGGTACACTTCAATCTTGCTCTGCTCTGTGCTCCATATTGGTAGGTCCATCCAGTGCATTACACAGGAGGACACATTCCCTGGCCCAGTTTCCATCCCTCAGTCCTTTCTTAGAGATCTGCTTGAAGTGATGGGTTTGCTCCCTGTGCTGCTCCATGCCCAGCTGTCCTAGGAAGAGCTCCTGCAACTTAGTGTTTCTCAAACTTCAGATGAATTAAAATGGGGGGGGGGGAGCAAAATAGAGATTAACCAGATAGTCAAGGTGCTTTTCTGGCAGCAAATGGCTTGATGTACTGCAGATAACATACCATGCCAAAAAAAACTCCTGCAAAATGAAGAGCTAAGCATTAAAAATGGGTTTATGAATCAGCAATAGATTCAAAGAGACAGGGGGCATAGGGAAGTAAGACCTTAAAAGAGCCCAAAAGTAGAGGTATGAGGGATGATGACCCATCACAAGGTGATTGCATCCTTCAAGAGGAGGGCAGTGTGACCAGGCAGGAGTGTGGTTCCAAACTGCATCTTCCATGGAGCAGGGAGAGCTTCACAGCTGAAATTCAGCTTGTGCCTGTGCAGGTAGAGCAGAGGGTCTGAGCTATGCAGTGCTAAAATCCTTACTGCAGGCATCATGTATTATTAGCAATCTGTAAGTTACAAGTGGCTGAAGCAACTTCTGCAAGAAAGCCTCCATGTCAGTGGGCTTTTATGTTACTGTAAGTCAAGCAGATGAAATAACTGCTTGAATTATTGCCAGCTTAAAACATACAATTTTAATAAATGCAGTTTGCCTACTTTTTACAAGGCATTGTTTTATTGTAACCATAAAAACTTCAATTCCCTTTCCCTAGTTTATCTTTTGAATTACACTTTTCTGGTTCACTCGCTCTGCAGTCAGTCAGCTTAATTTGTAACTTGTATGGATTTTCTGCCCAGCAACAGCAAAAGGAAAACATTCAACAGAAAAAGATGTCGTACCAGCAAGAGCACAAAACCTGGCACAGTGACTGAGGGGCAAATACGCTGCTGGAAACGTTTTTAGGTTCTTAATTGCCCAGTTTTCAATCCGAGAGGTTCCAAAATTGTAGGCACAAGAAGGGGCAACAAGATCTGAGAGGACTGGACAAGACGACACAGCACTGCACATACTTTTCCATCCCGAAGTGCCAGGGTGTGGTTTGGAAACATGGAGCCAGGATAAATGATTATACGCTTTGCTAACTTCAGTGACCTCACAGCACAAGTATGTGGGACAACCTCTGGCAAAGGGCCCTTCTGCTTTATATAGGTTGCTTTCTGAATCTAATTCTGTAAGTAAATGAGGAGGTCTGAGCAGTGAATCTGTTTAAATAGGTATCAGCTAACAAAGGCCTGCTGCATGGAGCATCTTTACGGCCTAACATACTATGGAGGTGTATCAGAACTAAATGTTTAGATTTTTACAGCCAAAGAGATGGAGAACTACTGGGTTACTGGGTTGAGGGGAGACAGTGAGGGGCTGAGTGGAGACAGTGAGGGACTGACGAGGGACAATGAGGGGCTGAGGCACTGAGGGGCTCTTTTCAGTGGTGCTCAGCAACAGGACAAGGAGCAATGGCCACAAACTAAAACATAAGAAGTTCCACCTCAACATGAGGATTAATTTCTTCACATTGAGGGTGGCAGAGCGCTGTAACAGCTGCCCAGGGAGGTCATGGAGTTTCCCTCTCTTGGAGACATTCCAAACTCACCTGGACGCGTTCCTGTGTCACCTGCTTCAGGTGACCCTGCCTGGGCAGGGAGGATGAACTGGATGTTTTCCAGAGGTCCCTTCCAACCTTAACAGCTCTGGGGTTCTGTGAGCGGGGCTGTGAAGGGAGGGCGGTGAGGGGCTGCGGGACCGAGGTGTGGTGGTGAGGAGCTGAGGGGGAGCAGCGAGGGACCGAGACCACTGAGACGGGACGGTGACGGGAGGGCGCTGAGGGGCTGAGGCGGGATGAGGGACTGAGAGGAGGCGCTGAGGGGCTGAGGCAGAATGAACTGAGGGACCGAGGCGAGGTGCTGAGGCGGGGCGTGGTGGGAGGGCGTTTAGGGTCGGCGAAAGGTCCGCGAAGGGACTGAGGGACTGAGGCGCTGAAGGGCTGATGGGGAGGCACTAGAGGACCGAGGCGGACTGAGCGGTTCAGGGGCTGAGTCGGGATGAGGGACGGTGAGGGGCTAAGGCAGAATGAGCCGCCGAGGGACTGAGGCAAACTCATGGACCGAGGTCGCGCACTGAGGGACCGAGGCTGGTCGATGAGGCGCTGAGGGACCGCAGCCGGGCGCTGAGGCGCTGGGGCACTGACGGACCGAGGCGAGTCGGTGCAGCGCTGAGGGGCGGGCGGGGGACGGCGCTGGGCGGAGGCGCTGAGGGCGCGCCCCCTCCCCGCCCCTCGCCCGCTCCCGCCGCCTCTCGCGAGGCCGCCCCCCCTCCCTGCCCGCGCGTCACCGGCGGAGCGGACGGGGACAACATGGCGGAGCGGCGGCGGCACAGGAAGCGCGTCCAGGTACCCGGGACTCCCCCTCCTCTCCATCCCTCCACCCCCGCCGGGCCCCGCGCGGCGCCTCCCGCTCCCCGTCCTCAGGGCGGCTTCCCCCGCTCCTCCGCGGCCTCCCCGTTTGCCAGACGGCGGCTGCAGGCGGCCCCCGGTGAGGGAGGGGAGCGCCCCGGTCTCGGGGCACCGGGGGCGCCTCAGGCCGCGGGGAGAGCCCGGGATGGCACGGGGCGAGCGGGTTTCCCTCAGAATCTTCTGGCAAATCGGTAAACTGTGCAAATAGAGTGCAGGTCGGAGAGTGTCGAGGGGCTGATGGGCGGCCGGCGGGGCCCCCCGGCACATCCGAGGCGCCTCCGCTTCATCCCCGTGGGGTCTGAGCCCTCAGAAGTTCTTCGTCTCTCGATGACCAAAGAGAGAGATTTCAGGCTGTTCCCTGTTTATAATCGCCGTGGTACTCTCAGGATCGCACCAGTGTGAACAATAGCTTAGTGCGGGTTACACCAAAACACCCGGGAGCTGCACCTTCACCCGGCGTGTCCGGCCCGGGGATCGTAAGCAAAAGACTTGGGACAGATGGTAAAAGCATCTTAAAAGCAAACATGCCCCAGCCAGGAAATGATGCGGTAAGGAAAGGAAATTAGCGTCTGGAAAACATAAACAAACAGGCGCATCTAAAAATAGACCTAATCAGCTTTGAGATCGTGTTAAAATGTAGTGATAATTGTGCGGTGGCACTGAGAGGCAAACTGAAGGCTGCTGTGGTGCTTTCACTTACCTGGAAGTCTGGTGTGTCAGCAGGGAGTTTTACAGAGTTTTTAATGCGTGTGTTGGGCACAGTTGCAGTATCAGTGACTGTAACGCTTATTACTGTTGTGTATTATCAACACTAAGCCTAAATAGTGTTTGTTTGGGATTTATTGCTCTGCTGTAAGAGCAGATAATGTTGACAGAGATCACAGAGCCGTTCAACAGTGTGCACTTCATATGTCACCCTTCTGCTTGGTTGCCCTCTCTCCTTTTTCATCTTTCCCCTTCCCAGCCCAGTTTGCCTTCCCCCAAGAAGATGGACATCTGCCCATACTTGTAATGGTTCCTTTTTTCCTTTTAATTCAAATTATGGGGGCAGGGGGAGAATTGCAAGGAATAATTAATCAATTACTTGTTAAACAAGCCTTATCCATCACATCATTCAATGAATTATTGTAAAACATTAAGAATTATTCTCTTTTCATGATTGTTATAGACTGTCCCTTTCCAAGGATGACAATGGCTCAATAAAGCATCCATCCAACCCAATTTAAATGCAGTTTAATGTTTTGTGTAATACCCAGGGCTGTGGTCTTGCTGGCAGTTAAGCACATACTTAATTTCCAGCCTGTTAGCAGTAAAAGTATTTCCCAGATTGTTAGTAATTAAATCGATGCCTGGGTGTTAACGCTTAAGGTCGTGGCCTAAATTTGTGATATAATTATGGAGAAATGTGGATTTTGGTAGGTTCCCAGTGTATGTCAGCAACAATGGGAAGACAAGACCCTGAACAAAGAATACTGGTGAATGCCCAAGGGGTGTTCTTGATTGTTCAGTGAACAAAACAACACATGTTTTTCTTGGTAGTTGGTTTTGGGTTTAGGGTTTTTTTAAGCTTTTTGAACTTTATTGGTATAGTTGCAGCATGAGTATCATGTTTTCTGGCTAATGCTAGAAGTTTCTTCTTTTAAAATGAAGCATGGGATTTGTAGGTGCTTCAATTGTTTTAGCAGGCTGTACTTAATTTAGGGTGATGTGTGCCCCTTAATGAAGAGATTATTTATCACACTGCAAGCACGTCTGACACCTGAATACCCCACTGTCACTAAGCAGAGCTGTATTTCTCGACAGGAGTGAGGCTTTTGGAGGCAGGTGGTGTATTTAGCTGTGCTAAGAGGTTGATGTAATGGAGCTCAATTACAATACCATGTGCACAGAACCTGTGTTTGGAATAATTTTCACAGGATTTTATGCCTGCCATCAAGATTGGAATCATGGTAGTGAGGTCAGAGAGCTAGAAATGAAAACAGTCTGAAAAGATAATTCTGTCCAGTCTACTCTGTGCGCTTCCCATCGGAAGTGGTCACAGGAAGGATGTGTTCTGTGGAATGTATTTTCATCGAAAGACAATGTTGCCCAATCTGTGTTGCACAGTTTAGACTCTTCCTCTGAAAGTTGTGAAAGTTGCAAAAATTTTAACTTCAAACATTTGAACAAAGATATTTTAGAGGTAAAATTTTCCAAGTGTCATTCCTGGTGGTAATTTAACTGTAATTAGCATAGAGATGAATTCGGATGCAGTAGTGAAAGGAGACTGGTCTGTAGGATGCAGAGCACTCCCCCCATGGCTCCCACAGGATTCAAATGTCTGAAATCAAGAATGTTTGCTGTGCATAAAGGACTGACTGAAAGAACAATAGCATATGTTGTCTAATGGCTGGTTTAATATTTTTATTTTAGCCACATACATCTCAAAAGATGGGAGATGGCTTTGAATGCCTGTTACTCCAGCAACCTGAACAAAGCTGTTTCATGTCTTGGAAAAAAACACAGTTCCATCCATGTCCTGAAATATTCTCTTCACCACAAAACCTTCGGCGCTGGTTCCTGTGCCCGGCGCTGGGCCGGGTAACACGTGGCACTGTGTTGGCAGCTCTGCAGTGTGACTGTTAAGCAGGCATTAAGTTTTCATTACCTTGGCTGGGTTCCACCGTGCACAGTTTTAGTCTCCCCGCGTCAAGTTTGGGTTTGATCTTTGCGTTGTGATCAACAGCGTTTGCCTCGCGCCTTGTGCCGCGTCCTGCGCTCCAGAAATGTTCATGCACACAAACACCACCCCTGGGGACACAGCAAACAGCCCTTGGGCAGCTCTTGGGGCAGGGTCTCACTGCAGATTGGTGGCTGAGGTGGCATCAGTGACAGGTACTTTCCTTGTTGACTTTTTTCCCTTGACTGAAGCTCTGGGATTCTCCTGATGAAGGACATCTACTAATCATTAACTGTTGTAGCCAACAGTTGTGTCCTCTCAGGATTTGGGCTCTGCTGGAAGGAAAATGCAACAGCTGCATTGCTGCTCCTGTGCTACAGCTTTGTGTGAATGACTGGAAAGGATCTGCAGAAAGGACAGTGCAATGGCTTTCTAGTAATGCAGATTTTCATCCAGCTTGCCTGTTTGTCTTTATTTTCTCATAAATTCTGGTAAAGTTGAATGGGATGATAGCAAAGGAGAAAGGCTAAATAACTTCTTTGAAAGCTGAGTGGCATCAGGTGATAGAGGAGGAAAAAAAAAGATCAAGGGGGCAAAAAAAAAAAGTAGAAAAATAGGAATTAAAAGTAGCAGCCTGACTTTCATTAAAACCAGAATCAGTTTTTTGGAAATTTTGAGTTACATTTTTGGAGGTGGGAAGGGAAAAAGTCGAAACAGCTGGCCTGGGGTTAGAAGGGGACTGAAGCTGGTGTGTTTTGGCTTCAGAGTGCTGTACATTGCTCCTTGGATGTGTTTGAGAACTCTGTACGTTTACAGCTTTTGCTCAAAAAAATTAGCGATGGTTGAAATGAAAGAATGAAGAAAACCAGTACTTCTATTTTTATAGGATATGAACCAGACTGAAAAACATCTGCTAATCTTTTTCTGTAAAGAAAAGTTAATGTTTTGTGGCCAGCACATGGCTGTGGTAATCCAGAAGAACTGGTTTCTCCACATGGCTCTGCCACAGTTTCTTGCCCACCTGGGGCAATCCTTGTACTGGTCATCAGTGCAGGAGTCCAGCAGTTTTAGGTTTATTAGTCACTGAAGAAAACACAGATGGAGTCCTTAGAGCAAGCCCTAAGATCCTGATGTGTTTGTTTCCCCCCTACCCACTCCCACCCAGCGATCCAGTCATGCCAGTTCTGTGCTGCTTCTCTGTCCTGCTGCACCTTGGTTTATTTTAGACAAAGTATAAATGTCTCAGCAGAATGGATGAGCAGCACCCACTCCCCTGCCCAGAACATCCAGTCTAAGGTCCTGACAGTCAACAGGGAAGGGGAAAAGATAATCCTGCAGTTCAGCCCAAGCTGTGATGTGCTCAGCCCATCTCCAGAGAACAGAACCCTGTTGCAGCTGCAGTGTCCCTGCAGTATGAGGAGAGAGAGGTGTGTGGAATGGAACCTGGGTTGGCACAGTGTCGTTTCTGATGTTACCTTTCAGCTTGAAAAACAGGCTGCACATGATAAATGTGCTTCAGATTTCTTCTTTTCCTTATCTGAAAACTGTATAAACTATTAGGCTTGAGCACTTTGCTGTGAGGGATGGTGTTCTGAAAATCTAAGAGTATGGAAATAAGCTAGATATTCATTTTATTGAAATAAAAGAATTTTGATGACCCCTTTAAAACAGAGGAGCATAAATCCTTGTAATGCATTTGTCTGCACATGAAATAACTTGTTTTGTTAGTGACACTCATTATTTACTCTCTTCTGATTTTCCAGAAACCTTGTTTACATCACAAACCTGTGGAAGGAAATTATCCTGTCTTTGGTCATAGCTGTCTTCTCACAACTGTGAATCAAAGGGGGAATAAAATGAGTGAAAATTCCAAACCAGAAATGTCCTCTGGCCTTTTGTATTCCATTGAGTGTTCCAGGAGTAAGAAAGCCTGAACAACTCCTACTTAGGTAGAGTTGAAGGGGAGAAGGAAGCTGGTGGGCACACCAGTTTCAGTAGCTCAGTTCAGATGTTATTTGTGATGTGTACAGGCTGCAGTCCCAGCTGGAGGTTGAATTAACTGGGAACTACATCAATGTATTGAAGGCAGTTCAGAATGCACTGTGCTGTACTTGGATGTGGGAGAAAGAGGTAAATAATTTGATTAGGGTTTTCCCACCCTTCAGTGGGTCTGGAACATCCCTGGGCTTGAAAATCTCAAAGTTTTATGAATTCATATAGAGCAATGTCAGTGCATTTCTAGTAAGTCACTGGGCTGAGCACTCACTGCTTTTCCTCTCTGTAGGTGGAGTTCTTCTGTCTAGACAAATAAGAAGTTTGGGTTTATTTTATTTTTAATGGCATTCTCCCAGAGTTTATAAGTCATTGGTAAATCTTTACATTTCACATGCTGTCTAGTGACAACATGCATTTTTCAATATCTAAAACTAGAGTAGATCCAATAGTTTAAACAAAATCTAGAGTAGAAGTATTCAAAAGTTTGATATTATTTTTTATTACTTTAAAACAGTTTAATCATAGAATTTTAATTAAGACATCTTCAACATTCTAGAAATAGATGTTTCCTGAATCTTTGTGTTTCCTATGAAAGCAAACTTTAAATAGCAGGAAGTTTTCATATTCCTTTTTAAGAGTGTGTTACCTGGCTTAAAGCTTTATAATTTTTTCAGAACTACCCCTTGATTAATTTGTTTAATCTTTTCCTAAATGCCTAAGGAGGCTTAAAGTGCCTGGATCTGGGCGGTTTTTACAACTGAACACAAAGTTTGATTGAACTGCAACTTTGAAAAGTTGTGGCCAGGATTCTGAACTTTGGTTGATTTCACTTTATGAAGAAATGTAATATTATTTTCTCTCAATCATATGTTCTAATATTTTAGCAGAAACCTGGCTCTGCAAACAAAGGGATGAAAATAGGATGAAAAATGGGGATTAAATTGCAGGGGACACTTTCTCAGTTAAACTGTGGCAGTCTCTCTCACAGGGAAGCTTTTCTTGTTATGAAACCAGCCCAGAGAAAGGACAAAGCAATAGATAGAAAGGAGCAAGAAAATCTCCTGGTGCCAGCCCCGGCCTGTGTAGTGCATCACATGACCCAGCAGAATCATAAATATTTTAGGAAGAAGGAGAAAAACCACCTTATCAGGGGAATTAACACTGAGGTGAATATCTGCAGCTTCTCTGACTGTTTTACTCTCTGTGCCGTGAAGAACAGTTACCCTGTGAATTGTTTCAAATTTAATTGATCCCAAACTTGGTGCCATCATCGGTGATTTACAGCTACTGGGACAACTGTACCATGTAAGAGGACATCAAACCACACAATATAAGTTATGTGCAAACATGCACAGTCAGGGAATAGTTTTCTGTGAGTTATCTGATGTCTGATACACATTTTAAAAATTTAAAAATAAAAAAAAGGATTGAACACAGAGAAGGAGACAATATAATCCCTTTGAGGACTGTTAGGATCATCTGGCTTAATTTGGGCACATGTTTGTTACACTAACTGGGGAATGTGAGAGCGTGTTTCTGCTTACATATGGAGGATTTAGACTTTTAAAAATCTCAGAGCTGACAAACCACAGAGTCTTTTGGTCATTTGGATACCTTATGTCTGGATTATCCTCTTTAAAAATTGTCCTCAGACAGGAAAAGCAACGATCTCCTGTAGGAGGATATTCATTAACCAGTTGATTTTGAAAGTTAGCTGTGCAAACTGTTGAAAATTAACAACTCTTACCATCTGAAGCTTCTATTCTGGTGTAACAACATCTATTTGACCTTGCATTTCCACTTCACATGCTGCTTGTGATATTATGATTATACATCTTAAAAGCAGTAATGGAGGTTGTATATGTTTATTGGCCTTTAGGAACATTATGTCTTTAAATAAACCAATATTTTTTTTTTATTCCTGTAAATGACCAATCTGGTTTGTGGCTTATATAATCTATTTCCTTGGGCAGCAGGAGAAGAACAGGCACAGAAGAGGTGCTGCAGTCTGGAAAGATGTCCCTGTTACTGATCCACGAGCAGCAGGAGGGGCTGGAGAATTAAACTGTACGGATTAAAAGAACTCTTATAGGAAGGAATTTTGAGGAATTTTGCCTGAGTCACTTTAATATCACAATTTATTTTTTTCAGATGTGTTTTTGTGAAGCAGGAACGTTAGAAAGTTCTTCTGTTCCTGCTTGCAAATATTAGATCTTTATTTTACATAATTGAAAGTGCCCATCTCCATCCTTCTGCCTTACACATCTCTGAGTTCTGCTACCTCTGCAAGGTGGTACAAGCACAGAATTCATGAATCTGTGCAGACTGAGGGCTCCTTTTTCATATGGCATCTGTTCAGATGTTCCTGTGCTTCATCCTGCTGTGCCTCCTACTCTGTAGGTTGGAAGAATCTCCTCAAGCGTGCTCTGCAGTTTAAGTCATTTCGTAGTCGTGCAGTCGCACATAAATTTTCTATCAAATCTTTCAGCTTCTTTTCAACATGATTTTCTCTTTCTCATGTGAAATTCAGGCTGCTCTGTGTTCTGTCAGTCTGCCTACATTGCTGTAATTTCATACATGCTCATTCCTCCCTGTTTCCTTTGTTCCCAGCTTCACAACTGTTTCCATCCCAGTCGTGTGCCTTAAGCAGCTTCCCGTGTGCCCGCTGCTTTCCTCTTAGGTCCTCCTTTAGTTTGCTCTTCTTACAGAGCTGTTAAAGGAGCTCTTACTTTTACCTTCAGATCCTCTAACTTAAAAATTCCTGCTTTATGTAGACAGAGGGTTCTCAGGAAAAAATACCTTGACCTATTTTCACATCCTTTATATTTTATTTATTATTTATAGATTGCCATGAAATAATGAGGACTTCGCAATATCAGATTTTTGAGCCCAAGTGAATGATAATCCCATGTGTTTAAAAATGTACTAATTTCTGACTGTTCCCACTGTAGGAAGTTGGTGAGCCATTCAAGGAGGAGAAGGCTGTTGCTAAATACTTGCGCTTCAACTGTCCAACAAAATCCACCAACATGATGGGTCACCGAGTCGATTATTTTATTGGTAGGCTCACTTTTAACCAGATAATTAACATTTCTTCTAACACTGTACTTGGAGGGCGGGAGAGGCTGCTTTGATTTTATTATTGGTGCTTTATCTAATAATTACTCATCTTACACTTTGGGTTTGAAAACTTATGAAGGCATTAGAAAGCCATAAAATTAATCTCATCAGCCTGGAGTAAACACAATAACCTTTTCACTCTGTGATTTAAAGGTGTGTAGTTGTCAAGAGTGATGCGTTTCAGAGTAGGGACCAGTCTTACTTTAAAGATTTGAAAGGATGTGGAACATCACCAGAACTGACTGGTCAGTGTGGTTCAAAGCACGTAGACTAAATGTTAAAATAAATGTTAATTTTAATGCATTTTTAATTCCATTTTTTTCCTCTAGCCTCAAAAGCTGTGGATTGCCTCCTGGATTCTAAATGGGCAAAGGCAAAGAAAGGAGAAGAGGCTCTATTTACAACCCGAGAGTCTGTAGTTGATTACTGCAACAGGTATGACCCAGACTAACTCCTCAGTGTCATTAATGACTGTAGTTGAGGAGATATTGTAGTTATTTGGGAACCAATGTAAGCTGGACTTCGTGCATCCTAAAACTTGTGTGGTTGTATGCAAAAATATTGTTGTATTTTTATTGCAGTGTTTGAGGGTGGAAATGATGTAGTTTCATCATCTTTTCTCTAAAAACTCTCAGGCTTTCATTACACTGCTTGGGGCAGCAAGGTAAACTGAAGGATTTTCCTGAATATTGTGAATATTGGAAGTTAGGTGGGGTCAGAGCTCTCAAATCTCTCTGTCCTCGCTGCCTGAGGAGCTGGATTCTGTACTGCTCTTCCTGTTTGGAATGTGGGTGTGATCCTTTCAAGGATGTTACTGGCTGGTGACGACCTTGAGACGTCCTGCTGCCCCACTGGCCATATATATATACGTATATATATATATACATATATATACACTTGCAATAAGGTCTGTCTGTAGCTGGCATGGATGGAATACTTGCACATGTACCACAGGTTCCACAGAGCAGTTCTGTTTATTGTACATCACTTACCAAGGAACTCAATAAGCCCTGAGAGATAATTAAATGGACCTGGTGGCTTTCTGTCTCCTACATCTTATATATTCATCTATAACTGCAAAATGCTGCCACAGAAAAGTACATTTCCTACCCAGTTTTGAACAGATGAACCAAAAAAAACACAAAGCAACAGGCAAGACATGGGATAATTAGGTCTGGTGTGTGTAGTAAATAGAGCAGATGATGGTGACCTCTGCCTTTCAGTCATGCTATTCGTGATTATGGTAGAGAAAGAATCTAGGTTGGTGTCTAATAACATAATTGAGTGTAAGTGTTATTGTCACAGCTGCACTTGAATGTATCATTTTAACTCTTTTTCATTTTAAGACTCCTGAAAAAACAGTTCTTTCATCGAGCATTGAAAGTGATGAAAATGAAACCTGACAAGGATACAAAGAAAGAAAAGGAAAAAGGAAAGGCTGAGAGCGGGAAGGAAGAGGAGAAAAAGAGCAAGAAGGAAAGTGGCAAAGATGAAAAAACCAAGAAGGAGAAAGAAAAGGAAAAGAAAAAGGATGGTGAAAAAGAGGAGTGCAAGAAGGTAAGAACTGTCTGTAAGAGAAGAGTCAAACCTGTAACAAATACATTAACCAATTGTTAAGATCACATTGGCTGAAAAATACAGTTGGTTATTCTAAAATATGACTTATCTTTTTTTCCTGTTTTCATCTCTAAAATATGCTGCTTTTTTTGGTTACCTTTTGAATTGTTCTTATTTAGATCTAGATCAAAAAAGAGGCTTCACCTGGCCTTTGTGCACCTCATCATCTTCTAGTGTGGGCTGAGTTAATCCAAACCTGTTCCTCTCCAGGGAGGCTTTATACCTCAGTTAGCATGGAATGACACATGTGCATGTGACCAAACATCTAAAACCAGCACAGCTGCACAAGTGAAACACAAACAATTTTGCGGTGTTTGGTAATAAGAATGTTTGGAATGTAATATTTGGTATGTGGTGCCTGTAACTGGCTGTGTAATAGCTGCCCTGTTGTGTGGCAGCTCCTTACTGAGCTGCATCCTGCCTCGTCTTACTTGATCTTTCAGGTTCAAACTATTGTTACTGAACAAGTTTTCACGTAGGTTTTTTCATGTTTTCATTCCTGATTTATTTTATTACTTATTTTATTATTAGCAGAACAGAATTCCTAAATTAAAATGTTAGGAACCTGCAGGAGAAACTGGACGATTGAGGTGGTTTTTCTTCTGTGTACAGTGGTCTGAATCAGTGAGAATTAGTAGGACAGTGCTCTAAAGTTATTCCCATCCAGACACTCCTCTCACATTTACTGAGAGTATACTCTGTCTACAAAGGTTTGGATTTCAGAAAAAACCTACATGGCTAAGAAAGAATTAGAACAGTCTGGCTGCAGTGTCAGCACGGAAGCCAGTGCAAGATAACCCAGCTCCTGAGGTGCTGCAAAATGCTGATTATGAAAGTTATGAGCTCCTCCAATCTGCTGTCATCAGGGGAGGTACATTATTATTATATGTAATGTTAATTTTTAAACTAGTCATTATTTATTGAGCAGATATGTAGTGGATTATATAAGGTAGTGAGTAGGAACTTGAACAACAACTCAGGACCAAAATCAGAAAATTAATTTAGCACAATGAAATAAGCAAAGAGAAGGAAATGGGAGACAGGGAGGAGGAAGCACAAGGTCCAGAAAGAGATTGAAGAGGACAGAGAATAAAGAGGCAGAAACTGATTTTGCCAAGATGCTCTTGTGGTAAATATGGCACCAAAGTACCAAATAACTCTAATGAGGTCAGTGATGGTGAAGTGTTGTTCCCTGCTCTTGATCTCTGTGCAGACTGGTAATGCCAGCCCAGCTTTGCTATGCATTTGAAAAGACAATGTAATCCTGAAGTCATAGTCTGCTCTTTAGATACTAATTAAAAATAAAATTTTTCTTACAATTTTCCTTTATTTTTGAGGTACCCAGATGGTAATACATAAGAGCGGGAGGAAATGAAGCATCTTTACTTTTTAAAAAAATTGTGAATGTGATCTTAAGTTTGTGAAAAGTTATCAGACTACATTAACATAGTAGAAATTAAAACCTCTTAATTTTTGTAATTTTATATATATATAATAATTCATATATATATATAGTGTATATATCATAATTTATACATATGATTTTATAGATGTAGGTAAAAATATTTGTTTGTCCTCAGGATGAGACTCCAGGAACACCCAAGAAAAAGGAAACTAAGAGGAAATTTAAACTTGAGCCACATGAAGACCAAGTTTTCTTGGATGGAAATGAGGTAAGATTTATGGGTGCTTTCCAACTTCGAATGTCACTGTGCTATTGTCAGAAAATAGCTTCATTTACTGGATTTCTGCAAACTCTTTCTTGACGTGCTGAAAGAAAAATTAATGGCAGTGTGATGGCTGATCTCGAAACCAGATTTTTAGATATTTGCCAGGAGGGTAGAGACAGATAAATGTAGGACAGTAGCTTAAGGAAATCTAAAAGAAAATTTAATTTACCAGTAATTCAGTGTTGGTGGCCATGAGGTGAGATGTTTGTCCCGGGGGTGTTGGAGCTGCCCCGGGCGGTGCCGCAGCCTCTGTGCCCGGAGCTGACCCTGCCTGGGGCAGGAGGGTGGGCCAGAGACTCCTGAGGCCCCTCCAACCCAAGTTATCCCCCAGCCACTGCCATGCCAGGATAGTTCCAACCCAAACACGAGCCTTTCAGAGCATGATGTTCAGTTGCAGGAGGGGAAATAAAAAAATACCTGCCTGACCCTGTGATCTGAGCAGGCAGGTGACACTTGGGCATTCCTGAATTCTCATCCTGGCTTTACAACTGAAATGGTGGCCTTAAATACTTCTCTGTGCTTTGCTTTTTTTGGAAGACAAAGAACTTAATTGTTTACCAGCTCTGTAATGTACAGAGTCACATTTCTCCTTCTGTAGTTTTGGATGAGTGGTAAGTTTTACTGTGCTGTGTTGATGCTGTGTGTGGCTGTACTGGAATTTCCCCTTGGATTCTTGTATTCCTTTGGTTATAAAACATACACAGCAGCAAATTCCATAACTAAATCACTTGTGTGAAAAAATGTACTTCCCTTATGTATCTTGTTTTTACTCTTCTCAGTCAGTTCTTTTACACTGCCTTGCTGTTTCATGCCATCTCCTGTGGAACCACACCTAACTGATCCTCCCTGTTGTCTTTACATGGAGTGCCTGGGATAGTTTGGCATTCCCAATGGGGCTGCACCACAGCATTTGCAGTATCACAGTATTTACTGCTTAACATCAGTTCTTCTTTTGTTTTATTAACGAGCTGGAATTTTTTAAGAACTGCAACCCCAAAAAAACCCCAAGGGGTTTTTTTTAAGTAATTTTTTTTTTTAGCTAATTTAGAGCCAATTCTTGTGTATTTGCATTAGAGCTGTTTTTCCCTTTTCTTCATTATTTTGCACTTACAAACACAGGATATCACACACTGTGTTACTGCCCAGTCATGATCTTCAGGTCGTTGGGCTCACAGAACAGCTGACTGGCAGCAGCTACACCCAGTACAGTCAACTTTGGCCCCCTGTGAGAAGCACAATGTCAGATCACACTGAATCCCCACTGCCTCCCAGCTGTCCTTCTGGGAGTTCTTACTGACACATCTGCAACGAGGGATGCTGGTTTCTAGCAATCAGCAGCTTCTTTTCGAGTTATAAGCTCAGATTCAAGCTGTTTAGCTTGCTAAGAAAAAAACCCACGATTTTTCTGGCTCAGAAAATCCCGCACTTTACCAAGAAGTTTTTTATTTAATATGGTTGAGCAGCTCTGATTCAAATGACCCACAGTTCTCACACAGACATTTGGCACTGAGTAAACATTGAGGTAACACGGGCTGTGGGACGGAGGGTGCAGTGACACTGATCTGAGCCCAGCACATGGGCTGGGGTTTTGGCCACCTGCTTTGTTCCAGGTGTTCAGTCTGGGCTTTTTTCTCTTCAAAGCTCACAGGCCTTTTTCTTTCCCCTTGGTGGACCTGAGAAACTTTTCACTCTTTTGCAGAACTGTTTTTGGCTTCATGCTCAACAGCATTATTGAATAAAGATAAAACCAAAACTTGATTTCAGTATTTTTCTGAATATTTCGTTTTCCCATCAGTTCTACTGCCTGATTGTTTTGCCCAGGATTACATCACCTGTCAGTTACCCTTCCTGGGAATCACGACCCCCTGCCCGGCTCCAGTGCTGACTGCAGGGCACCAAGTGCTGCAGCCTGGCAGTGAGTGTTTGGGTGAGGGGATAAATGAGATGTTTATCAGAGATCTTGTTTTCTGACTGTAAACCAGGTCATTTCTGTTGTAGGTGTATGTGTGGATCTATGACCCTGTTCACTTTAAAACTTTTGCCATGGGACTTGTACTTGGTAAGTCAGAGTAGACACAAGTTGTTGATTTGTGTTGCCTTAAGCTAACCAGGGGGTGTTGTCCAATGGGCAGATATGGGTTATATGGAAATATGAACTATGCTATTAATTTCTAGAACTGTATTTGTGTAGGATAAGCCCAATCAGCCAATTTTTTAATCTAAATTAGTGTAGATGTTAACTGAACCAGTGAGCTGACAAACCATCCATGGTACTGGTGGTCCAACCCATTCCAGCTTCCTCACCTTGAGAGAGCCACCTTTCCTGAGTATCCATGTCATCCCTTGGGGCCACTGTCGGGCCTTTGACCAGTCCTTGGGGTCACCACCCCCCAGCAGTTCCTTCTGCACTGGTCCCAGCAGCTCCCTGCTCACCCTTTGGCTCGAGCTCTCTCCCAGAGCTGCTCTCTTGGCTCCCTTGGCCAAGTGCAGCCACTTGGAGCTGCTGAATGAGGTGTCTCTCTACCCAGTACAAAACCAGACAGAAACACTGTCAGTAGCTCACCCTGTGCTAAGCCAATCCCTGAATGAACAGTAAGCCTGGAACCTCTGTAGACATGCCAGGGAAAACTAACGATGCTCCTGCTTGTGTTCTCCCCTGCTGCCCAGTGATTGCTGTGATAGCCGCCACGCTGTTCCCGCTCTGGCCCGCCGAGATGCGCGTCGGTGTTTATTACCTCAGCGTGGGCGCGGGCTGCTTTGTCGCCAGTATTCTGCTCCTTGCCGTCGGTGAGTGTCGGGCGGGCGGAGCCTGCAAGGGCAGAGGCACAGCCCGGCTCTTCCCCGGCTCGGAGCTGGGCGGTCCCACGTCCCGGGACGTTGTTTGCCGGATGCTGTGTGCGTTTCCCTCCCGGCCACCGGGTGTCACAGTTGTGCCACGGGAAGAAGGAGTTCTCGGGCTCGTGTCACCTGTTGGTGTTTCCCGTGTAGTGCAGATTCGTTTGCTGCCTGTTTAAACAAAAAGGAGCAAAAGGACCCCAGAACCGCACACGAGAACAGATTCTGTGGTGAGAATGGTGTCACCAGGATTTTAAAGGTTTCTTTGGTTGTATTTCTGTAGCAGAGGGATTAAGGGCCAAATCAGAGATAAGATCCATGGTTAATGGGATGGTTGAGATGGTAAGAACAAACTATTCCAGTGCTATTGCGGAATGAGGGATTTTCCCCCAATGTCACCCAGTCCCTGGCTTGGGGTGGGCGTTAGTAGTGAGCATCTCTTCCACAGTGGCTGTACATTCTGTGTGTTCATAACAAACCCCAGCATCTCCCTTGTTCTCCCACAGCTCGCTGCATCCTTTTCCTGATCATCTGGCTCATCACTGGAGGAAGGCATCACTTCTGGTTCCTGCCAAACCTGACAGCAGACGTGGGATTCATTGACTCCTTCAGGCCCCTGTACACACACGAATACAAAGGACCAAAAGCAGACTCAAAGAAAGAGGAAAAATCAGAATCCAAAAAGCAGCAAAAATACGACAGCGAGGAGAAATCAGATAGTGAGAAGAAGGAAGAGGAGGATGGGAAAACAGAAGGCACGAGGAACTCGGGAACAGAGGGCTCAGGAGGGGAGCGACACTCAGACACTGACAGTGACAGGCGCGAAGACGACAGGTCCCAGCACAGTAGTGGCAATGGAAACGACTTTGAAATGATCACAAAAGAGGAACTGGAACAGCAAACAGATGAAGGGGATTGTGAGGAGGAAGAGGAGGAAGATACTGAAAGTAGGCCTTCACATGGAAAATCATAACTCACTGTGGTTTGGGACTAAGTATGTGCAAATGGTTGGATTTTCTTTGTTGGCTGATCACCAAAACATAGACCATACAGTAGCATCTTCGTTTGCTGAAGTATATGTGTTACCAAACAGTTTTATATCTAGTTCCTTCATTTTTTTTTTAACCATTAACTTGATTACTTGGTACTATGTTAATCATTAATATCCATTTACAGAAGTTTTATCAATCTGACAAGTTTTTTATTGATTGATAGATTGCCCAGATTGTCCTCAAACATACTGAAAAACATCGTTTTCTGGTACTTGCATAACTGGTCAATTAGTTTAGCTTCTCAAACTTGCTTTTGTAAACCAGGTAAAAGTTGAATGACCAAATCTCAGATTATTCCTAGTTATACTCATTTGATAGTTAGGTAAAGCCCTTCTTAGCCCACAGCTTTCTTGATATTTTTTCTTGATTTTGTTTTCAAAAGATTGTGAGAACTTTCCTAAGAAAACTAGTTTTAGCAGAAGTTTTTTGCTGACAATAGAGGAGCTGGTAGTGCTGAATTTGGCTGCAGTGTCTCTGTTTCTCCAGCCCATGTGCCAGCAACCGAGGAAATCCAAACTGGTTTTGTACATCCGGTGCAGAGAGAGACATCATCTCCTGCAGGGGAAGGAAGCAGCACAGTTTGGAAATAATGGCTGTTTTCTTTCTCCTGCTCCATCATAATTAAGAAAAAAAAATGTATTCTGTACATAATTTACAAATAAAGCAAACCATTTACTTTAACTGCTACTTATTATTTAGAGATTTGATCCAGCATTCAGTTTGTATTCTTGAAGCCATTTTGTGGTGTATCTATGGGAGAAATGCAAGTCAAGAGGACCTCACGGAATATTTGTGTATGATTGGTAGCTGTTCCACAAGAGCTTTAGTTTTGTGCCAACATTCCATGTATTTGAGTAAATTGATCTTTATTAAATGAAAGCAAACACCAGAGCTGTATGGATGCCTTAATGTTAAACCTCTCTGTACTCTGGAACTGGAGTAGTTTTAAGCTGAAGAGGCAGGAGAGTGTTGTTCTGCTCCGAAAGCTGGGTGACTCAGAGCTGATATGGAGTGACCATTAATGATTTGTTTATAAATCCCTTTGGAGCAGCTGGTGGGGTTTCTCCTGTGCATCCCTCCCTGCTGCCTGTGTGGAGGACGGACTGCAGGATCTGCCTAAAGCATGGAAGAAGTTAAGACTCGGCGTCTTTCCTCTCGATGACTTGAACTGTAGACTGATTGTCTCCCCAGCCCACTCAGAGAAGATGAGGGTAAGCTTGACGTTTTCATATCAGACTTAAAGAACTTTTTTCCCTTATCCTAAATTGCTTCCCATCCTTCCAGTGTCGGCATTCTGGATGAAGATACTAATTTTTCAGATTGTGCAAATATCGACATCATCATGGGTGCATTGATAAACAATTCATGGATATGGTGTATTTGCTTCTTAAATCTCCTGAATAATTACTCCATAAGGAAGCAGATAAATTGGATCACTTTTTTATTAATATAGCAAAAAATTAAAGGACCCATTAACTAAACAGATTGACTCCTGGCCACTTGTGTGTCGTCACTGATTAAAGTACCAAACGAAATGCTGTTGTACTGACTGGGGGGTGCGTGTGGTGGGGAGAGCAGAACCTGCTCTGGGGGCTCACAGGGGGCAGCCCTGGCCAGTTTTTAAAGAAAATGTAGTGGCTTTAAGTTGTTTCAAGTACTTTTCCTCCTCTAAGTGAAATAATGTCTTCAGGGCCTCGCTGAGAAAATAAAGTTGAAATGGTCAAATAATAAATACTCCTGTAATGGTGCCATCTGCTCCCTGTTCACTGCACAAGTGCCAGCACTGCCCGCCTGGGGACAAGTGTTTGGGGCTCAGAATTAACCACCAAACATTTGTGCTGTTACCTCAAGAGAGTTCCAGGCTCCCATGGCTTAGAAATTGAATTGGCCTCAAACTCTTCCACTTCATCTGCTGTGAACAGCTCTGAACCTGTGGGGTGGTGTGAAGACAGAGCTCTGGTTAGTGGTTAAGGAAAGGATTTGTGACTCATTACTGTAATCTAGTTTTCCTAGAAATATCCCCCCAGTACTTCTGAATTATTTTGGAACAAGGTAATGACAGAAGTGATTACAACATGCTAGTAATAGTAAAATTATGAGTGGACTTAAGGTATCCTGACAAACATTTCCAGTCCAAAGAGAAAATCACAAAGGGACTTGGCCACCTTTAGTTAATTATCATGACATTTTCATATCGAGCATTTCAAAGTTCTTAATGATTTGGACTTTTAACAATTACTGGTAAAACACAAATGTATTTAATGTAGACAGCATTTGGCAGAGATATTACACCCAAGTGTGCTCTACTCTGGTACAGATACAATAACCCCTGCTCACTTGTGGTGTTCCAGGGTCCTTAAACAGAGGCAGATCTTTCTCTAGCAATTAAGAAACAAAAATATTATTTGATGAACTCACTTATTTCTTGTATCTGTAGAAAAGTTACAGCAGTGGGGTGGGATGCTTGTGGTGATAAACAGTTTTCAAACAGTGAAGTACCTTTGTAGCAGCGGATCGGGGAAAGCATTTGCTTTTACCTGCTGTGTATCATGCAGCAGATTTCCCTGGGTTTATATATATATATAAAATAGGAGACATATATAAAACCGGTGCACATATATATGTAAAGCTCTGTGTATGCTTTTATATATATTGCTCATTTAGGCCTGTTTCAGTTTCTGTTCGAAATAACACTGGCTGGAGTTCACTGAGCATCGTAGAGCAGAAAAAGGGACAGGTAAAATTGGACAATGTCTCAGTTCCTAGTCCACTCCTAAATTACACCTTCCCCAGGACTCAGGAGAGCAGTGGCAGAAGCATCTGCCCCCTGTAAACACTAAATGTAGACAGTGCAAACATGAACTGTAGAAATGGAAAACACCTGCTGGGTTTGGTCCTTTATTTCCCTTCCTGTGGCCCCCCGCAGTCCTCGCGCTGGCACTGAGCCCTCGGAGCCCTGCAGGGCTCTCTCCAGCTCCTCTGAGGGTGGAATTCTGTCCTAACAGAGTCCTCACAGTGACAGCAGAGCAATATTCCAACCTCACAGCTGGCACTGAAAGCACTGAGCAACAGCGGAATAAATACCCTCTTCCAGCTGCAGGGGATTTGCTGGCAGCAGGTGGAAGTCAGAACCACTGTGGAAAAGTTAAGTCTCAGTACCTACATTACCTGCTGTTTTCTTCCCTGGAGAGACCCCAGTGAGGACAAAGAGAGCAGCTTCCCCTTCATTTGCTCCAGAGCCTAAACGAGCTCTTGGTTCCCATAGCCTTGACTGTAGATGACACAGCCCAACTGTTTGTAACAGGGACATGTCCTTCTCCTCTCCCCGTCCCCCAAATTTGCCTTGTTCTGACCCAGATCAAATTTTCCAATAGGGAAGTTCCATTATATATTATTTCTTTGCATTCTAGAAAGCTTTTGTTTGCCTGACATGTTTGAGTCTAAACTCCCCAGGGAGTTGCACTGGGATAAACTCAGAGTAGATCTGCAAGTTTGTAACACCAAAAAACCAGGGCAGGAGCCACTCTGGAGGTAACATCCTGCTCGCTCTCAGTGTCACAAAGGACTCCAGCAGGAGATGCTGAGGGCCTGTGTGTCCTCCCACTGCTCCTTCTGCCCCTGGGTGCAGCGATTCCTTCCCTGGCTGGGAGGGGAGGGTGCATCACTTACTGCTTGGCTGACATTTCATCCACCTACTTCTCATACATTTTTAAAACCAAACCTTAAACCATCCAAGTTTGAACTCCATTCTTTGTCATGCTTTTTTTACCAGAAATTGTGTATTAAGCATTTCCCAAGCTCCAAAGCAGTTGAGATGCAACTTCTTAGTGTTTTTTATGCAAGATTTAGCATGGACATTAGTGCTGGGGTTACCTTTTCTTTAAAATTAGACAGTTCTTGTTAGGAACTACAGCCTGTCCTGGGGAAGAGTCTCCACCCACTTGCCAGCACAGCTGTGACAGATGGGTTGACTTTTAAATACAGCAGAGACAGAGAGATCAGTTCTGTCAGAGACCTTCAGCGGAGGAGTGGTGACATTTAACTGTTGAACGAGGCTGATCCCCAGCTCACTCCAGGCTGCTGAGGTATTTTGTATAAGGAGAAGGGTTCACTGATTTGATTCTCAGCCTCTCTGATCAACCCCTCTCTATAGAATCAGAATAAACCAGCAGATTTTCACCTGCTTTACTGCTGTCAGGGTACATGACCTGATGTTTGCAGAACACTCAGATGCAGGACCTGGGACACCAACTTCTAACAAACTTGTACAACTCAGAGGTGCTGTTGAGCATCATTTATTACTGATTCTGACCAAATCCTTCCCAGGGAGTGAGAGGAGAGTGGTGTGAGATGGTCCAAGGCACTGTGCCCTCCTCATTTAGAGAACAAGGACACAGGCAAAACAATCCTATCAGTGTAAGGGAACTGGGACTGAAGCAGCTGCTGAATGTTTTCAATAGACTTCCTGGTAATGGCTGGTACAATTTCATTAGGGCTTCTCATTTTATTTAATAAAGCACTGGATTATTTATCTGTAATTCAGCAACAGGTGCAGGAAAACAAAAGGCACATTTCCTGATAGTGTCCACAAAGAGTCCATTCCTGCCTGGCTGGCACAGAGGCATTTGCTCTGCCATGTGTATTTTTCTGCATGTGAAAATAATGGTCACTCAGAAAAAAAATTGTTCTGTGATAAAAGACTTTAGAGAGAGGAATTGCTTTAGAGTTAGTAATGGCAGGGTGCAAAGGGTTTCAGTGCAAGTCGAAGTAAGGAGAGCTAACAGTACTGAGTAAACACTGATCCTGCTTTAGATAAAGAGCAAATCGTTCTCTGCAGGTGGTAACAACCATTAATCCTCATCATGTGCAACAGAAGCCAAACACTGAAAAGGCTCAGCTTGTGATCCCCAAAAGTACTCAGGAGCCTGGATCCAGTGAAGGATGTAGGTGCTTAGGAGAGAGACATTGGCATTTTACCTTTGCTAGTCAATAAATGGAACATGGAGCAGAGTCCTGGGTGACTCTCACTGGCCCTCAGTAAATTCTTATTTTCTGTTTCTGGCACGTGAGTCTTCAACCAGTAATTAGGTTGTTGGTTGGGAATCAGAAGATGGAGTTTGGAATTCTTCACACTGAGAGTGGGATTGAAATTACATTTCCACCCTTCTAAGCTTCCTTTTAAGTGAAAGTGCCACTACACAATTTGTTTAAAATTGAAGTCTACCAGGAGGTAGTGATATACTAAAAGGTTACAGAAGATTACTGGCTCAGCCTTGGTGTTTGTGGGCAGCACAAGGACAATCAGCTCACACTCTGCACTCCATGTTGGCTTCAGTCTTAATTTTAGTTCCTTATCAAAGTGACCAGCAAGCCACCAACTGGGTTTTCTGAATTACTGGTTCATGTGATGTAGTTTCCAGAGCTTTGCTCGCACTTTCTTTCTTCTAGTTCCCTGAAAAATTACTTGTGTCAAAGACAAGCCAAGAAACACCAACACTGCAGGGCCACCATGGGCAGCGGGAAAGGTCACACCTTGTGCAGTGAAAGCACATGGTGGGCACACAAACCAAGGAAACACCACTCCTGAAAAATCCATGGATTCAACTCTGCACTGGATTTTCACTGAATAATCAGAGTTGAGTTTCTACAACAAGATTTCCTTCAAGTTAAAATTACTATGGAAATGTGTTTCTCCTCAACAAGATCTTCCCAAGAACAAACCTGTTACTTTGAAGATCAGCACCTCAAATGAAGATCTAAAACCACGTTGTCTGTGCTCTTATAGGATTCCTGAAAAGTAAATGAAAACGTCTTGCAAATGGGACACTGGTCAAGCATTTTCTTCTTTAAAAATAAAGTTAAATAAAAATAAAGTTAGTTAAATAGTTTATTAGTTACATACTCTATAAGTTAAATATTTTATTAAAAAATTTAAATCTTCATAACCACCATCCTGTCTTCCTGAGCCATGCAGCCTTTCAGGAACAGCAGCTCCACAACCGCTTGCCATTGCAAAACTCCGGCTGCTGATCCTGTGCTGACGAGGCACAAAATCTAATATAGGGCATTAAACATGCTCAGCTGGGCAACACCCAGTTAAAGGCACATCGAGGGGAGGATGCAGGCAAGGCTGTACCAGCCTGGAACTCATCCCTACAGACAAACATGTTCCAGAGAACATTCCACAATGACCACGGTCTGCTGCTCGCTCTGCCCACGCCTGTGGTGACCATCCCTCTCCAAACCGAGTCTCCCCCAGCCCCTCACTGCTCAGGAGAGGGAGTTTTCACAATCATTTTTGCAGGAGTTCATGGTGTGTTTTGCAGGAGATCACAGTGAGCAGCTTTCCCCACACGTGGCATCAAAATACATACATATGCACTTGATCTTGTCTTCTCCCACATGGTTTGAGGTGGCGAAGATGCCAACATCAGATTTCTTGAAGTACACAAAAGTGAGGTTTAAATTGTTTTCTTCTGCTCAACAGCATAAAGGGTCAGGTGGCAACGAGCTTCTGAAGCACAGCACATCCCAAACAGGAAGAGCAGGGGAAAAGCAAAGATTCAGTTCTAACTGCACAGGAAGAACACCCCACACTTCTCCATGGACAGGAGTTGTATTCATTATCTGCACCTGCTCCTGTCTGAAGGAAACCTCCTGACCCTAAATCAGGCAGAAGCAACATGCAGGAACTGTAATGGTCCACACTGCTCTTCTTAAGTGACTTCTGAGGCCACAGAGAGGAGAGGGTAGAGCCCAACCCCTGCTCAGTGAGGACACTTTCCTCAGTCACTGTTTCTTTCACAAAGTTGTCAAGTTAGATTTGAAATCAGAGAGTTTTTTTCTCTTGTTGCTTTCCGCTTTGTTCTAAAATCCTGCCCTTACAGTTAAGTTCAGCAACAGAACCGAAAGTATAAGCAACCAGCAGCAGGAAACAGCCTTGAAGAAGGAAGGAAGCCTCATGCAAATATCTTGTTACAACAGAGGACACAGAACCATCACACGAGCTTTTAGCACACAAGCAGCTTTTGCAAGAGGTTTGCTGCATTATTTCACGTGCCTCATCCTGGAGGAGGACTCTGTTTTCACACACAGCTGCCTGCATGCAAATATAAACTGGTTTCTTAAACCCTTCTATTGCTGCCCGTGGATACAAATGCAGCCTCTTTAATCGGGCAGGATGGGCTCAAGCCATTATTTTCAGAATATGATGTTTGTCAAGTACCTGCAAGTTTTCCCGCAAAGGAAGATCCAGCCCTTGTCCAGTACTGAGTGTGAGCAGCTTTTCTGGCACGGGGAGAAGAACCTGCAAATGCCAAGCTCTGCATTTGGTTTCCAGGGCATCCCATCTTGCACCATCATTTCTCTGGGATGGAAGATGAGACGCAGTATCCAGGAGCAGAAAACGGGGTAACCTGTGAGTAATAAGCAAACTTTCAAACCAGCTGAAAAAGGTGGTGGAGGGAAAGGGAAGCTGAGAAGTAGCCACAACACGAAACTGGGATGTAACATGGGCCACGTTGAGGACCCTGCTCAACAGGGTCACTAGGCATGGATCTGACATAGTCTGGACATCACACACCCACTGGGATTTTTATCAGCAGAAAAATATATCTAAACTGTCCCTGTCCCCTCCTGGTTGCTCATTTCCACCATCCAAGCATCTCCCCACACAGGCCAGTACAGTATTTTCTGCTGTCATAAAGACAGACACGAACACAGACAAACCAAAACATCCAACAGAAGCATCCAAACGGTTCATTAGCTCCCACTGGGAAAATCACTTTCACTGCTTTGCCTTGGGTTAGAACTAAGAAGAAGAAAACTACTCTTGAAGGCATCAGCCTTCAGATACTTGTGGGTGGACTGAGTGTTCGGAAGGTGCAATACCCTTTCAGGTGTAAACAGCTTCTTATTATACTCCAATTTGTGCAACAATCCTGGGAAAAATGGTTTGGACAAGTAACTATTGCCAGTGTGAATGCTGCTGGAGATTACTTGAAGCTCTCACGTTTTTCACAGTACTGATCACTTTTTTTTCTCCCTGTGAAGTTATTTAATCCTTCAGATGAACCATGGAAGGAGAAAGGGAAAATAAAAAGAGGGAAAAAAATCTTTACTTATATCTGAATTTAATTCCAGAGAGTTAGTTGCTTTCAGAGAAAGTCCTCCCAGCCACTTGACACTTTCGTACACTTGGATACATCAAACAACACCCACTGTGTGGACTCAGGGCTTCCCAAAGGGAGCATCCTGTGCTCCCTGCCATGCGGCCAAGTCCCGAGGGTTCGGAGGGCTCCCGCTGAAGCGCCCTCACCTCCCGCCATCGCCTTTCCCCCCACACGCACATAACACGTTTAGAACTCAAAGCGTTTCTCTGCCACATCCATAAGGATCTGGGAGCCCTATGGCGCTGAGGTACCCGGGGCGCTTCGTCTCCCTCGGCCGGGGGATCAGACACAACGCACGGAACCTGTTCCTCAGGGCAGTTGTGTTGTGCTGTATGTTATCTGTTAGATGTGTGATGTGTGTTGTGTTACGTTTCCCTGGACACGATCCCGCCCCGTCCCGCCCCGTCCCGCCCGGTCCCCGCCGGGGAGGAGGCGATGGCGCGGGGCAGGAGCGGCGGCCGCAGGTGGGTGCCGGGGCCGGGCGTGGGGAGCAGGAGCAGCCCCTCGGAGCCCCCCGGCCGCCTCCCTCCCTCCCTGTCCCTGCGGAGAGCAGCAGGATCCCGCCGGGAGGGCCGGGGGCAGCGCCCGGGAGGAGACGCGGGCAGCGCCGGTCCCTCCGTGCGCAGGGTGCGGGTTGTGCCCGCAGCCGGGTCCGCACAGCCTGGATGGTGATTCTGCGTTACAATATATAAGTTATTGTTATTATTATTATACACTTACCGAGCGGGACCCTGTTCCCGTGCAGGTTTCCTTTTCCGCGGACAGGAGCGCAGCGTCCAGTACGTGAAGACGAAACATGGACGGAATTAAGTCGTTCTTGTGAGACGTATCAGGTGCTAGAGGATGTACTTGAGCCGATAAAGGGTGAAGCGCTGAGCCCAGGTAGGCTTGTAAACACGTATCTGTGTATCTGTTGATACTTCTCAAGCTGTGCTGCCAAGGACTTCTAGCTGCTCCAACTCTGCTTTTCAGGACACCCGAACTCAAACGTGCACTAACTCCAGTGTTCAATGACTGGCAAGTGGGTGAGAAAACACAGGTGTCTGTTTAAATCCAGAACAGAGAGCCTAGAGAGGCAACTCCTCTTTACTTCGGCTCTTCTCTGCTCTCGCTGAGATCACTGATGCCATCCTGCTTCTTCAAGGAAAGAGAAGAAAGCATGGAAAGCTTTGTCTAATTTGTCTTGCTGATCTACATGAAGCCATCCTGTGTTCATTTTCCTTAGGAATTAACACAAAGAAAAGAGTTATCATAAGGAAACCTATGGAAGTCTGAAGGGAAAACCAGCTCTTCTGAGGTGTCTGTCATTGTAGCACTCACATTGCTTAAAGGTGAACCAAAAAGCCCAGTCACTAATGAAGCCTGTGTGTTTTGGATTGCCTCAGAGTTCCAGGACTTTGGAAAAGGATAGGCTGCACTGATGCTTTTTCTGCTTTCAGGACACTTCAGCAGTCTCAGTTTCTCACAGGTTCTATGAGCATCATGAACTGTGAGGCCACACTGCGATATCTCGTGTACAGTTTCTGTAATTGTCTAATTTCTTCAAAATGTGTAGGAGCTCTGAACCTCCATCCCTTGGCCCAGATGCGCAGAAAGATCTCTTTGCTTTCTAAAGGAAAGGAGCACAGTCACCCTTATTTCCTAAACCTTTCCTTGGCACAGCAACTAGAAAAGTAACTTATGTCTTTGTAACTTTGAGTGTTGACCTTGTAACTCTCAAAAACGTAATTTGAAGAACATAAAATTTAAACACTTGTTGGCAATTTAATGATGTGTTAGTGAAGTTATTTACTCTTAATTAAGGAGCCTGGAAAACTCAGAGTAAATTGGGTACTTGCTATGATGGAGAATTAACTAACTGGTAGAGGTACCAAGAAATAAATTTTTTTTAACTTTTTCCTTTTCAGAGATGAAGCACTGTGCCCTGTGACACTTGTCTTTGCTGTTTTCACCACTGGAGGATGGCTGCAAGACTCTGTGAAAATGGTTCTGGTCAGTACCACTGCACCCACGGCAACCAAACTCTTGAAACCAGCTGCGTGTTGCTCCTGATCATGCTCGGAAAAGTCTTCCTTGATTTCTTCATGTTGCAAGTTAAGCCAAAAAACGTGAAAGCCAGTTTTATGGGATACTTTTGCATTTCAGTGGCACTTCTTGATCTCACGCTGCTGCTGATCTTCTGTTTCATTTTCTATTTTGAGGACTTTGCGCTCTGGGGGATGCGGTTCACCAAGTACCACATCTGCCTCCTCACCCAGATCACATCTCTCACCTGTGGGATTCTGCACTACCCCGTGTACCTCATGGCTGCTCTGGACTATTACACAACTGTCTCCCAGACATCCCAGTTCTCTAAAAGAGGCCAGAAATTACTGTACGTGTTCGCTGTGGTGGTTATATGGATTTCAGGGTTTTTTTGTATTCTGAAAGTTCCCGCTGTCTATGAAGAGCTGGAAATTCAGAAGAGTGTCTCTCCTTACCAGTGCCCTGTCTCTGCCAGCCTGCAGAGCTACTCAGTCTCGTGTGCCATGGTGCTGCTCCTGGGCACTGCTCTCCTGGCTCGCTGGAAGGAGGTGGTGACCACCCTGCTGTCTGCCAGGTTCGTCTCCATCTCCAGTCAGCCTGCTTTGATGTTCTCCTACACGTCCAACGCCACCACCTGCTGTAAGTGGCAGCTCCTGAGCAGACTCCTCATCTGTTTTCTTGGCACTTGGGCACCTTTAGTTGTTCTCCAGGTCCTGGTTGTGTTCCTGGGAGTGTGGATTCCGGCCTACGTGGACATGAACGTGCCCTGGCTGTACTTCATCAACAGCTTCCTCCTGGCAGCCGTGTTCTGGTGCCGGTGCCACGAGGTCGAGCTGGCAGAGGGGACGTGGAGCTCAGACCCGTTTGTCAGCTGGAAATTCTGCTTTGTGCCGTTTGACAATGAAAACACAGAGGCAGCTGATGAGCCGGGTGTGGTGATTGTCATCTGTTAATGAGCTGCTGGCTGGAAAGGCTGCAATAAGTGTGGGCGCTGAGGTTCTGTGGCTGGGTCCTTACAGACAACACAAGGAAACAGCTCCAGAGCTACAATCCATGGAAAAAAGTCCAGTGTTGTAGTGAATGTTGCACTGGAGTGTGGGACACTGGTCCCAGTGCACTGCAAGCACTGTCAGTTCACGGGATTCAACTTCAGATTACGTGTTTAAAAGACCACTGCTTATATAAGCCAAGTTTTCTGTTAAACCTCATGTTTATGACAGAATTTTACATTTCCTTTACATGGAATGATCTCAGGTTTTACAGTACAAAATGCAATAAAGTCTTCAAGGCTGGAGCTACATACAGGTGCTGACCTTAAGTTCAAACAACTTCTGTGATTTTTTTGAAGTGTATTTTCTTGTAAAGTCTGGCTTTGTGTCAGCTTGATTGAAGTTAAGGGTTGTTGTCTAACAAGAAATAAATTTTTTTAGTTAATGTAAAGCTACAGCTCCTACAGAAATAGAAACTTTACATGGTACAAAAACAGTGCAAGATGTGCAACTTCCACAGCCACAGGAGAGGTGCTGAAGCTTCGCTGTTTCTTTGCTGCTGCTCCTGTAATGTATAAGTACATATTAAAAATTAAATTACTACAGTCAGAGATCTAAGCAACAAGGTTAATTGCTACATATAAATACATGCCCAAGGCTAAAGAATGGCTTAAATTAAAATACAGTTTATTTTGAAGTCAAAATTACTTTAAAATAGTTAAATATGAAGGGTGACTATGGTAGGGAAAGAATTAGTCAGGCTTCGAGCAAAAATACTCTTAATTTCCAAATTCTTACAGTTTTATAAAGGACTTGGTTTAATTTTGTAGAAGAGAAATAAATGATACGCAACCAAAGCAGACAAATGAAAGTAGCATTTATTTCTGAAGCACTGAACTCACAATACAATGTTGTATTGGAAGAGAAACTAAATGATGCTGTAGGTTGGTTAATCATTCCCCCAGACCCACAGGGAACAATGATTTCACACAAGAATACTCATTAAGAAAACTCTGCAGATAACAAAAGGTGCAATTACAAGCAAGTTTAAGCAGCATAGTATAAGGTGCTTTGTTTCAGCATTTGTAGGATGGATTTACCCATTAACAGACAGATTAAAGAAGTTTCACTTCTACAGATCATAACAAATGAGAGAATCTAAAATTCATTCACATGCTAGTTGGTAATAGGAAAGTGCTTCTTAAAAATGACTCACAAAGTGAAGATCATACTTCTACATAATTCACTGTGTGCTCTTCCACTGTAAAATTTAAATTTTGGGTTATAATTTACATTATTATATATCAATTATAGAGATAGATTTAACTGCAGAATTTAACACTATGTGGGCTAAATTTTCTTATAAAAGAATATTCCAATATTTCACTCCATAAGAATACACAATCACATCTGAATCATAAATTAATCTTACATTTCTGAAACATATTAAAGTCTGATTATTTTCTTTTATTACTTCACCCCACATAGTGCTTCTTTCACCCACAGTCTGGGGTAAATTCCTTTGAGGTTTCCATGATGTAATCAAAAGGACACAAGCATTTTTCAGGAGTAGAAAGTGGTTTGGGGGGAAGATCTGTTAAAAAGGCCATCAAAAGGACAGTAAGTGATCAAAAACTGAATTTTAAAACTAGTGCAATAAGAGGAGGCAACACTTAGCAACATATTTTGAAGTGTTTGGCACCACAAATTATTTCATTTTTTTCTGCTGGAAAACGTACTTGGAGGAAATCCTACTTCCATGTTAAAAGTGGGAAAGCACATACAATGCTAACTGGAAAAATAACCTTAAGCAATCACTCCCTGCTCTCTCAAACTGCAATTGCTGTCAGTTAGTGCAGGAGATGCTATAGGATAAACCATGGCTAAACACAAGGTTTTGACACAGCATTTCTTCAGGTTTTATATAAACTGGACACCCACTGAAATGGGGCTGACAAAATATTTACAAAACCTAATTCCATTTAAAAACCAGCAAATACCTCAAATACAGTAATGCACCAGGCATTTCAGAAGATCATGAAATAACTAATTCCTACAGACTAGGCAGGCAGGGGGAAAATCCTCATTTAAAATTAATTTAACACCAGATGAAGGCAAAGTTATTTTCCAGTCCATTTCAGGTGTGTTTTGCATGGTCTCATGCTTCTGATTCACAAACATACACAGAACTGGAACTGCAACAAGCTGGGTGAGGCTGTTGAGGTGTTTTATTTATCAGTGTGGTTCAGCTGCCCAACCCCTAATTAAAGGTCACACAACATGGCAGAATTACCAGAGCTGCTGCAGTGCTCCTAAAGCCATTTGAAGTTTTTAAAATTCTATTATTTTTTTTCCACAGGGAATCCACAACATGCAGCCAAAACAAACATTAATGGATTGCTGTTACTGTTAAATTTATTCTTCCATACTTTTAGGGGAAAGTGCCAAAGAGCATCAGCCTTTAGGCTGTTGTGGCAGCAGTGGCACTGCAGCTCTCCACGTAGCATCCACCGGGGTGGCTGAGCCTGAGTAAGTATTTTAAAACATATTCATGGTAACTCTCTTTGTAAGCCCACTTCCATCCTTGTTATTCATGGAGGGAGATACCAGTTGTGCAGTGATCTCCATCCTATTTATTGCCTTCCTAGCAATTATGGCTTTTCCTCTGTGCATTTTCTTTTACACCTGGTGCCTCTGGGCAGTCCCAACACCGATCCCTGGATCCAGCCATGCAGCCCTGGACCATGTTCCTCTCTAGAACAGGGTGACAGTTTCACTGCCAGGAAGGACAGAAACTATGCCAGGATGGTGGTAATACCTGAAATAAAAGAACTGCAGACAACCACTGCTGCATCTCCTCTGCACATCAGCCTTACACATTTCACACACTTTACAGCCTTTAATTCTTATAGGATTATTTGATATTAATGGTAAGAGCAGCTGAAGTGTTAACCCTTAATGAGAAACTTCTGTACTTTCCTCACATAAAGAATGTCTTACAAATCAACACTGATTTTAATGAGATATTCTGTGTCTTTTCAACTCTGAGTATTTGGCACTCAATGATAAAACCCTTCATCTTTACACCTTTCCTGATCAGTACTGGTTTGCTCACTCTGTGACACAAAGACTACTTAAAAATGAAGTTGAGTGTGCAGAATATCTTATTGTTCTTTCCAAAAAATGACTTCACAAAAGGCTGCCAGAGGATGGGAATATCCTGACAAGGTAGTGGAGGACAACACGAGCCTTCCCACAGGCTGCCTGGGCTTCATCCACAGGGCAGATACACCTCAGGAATTGATTACATCTCTGCTTGGAGCCTAATCCCATAATCAGCACACATACCCTCATTTAGGACTAGGAACAACACTACAAGCCTCTCAACAACCCTATGAACCAATGCAGTGCTTTTAAAACACAATTAGAATGCTCCTTAAGTGTTATGTATTGCACTTGAACATTATTTACGATCAATATTCTATGAATGTACAATTGTGCTCAAGTTATAATTATTTGAAGAGGAAAAATCTTTTTAAGTCTCTTTTGTGTAGCTCCTTGCTGTACAGAGTTATTTTGGATAATTTAGAAGGAATATATGCTGGAAATTTAACATTTTTTAACTTGAAATCTGTTCACAACACTGACTCCCAGAACAGTGCTCTGGAAAAGTTAGATCCACAGCTACAAAAGCTGGAATATGAGCTTCCTATATAACTGCAACGAAAAACATATTCACGACTTTGAACTTTTGCTTTTTTGCCTTCTACATCACTGTAAGAGATCAGTAAATACTGCACACAACCTTCAAGGGAATGAGCAGGTGTGTGTGGGTTTTAACGCTGAGGTTACACAAACCTACACAGCTTAAGGTGGGGCCTTGAGCACATGTGAAAGTGCTGACCACGAGACCCAGGGGATAAAGCAGGACACAGCTGGCACTTGTCTGGCCCATAATCACCACCTCTTTTTTAAATGTCGGTATTTGTAAAGCCACCCAGGGGATGTAAATACATAGAACCAATCAGGTCTAAATAAATTCTCAAGACTAAAGGCAAATTCTTTTAAAATTAACCTAATTTAGGGTTATCTTAAATGAGCTAAGCATTAATTGAGTTTAAATTTCTTTCTCCTCACAGTATTTCCTGTCTCAAACTGCAGCCCACTGAGCAAGAATGACTTGAAAATTAATTCACTAGGAGCAACTTACATTGAAATTACTCATTTATAGCTCTGCTCATACCTGTTCCACTCAGCATTGAACAGAAACAATGTATTGAAAACAAAATACTCTGAAATGTTAGTTTGTCTCCATCTCTAACAAACTAATTAAGTTGAACATTAAAAAAAGTATCCTAGATTGATTCTTTTGCAGAGTCATTATCTGCAGCCTGGAACAATCGATGAGTAGAAGTTTGGTTAATGATAACAACTATATTTCTAAATATATGCTAACAGGACATCTCTATGCAATACTGGTGAGAAAATAACCCTGCAAGCTTTTTTATACATGCTTAGTTTGAATGAACTTGAATAGTCTCAACAGAATCAGAACTACTCATGTTATAAATTATGTGGATGTCTAATTATTTGCAAAACCGGGACTCCTAAAACAGGTGTCACCGAATTCTCTGATCCCTCAGAGCTCTACATTTGTCAGTGTGTAAGAAATCTGTTAAGCTGTTGAGCTGGAAGTTCCTGCAATGATACTGTGATATTAAAATGAGAACAGTCACCTGGAATAGGCATAAGTTTTAGCTGGCATGCCAGGCAGTGACACACTACACCCAGCCCAGTCTCATGAGAAACTTCCATTCAACCCACACTTTTCCTAATGTTTCCTTACAGCTGTCACAGACCTGCTCAAAATACTTGGGTTTATCCTATTCCTTTCCTCTTGCTGCCACATCTGCACTTAGGGTAGACTCCATCTTTCTATCCAAAAGGCTGGATTACTACCTGTGATTTGTCCAAAAAGAAGTTAGGGGGTAAAAAAAAATATTTTCACAGGAAAGAAGTGAGGAAATGGATGTTTGTAGGACATAAACCTTCCATTTAAGATATCTCACGGACAAAAATCTAGCAAAGGTTTTACCCTCCGTCAAGAACTTTATTTCTGGAAAAAATATGATGGATTAATGGGTAAAGAAGGGATTTACAAAACTGTCTGTCTAAAAACCCTTCAAACAGTCTCTGGTGATCCAGGACAAAGTGGCCAAGCTTCCTCACCAGAGTTCCCTGCTCCTGCTGCAAAGCTCAGTGTTGTGAGCCAGATGAAGCAGGGGAGGCTGAGCACCCATTTTGATTGTTCCTGTGTATTTCCTTAAAACCCCAAATAAGCCCTGAAGCAGACACAGGTGTAATAATTCTAATTCTACTGGATGAAACCTTGACAGCCACATTCAGCCCAGTGCCCTGTAAAAGGGTTTGCCCTGAGCTAATGCTGCAGTTTGCATTCAGGAGTAGGGCAGGATGGGGACTACTCAAGAAAAAGGAAGGGAAAAAGCCATGCAAAATACCTCCCTTCTGAGCAAAGATCCCACAACATCCGGCATTTCTTCCCATAGGAATTGAAATACTGCAGGGATTATGGTGAGATGTAGCCCACAACAGCAGAAGTCTGAATATAGAAAGCAAAACCCCAGGAAATAAAGCTAATTGAAAGGATTTCTTGTAGATACATCCAGTGGGAGCAAGTGCTAAAAACCAGTCAATTAAAACCTGCAATACTTCCTCTTTTGCAAGGGGGTCCAGCCTAATGTGTGGAAAAGCCATGGGAAATGGTAGTATAAGCCTGGGAAAACCTCACCTGTCTGAACAGCAGCAAGTGGTTGGTATGTAAAATGGTTCTGGAGGACTATTAGTCTAAGTATTACATTGCTTTTTTGAGTATATTCAAAAGCTTCTGAAGTAGTCTTCAGTTGCACTTGGAAATTTTCCAGCCTATTTTCACATACAAGTGTGCCTTTTTTTTTTTTTAAATCTGATTTTATTGACACAGCTATGCTGGCAAACACTCCCACAGGAGTGCAGTTCTACCAGGTTGGTACAGCTGTGTCTGCTTTTAAGTTCCAGTTAAATACCAAAATAAGCGAGGGAGAAAAAACTTCCAATCTGCAGAAGGCCCACATTCTTAGCTGCTGCATTCAAGAATATTTAAAGCACAACTCACTATCTGTGGCTCTCCCAAACCCACAGGGAATGTCACGCACCAGAAGAACAGGAACAGATGTGCCTTTCTGGGGTCTGCTCTGAGCTCCTGGCACCTGGCAGTGACTTGGACAAACACAAGCTGGAGGAGCTCCCCTGAAAGCTGCCTAATAAAGCAAAATTAAAACAGCCATGAAATTCTCATGCATGTAACACTGATTAACTGCAGGTCTAAATAAGACTCCTAAGTCCACGTTTTCTAATATGCCTTAAGCCATTATCAAACCACACTTACGTAGCCCTACTTTTTACATTGCCTAAGAACAGTACAATCAGAAGACAGATTAAAAATTAGCCAGTGAACTTTCTGTATAAAAATAATAAAACTTTTAGACAAAAGCCAAAGGATAAATATCTAAGATATCTTTAGTCTTCAATTAGCTCATCAAAACAGAACATATCCTTTAGAACATATGTTACAGATATGCTACACTGTGTATCTTACAAAAATGCTACAAATGGGAACACACTGTCTCCATCATTTGAACATCTTTCAGATTAACATTGCCAAATGTTGGACCTTCAACTAAGAAGTTTATTTTACAACAGTAATCGAAGACAGAAAAAACAAATTAGAAAGTGCTTAGCAACTTCCCTCCAAAATAAACCCAGGCATCAATTCCTTCTCTAAAGCCTTTGGTGACATTTGGACAAGGGCTCTCACCACATACCAATGTGTAACAGCAATGGGTTGTCCTAACTTGGAGCTTCAGTGGTTAATAAAAATATTGATAATATCTGCTATTAGTAAGCTCAAACAGTTGTAATTAAAAACAATTATTCTAATGTTGATCTCCAGAAGATAAGGATAGAAAGTCTGTTAGTGGAAACAAAGTAATTTTTCTGTAATCCCAATTTACTCTTTAAAGTCATCAGTTAAATATTATACATAATAATACACAAACCTGCCTTTCAGCCAGTGTATGTGCATTGACTCCTTTTGATCTAGGGCAGCAGTTCTCAAACTTCAGGTCAGTTCCTCTTTTTGCAGGAATACTTTACAGTCCTCCCGAATACCTCCTTACACAATCACATATAATGCATTAATTTGCATAAAATACAAAATACATTATTTGCAGACACGTACACATATTTAATTCAAATATACACAACAACTACCAGCACACGTACCCTTCTTTCCCTACACAAGAGTTTAGGGATCCAGGTCTGTACACAAGGGGAGTGGAGCTGCAAAAGGGAGGGCACAGAAGGTACAAAATACATCCATGAACATCCGTGCACAGGTGATGGAGAAGCAAAGGCCAAGAAGGTGCTGCTGCCTCAGAGCTCAGGCAGCTCCCAAGAGCATCAGAAACTGGGGAAACACGTGTTTGTTCCACAAAGAGTGTGAAAAGGAAGATGGTGGGAGACTCTAAAATCCCACTGCCTAAGTCTGCAGCATCCAAGACAAAATCTCCTGCCAGAGGGACAAAGCAGGGCCCCTGGAGATTTTTCCTAGAGCTGCCAAGTGTTGGCATTCCTTCTGCTGACCCACAGCTCTGGGCTCCCTCGTGCCAGCAGCAGCTGCTCCTACACCGAGCTCTGAGGGGGCCTCATGGAGCAATGCCCTGTGCTCCTTCCTCAGACTCCTGCAAGCCCAGCTCACACCGGCCAGGGGACAAACAAAGGTGCTTGGGAGCTTCCAGTGGGCCAATGGGAATGCACTACAGGGAAAGACATGGCAGAAGAGGTATCAGTTAAAAGAACATCTGAGCTATGGTGTCCCTTCTCTACCTCCAGCCTCTACAGTAACTTGTCTCAACACTGTTTCTGGCTGCAGCATTCAGACCCTCACACCTGGGCATTTGGGAACCTGAACCCTGAGGGCTCACACACCTCCTCAGAGCCCACTCTGAACCCCCACTTGAGAACTGCTGGTCTAGCTTAACTAGCAGCATGTGAAACTACAAACCTAACACTTAATGCCCCCTTAGTGCATAGCAGCATTCAAAGAGTAAAGTAACATGTGCTTCAGTTACCTCTGGCAGGAGTGTCAGTAGCCTGATCATGAGGATTTTGATGAGACATCTATAAGGTTTATAGTATTTTACAGACTTCAAGAAAATACTATAGTGGCAGAGATGAGGGTAAGCCAGCTGCCAACCTACCCCTTACAAACAATTAGCTCAAGACTAAAAGAAACTCAGAGAGCACAACTAAATGCATAGCATTTTACTGGTACTAGTGCTTCCACAGGGCCTGTGGACACTTCTGTCAGTTCAGTCCAAACACTGCTGTATGTGGGAAAAAAATCTTTCAGATTACAGCAACACAATCTAAAAGGTGTTTAGATTGGGGTGGGGGCTGGGGTGTTAACCTTAAACTCATAAGATGAAGTACATGATGGGGAATATTTAACCTATCACAGCGTATTTCACTCCATGTTTTTACATGAAAAACTTCAACTCAAAGTATTACTCAGGCTTTACCATGAACCTATTAGTTGTTGGAAACTACAGAGGACTACTCGGTATAATCAAAGGAACGTTTTTAAGTCTTTATGTGGGGAAAACCCCATCAATTTAACAAAACATCACAGTAACACTCATGCCACAGTGAAGATGTTGGCATATTACTGTCAGTTCTGTCACTGAGAAACTGTTGTTTAAACCTTCATGTTCACCTCCTAGGATTCCTTCAAGGAATTGATACGTGCACAGATTTTCAATGCAGGTCCAAGCTTAATATTCATTGCACTCATTAGGTGATCCTCCTTCAACAAAAGGAGAGCTTGTCCATCAATTTCTTGTGCTCTAAATTCATCTGCAATATCTTGACAACCTAAAAGGCAACAAAAAATAGATTTATTTGGTTAGCAATGTGCATTCTTAGATGCAATGATTCTGTCCACACTAGAGCTCTTCAGCTACACCTTTTCCAGCACTCATCCCTTTAGCTTGCAGAACCTGAAGTATATGCAAGAGTTCAATATTATGATAGGGACTTCTGAGATAATCTGAAAGTAATTTCTAATACAGCCTCTAATTACACTGTAACTCATTGGGAATTTCAATTAAGAATTGAAATTTCATTATGAGGAACAACCTCCCACAATTGGAAGAGATTGTGAAAACAGCACTGACATAGTAATCAAGAGCATAATTCAAGTAGGTTCTTTCCAGAGATAAAAAGACACTACTATTTACTGTTATGAAAGATACTGTATTCTACTGCTATGTGCAACTCAAGGAGAACATCCACATAGCTACCATTCCCAAAAGGTGTTAAGTCCATTTGTGTTACACCACTGGGTTGAGGAAACAAAGTTTTGATTTATCTCATGAAGATACCTGTCATCTATACAGGGCAGTAACTCACTTCACAAGTACAACTTCAAACTAGCTGGATCTTTTTTCCATGTTAAACTCTGAACATGAAATAACGTGGTCTCAGGTTACTGAGGTTTGCAACATGAGACAAAAGACTCTTCCATGGGTTGGACTGCCCCAAGTAATTGAGGGCCCTTTTCCACTGAAGAACACTGTGGAAACAAAGGTTTCTCCAAAGATGTTCTGGACATCTGTTAAGCAGAAACAGCCAATTATGTCTGGGTCCATGGCAGCACTGTTAGATGGACAATGTGAAGAGAGCATCCATTGTCAGCTGTTTATTTCAACCTTCTTTCCCCTGAGCCATGTTTTTCATGGTTTTTTTAAAGATATTTGTGTTCTCAGTCCAGACTCAGACAGTCTCTCCATCTGTCTCAGAGCCTTTCAGACACACTTTAATTTGTGCTCCACCTTCCACTCCTGCTTTCAATTATTCCTCAGTTAAGCCTATTTTCTGGCATTTCTACATTTTTCCATTTTAAATGTATACTATTACAGAGATATGAAATTACTCTGAAGAACTCCTCTTCTACCTAGATGAGAGCAATTAATGTCATGTCCTCTTGTGTGTTCAGATTTAAACTCTATCAAGAACAGACAGTCTAATTTCCTGATGGATTTACAAATGTGTACAAGATAAATGGAAAGGAAACATGGAAGGAAATATTGACATCCAAACTTGAATTAATTTGGACTATTACTGTGTAAAGGTCATAACATTCAAGGTTGGGAAAGGTTGGCTTTACACAAAGAACAAAGCACGACTTTTCTTCTTAATGATTTGTTAAAACAGACCTCATGCAACAATTAACTACAACATCATCATAAAGGTTTTCCTGTTGAAGTGCTGACAACAGATAAAACATCTGTAAGTCAAATATTGAGTATTCCTGTGAAAGGTACCATGGCATGTCTGACTTAAAGACATTGTGACTGTCAGACCACAGCATTTATAAAGCACCTGAGAGATCAAGAGAAAGTCCTGCATTTCAGAACAAAACTGGTCCTATTCAAACAGATAACTGCATGTTGTTGCAGGATTTTTCCTTTAAGCAGGAGACAAACAATTTCCATGCAACTTCTGAAATACTTTTTGTCAAAGTCATTTTGGAAAAGCAGAGGATGGAAGTTGAATGTATTTCAGTTCCCTCATCCAAGCACATCTGGGTACTCTTAAGCACTTTTGCAACTGTTTGTTGTGCAATAACTTGGCCAAATAAAAAAAGGATGGGAAGAGGGTGAAGGGCCATTTATCTTGCAACTGAAGAAAGAAAGGAGAAAATTGTGCTTAAACTGTGGCTGTCTCCTCTCCCAGAAGAAAGAGGTAACAGCAGAAGTGTCCTACAATCTTCATTTCTCCCAAAGGCTCCAGAGGAACTCAGATCTCAGCTACAGACTACACAGAAAGCTGTAACCCAGAACAGATGTCCCTGATGTTTGTGGAAAGGTGACAAATCACCATCTCCTACAACATGGCAGATGGTCTGCAGGGACTGCATCAAGTAGATACATGATATAAACCAGCATAATGAAAATCAATTCTATTATTTTTCGTATTATTCAACTCTGACAGCATATGAAAAACTATTTTTTGAAGAGAGTAAATTGAGAACATATTGAACAGAATAAACCCCCAAACTGTCAATAAACGTGAACGTAGCTGTAGATGCAACAATAATAATTCTGGCCAGTTGTGAATATAATACTGTTTAAAGAACTTTCAAAAAAAGTATTAGAGAAACTAGGCCTTCATATAGATGAGAATGAGTAAATATAATAAATTTTCATTAAATACAGAGAAGTGTAAAGTTAATTTAAAATCAAAGATTATCTTGTTTATATAATACAAAACCACCCTAATTCCAGCTGCTGGTGAAATATTTTAAAAGTAATGTTTCAAAACAGAAACTGCATTTTAAGAATAACATTTTTTGTTTCATACTTGCAAGTGAATTGTGTTTATGTGTCACTTCAATTACTCTAGGACAGGAGCTGCCCTTTATTCAGAGCCTGGGATCAGTTACTGGATTACCTGGAGCCTCAAATCCATAAAAACAGTAACTCAAAACAAGACTGATATAACCATATTCCAGCAACAAAGCTCAACTACAGAAACAAGAATGACCATGTCAAACCTAAGGAGCTTTGACTGTTTTTACAGACAACCCTGCAGGTTCCCAGAAGCAGATAATGTAACTCAACTGCAATAAACTATCAGAAGAAAAGTACCCCAAGGATGACTTTTGCTGATTTAAGACAACTCTTTACTCCATTCTTTGCCTGACCTATAAAAGATTATCTATCATAACCCATGTGTATGACTTAGCAATGAAGATATATTCCTTACAGGTTATTAGCACAATGGGATACACAGAAAAATTCTTTAGCATCCCAGAAAAAGTAGAAAATTAGGAACAAAGTTAACCTGTGTTTTAATGGGTAAGGAACAAAAATTCTGGTATGACTGCTACTGTGGAGACCTGCTGCTACCTGGAAGGAATACAGTATCTGATCAGACAGAATGGCATCCTTGGGAAAAGGTGGGGAGTGAAGCTTTAAAGCTCATGATAATTAGGAAATTATAAATAAATGTCAAATAACCCGAAGATGACATGAAGGTAACTGTGAATATCGAGCTAAAAGAAAAGGTTTGTAAATAAGGAGAAAACAGATTGTTTTTTCTGAGAACAAACTGTGCCTACCAGTAAGCAGAATCTCTAGGCAGGAGTTCTCTGAGCAAAGCTATGCAAAATAAATAAAATAAAAATTAAAAAAAAATAGAAGCAACTTGCTTATTCTTTTTTAATGACTTGTATCAGGATAGGTCTTTCAAACTTGTATCAAGTTGTATCAAGTTGTATCAAGTTGTATCAGTTGTATCAAGGGAAATAACACTGCTCTTCCTTTTTCTACTGAATAACCAGAAAGGGAGGAGGGAAGAGAGAACTGTAACAAGGAGGAAGTGTGTCTGACCTCTCTACTGACCTCTTGAGAGAAGTCAGACTGAAGGAAGGAACAGCTCTAAACCCCATCAGCTGGGATGCAACAGCAGAAGTGGGACTAGTTCTATCAACATGGGATTTGTGCTGAAGGAACAAGCAAGAGGAAACAAATCACATTCCAGTCTCTATGACCAACTAAGGAGTACACCAGTGCTGTAACCACACCAGCTCCTCATCACAGGGATGCTATAAAGCAAGGAACTTCACCGTTAAAGAACAAGAGAGCAAGTTACTGCACATAACATACCAGGCAAAGAATGGATAAAGGCCCAAACTTCATCCACAGTCCACACTGAGGGGTCAGTCTGCACCACTGGTAACAGGTCGATGCTCTCCGGCATTTTTCGGATCCTCAGCTCCCTCAGCTCCCGTTCCCTCTCCCTCTCACTCTGCCTCCGCAGCCGCGTGGTCATGGCCGTCGGAACAGCGTCTTCATGAGGAGCCAGATCTTCTTCTGCAGATGGATAAGTAATTGGAAGCTGGAAAACGCAGTACAAATACACTACAGTATTAGGCTTTATTTGCAATTCCCAAAGCAATGCCATAGTTTTAAGCAAATATTCCACAGACCTGTCTAAGAAAATGCTCTCGTGACGCCCCCTCAGGGCCGCTCGGCCGACGCCCGCGTCGCCCAAGACTTTGGCTATCTGACTTCCGATTCCAACGACTGGTCTTGTCTGATGTAAACAGCCCAAATTTCTTAGTGCAACTAAGGCTGTGCCTAAAGAAGTAAGATATATTCAATAATGCACTAATGGTTTTTTGGACTGAATTCAATCAAGTAACCATAAAATCACAGTGTTGTAGAAATGCTGCTTAATTAAAACAACAGCTGTCACAGCAATAAAAGAGAAAGGTATCTCAAAGGCCACTTACTCAAGCCCCTCATCTTGATGCAGGATCAAGTACATCTAGATCATCCCTGGAAGATGTCCATCCTTCCCATTTTTAAAATGTTTCCATGATAGAAATATCTTTGCATTTTGTCACATAATACAGTTCTGCTTCTCTGAAATATCCACTGAAAACCTAAAATCACACTGCATATTTTGGTTCCTTTTTCTCTACCTGGCTGATACCCAGCCAAAAGAGGATGAAGGCAAAAATCCCATGTTAAGGGGCCAAACCCTTCTTAAATTTATTTCACTGGTGGTGTCCCAACAAGTACCAAATGAAAAATATAAACTCTCACTACTTAAAATAGGAGTGTGGCAGACACAAAGAGAAAGGTCATCTCCAGGCACATGAATGCAAAAAAAGAGCTAAGCGGTGACTAGAAACAGGAAACTATTCCCCATTTCTAAAACATCTGGGATTAAACGTCAACTTTCCAGTTGTAATGATGGAAGACTTTACATTCAGATGTTGACTGGGAATTCTTCCTCTCTTAACCAAGAGAGGTTAATCCATTAACCACTTAACGATAAGCAGTCACTAGATAGAGTTACCTTTTGGCACAGGATGTGGAGCAGAATCTTTTTGACCGTAGAAACTTATTGGGATACCCCATTTTTCCACAAAATTCACACTTCAGAAGTTCATTTTCGATTTCATCCAGACCCTCTAAAGAAAGGAGTGAGGCACAAAGAAGACAGTTTCAATGACACAAAATTACGTTCACATTTCTCACCTCAAGCAGGGAGGTAAAAGATTTTCAAATATCTAACACATTTAATTAAATCCTTTGATTAACAGACAATTATGCAAAGCTGAGCACGCTGTAGATTTCATTCTCTGTGGAAAAGATCTTGAGCAAACTGAACCTTACTGAACCTTCAATTAAGTTATGCAATGAATTTAATCATTTTTTTGTTGTATTTCAAGCCATCCATGAGCAAGCACGTCCTCAAACTTAGCAAACAGTTAAACAGAGTTACAGTCTTCATAAATTACTTTATAAAGAGTTCATTAAGAGAACCAGGTCTTCCACAGTCTAAATTCAAGCTCTCCTGTAATGACATAATGCAGTAACCTTTTAAATACTTTCTTTGAATAAGCAACTGCTACAACCAAAGGGACACATGAAAGCAAGGAAAACATTGAATCTTGAATCTATGGAATACTGAATCTATGAAAAAGATAAGCTGGATGTAAGAAAAAAGAGGATTATGGCATCTGCTGATTTGCAGCCTCCTGGTACAGAATATTTTTCTGTTACTGGTGAGATGAGGCGGCTCTTTTCCTGCTCCACAAAAAGCAGTAGGGCAGCAAAGAGCCAGAAACACCAAAAAGGGTATTTGAAAGGTGTCTCTACCACAAACACAATCATATCCAGGTTTACTATAAGAAAATCTTTGCTCAACTTCTGCATATGTGGATGCATCTTGACGTTGGATGTTTCCTACTAGCTCATCTCATGAGTAGTTATGAGTTTTGTACATAAACTTAACACCAGCTGTCAGGAACAATAACTAAAAGCAAACCCATGAATGTTTGAGGAATTCCATAAAACAAACAAGCTGTTTGAAATCTGAAAAACAGTATAGTGTTCGTATTGAAAAGAAAACTGAATTAACATCTAGTGTAACAAAGGGCAAAATAACTATTGCAAACAGAGCTTCAAACATTCTAGAAGATACATCAGAGGGCAAAAAGTTTATTTTGTTTGAAATATATTGGGTGAAATAAGATATTAAAAAAAAAGTGATACTTTTGATCAAGAAAGTTTATTTAACATCAATTTACTAAGCACAGTCATTAGACAAGAGATTTACAGGTCTCATTTTTGTGTAGAAAATCAGTATAACTCCACTGAGCTGCAAAAGAACCAAAGAATGTCAAACAAGTCAAACAATTTACCAGATGACCTTTTTGATGTGCTTGATGGTTTCATATCACTGGACTTACCTCTCAAAGAACTGGTTAAATGTAAGCCCCTCAATGGGAGATGATGCAAAAATCAACAGCAATTTTAAACTCAATTAAAGATATAGAAAATTTCCAGTCCCACTGCAACTCTTCACTATTAATGTGCCAGATGTTTGCCTTCTAAAATTTAGTTTGACATGCCTATGTGAAGGTTTGTGAAGGATAAGGTATGGGCCTCAGATTATCTTGTAGTAGAATATTGTGTAATATATCTTAAAAATGGACTCTAAAAATTGTTTCTTCATTTTTCTATGTAGAATTACAACAATTACAACAGAATCAAAAGAAAGTCACAAAGCAAAGCACTTCAAATATCTGCCATAGCCTAAATTAGGCTGTTACTGCAAAATGAAGAAGAGCCCTGGACTATCCAGAGACATCCTAGTAAATGCAATCATATTATCAGCCACAACTTAGGAAGCCCTGGTTTACAGATTTTCAGGCACTGTTTTCACAGTTTCTGACTTTGCATTGATGTTGTATCAACAAGTAGGAGGGCTACAATCTATCAATATTTCCCTCCAAGCTAAATCAGCTCCTACTAAAAACCAGTGCTATAAGTAAAAATATATTCTTAATTTTAAGCAGAAATACATATTGCCTGAGCAGCAAAGCAAATCACCCTCAATCAAAAATTCCAGTCACGTTTACTTGTCTTCACTACCAACAAATACTCTGCTTCAATTCAGAGAGCTTTCTAAACCAAGCTTCCCTGATGCAGACCTGGGGCAGCAGCAGGCACTGGATTTGTCCTTTCTTACTCCGCTCTCTGCAGTTTTTATATCGAAGTGTGAAAAGAACTATTTTAAGACAATGAAACAAAGAGATGCATTAAGACAAATTTAAACAGATCACCAAAACCCGCTCTGGTGCAACAAAGTCTCAAGTTGTAGAAGAGAAAATCCAGGTGTGGCTAAAAAATTCTGAACGTTCAAATCTTGGATGAATTTATCCAAAAATGTGTGTTTACAGAATAACTTGGTTTTTCTGGGGCAGGCCACAGTTTGATTTCCATTTCACAGCACACACACAAGGCTACCTACATCTGGGTTTGAACAGTAACAGTGGTGTTACACATCCAAAATAGTTGACTGCTGAGTTCTAAAAAGTCCACGATGATGACTGTGTTGGATACTGCATGGGGAACTTAATTGAGCTCATGAGTTGTGCTGGAGACCACTGTATTCTAAGCAGGACAAGTGCATAATGTCTTGACATTTGTGTTGGTGTGTTGTGAGCAAAAAACATTTGAAAATAGTTTATATTAAAGACGGTGTAAAGACCGGAGGAAGATTCCAGAAGTACAGCCAGGATGGGATTCTGTACTACACAAAACTGAAGGGGGAAAAAGTGGGTATTTAAACAAAACCCACAAACCTTCTGCAATCATATCCTCGATCTCTGTGTCCGATGAGTTGTCTGCGTGTTTCGTGTTCTGCAAGTCTGACTCCACACACACAACACTCATGATCTGACCCTCCACCAGCAACCTTTTTTCTGCAGGCTGTTCCACCAGCAAAGATGAACGACTGACCTATTGCAATAAAAGCAAAGCAAAAGGGAATAACTAAAAACAGTATTTGTGACTTAGCAGTTGTACCTGAGTGGATGACCAGTTTCTACTCCCTATCCATGAATCATTATGTGGTGCCAAAGCTCTAAATACCCTTTCTCTAACAAATAAAGACTCAGCTCTGCACACTTGGCAATTACATTTAACAAAGGAAGAAACACATTATACCTACGCAAATGAAGGAATGGTGAAATGAGATTCACATTAAATTAGTTAATAAGGCAGGTTTTAAATTGGCCATTTGTGGATTTAAAAATTTCAACAGTAATTCTTAACCAGGCACAGCACTAATCACACCTAGCCCCCTAAGGAGTTTGCCAGGGCTTTAAATAACAATTTTTAACATTTTGGAATTTTAACACAGACTCAGCTCTGAGGTGCAAATTAAAGTATCACTAAAATTGAGGGATCTTGGAGACAGACAAATGTAAAAATGTTACTCCAAATGGCAGCCTAAAATCACTCTCTGTAGTTATCTCCAGATATAACCTACTACTCAACTCACCAATCAGTAGACAAAAGGTCAAAACCAACATCTGAGAAATAATTCAGGATCTAAATACCTACTAGCCACAAATATCATCCTTACAAACAGTTTGTTTCAAAGATTAGTCGTAAAAATTTCTTAGCAACTTCTACACTTACAGGGAATGGCTCCAACCCCTCCTGAATCACAAAGCCTTCAATGACATGGGTCAGGATCTGGGGTTTAACAATAGCCTGTGGAGGTTTATTTTCTAGGCTAGGAATGCTGTTGGGCATTGAGGTGCTGTTGCTCCTTGTCGTTGCTGCTGGAAGCAAAAGAGGTGGTGGTGGAATAGAGGCATGTGAAGGATCAGATGGAGATTTAATTACTGAGGCACTGACTGATGATGTCACTGAAGGCAGTCCCCCGTGTTCTGAAAAAGATAACAAATATGTTATGTTTTTATCACTGATGTCCAAACACTGGCTCAGAATTCTAGACAGAAGAGGTGATAAAAAGACCAATCTCTGCACCCATCAACCCCTAACAGGCTCTTCCCTACAGCTTATAGATTTTACCTTTAAAACAAGATTGTTTCTCTAGACAGACTATATATTCCACAAACACACACTCCTCATGTAAACATTCTCCTTTATTCAATATCTACTGATTATAAGCATAGTTGGCCATTAATTACTTACACAAATCACAAATCCATATATCAAAAGCTACCTTAGTTGGACATTTGTCCTCACCTGACAAAGGATCATCTGAATTAAGGGCCTCTCCATTCCCCAAGGTTATGGCTGGTGGAGACAAGGTGGGTGGTGTTGGTGTTCTTGCCATGTGCACACAATCCGAGTCCTCGGGCATCTCTTCTTCACACACATTCTCCACTTGGTAAATCTGCATCCAACAAACTATTGCTTTAGAGAGATTTCCATTCTATCCTAATACCTTAAAAGAGTTGCATAAATACAGTTTTTAAAATAAATTACCGGTTCAAATATGCTAATCTCCTAATAAAATATTAGTTTCCAAACTGCACACCAAACAGTGAACTTTGAGGACATCACAACGTCTATGAGAGCAAAATTAAAGTATTTTGTTACAAATAGCAAAATATAAAGAGACCAGAGAACTTGACTTTTTTGATATCTTATCTGTATAGTTGACTATATTTTTATTTACATGCACATTTGATGCTATTTAAACACATCAACAAAACACAAGTTAATGACAAGACTGCAAATTGTTGTCTAACTTATTCAGCAGCATAATTAAACTTAGTATTTCAGAAGAGTACACCAAGACTATCAAGCATTAGTGTTTAAGAGATTTTAAAGTACTTTCCTCAAAACTATTAAATTTACAGGAATTACTGAGTCAGTTGAGCAGATTAAAATGTAAAACACCACCTTGTCAAAAGCAAACCTGGTTTATACTCTTTTGCCTGATCTCTACGTGAAATATCACAGTTGAGATTATTAATTCTTAATATAAGTTAAAAATGAACACCACACCTCCTTCCTTAACCTGTTGATAGCCCAAAAAAAGCCTACAGGACCTCTTGATTCTTTTGCTCAAGTTAATCTCAATGCCATCTTAAATGCATTATTTGCACATCATTTTATTTCACTGTACATGATTTTAGGTCAGTGACTGAAGCCAAAACCTTCAGTTACAAACTGCAAACATCTGAGACTAACACTGAACCAAATTAAATGGCAGTGATGGGAGTTACCAAAACAGCATCAAACATTGCCCTATTCTTTTATGATGAGGATATTTGCAATGTTAGTATAAAACTAATTATTCAGAACCCTATTATCTTAATAACCTGCTACACACCTTCACATTTGGTATAGAGATGCTTCTCTTACTCAAAATTTGGAACACCTATATTTGTATTAAGATAGAGGTAAGAGCTTACAGTCTATATGGTACATTGATAAAAGTTCATTTTAACATAATCGTTAACATACATATTTCCTTTTTTAACTTTAAACATACTGCAATTTCATCAGAAGATAAGATTCTAAGTTCCATATTTGCACTTCTATGATTTCTGGTTGATATTCTTGACTGATGATCCATTACAGAAAGCCAACAAAAAATAAACCAGAGGAAAAATGTCTATTGTTTCCTTAAAACTCATTTCTATAGTCAATAGCTTTCTTCTTGTCCTCTGTCTAGCACCTGGCTTAGCTCCCTCTGAAGTCAATGGTCCAGAGTCACAGCTCTGGAGAAGCCCAGGATAAAGAACAAAGGACGTAATGTTACCACTTACCACTGGAGTTTCAATGGGAACCGATGGCTGCACCTGCAGATTTACTGCGACAGTCTGTGGAGGTGGAAGAGTTTGAAATGGCAGCTGGACCAGAGCTTCTGCAGCAGGAAGTTCTTCCTCAGAAACCAAAGTGTTTTGAACCAAAACCTGCCCCTGGGACAGAATTTCAGGCTGCACTTGTAAAGACTGCACAGACTGCAAGGGCAGCGGCTGAATCTGGGTGGACGATGCCGAGAGCTGGGGAGGAGCAGCCAGAGGGATGGGAGCGGACTGCAGGGCGGGATATTGCTGGTGTGGCGTGGAGGGCACGAGCTGCTGTCCCGGGGACACCAGGCCGGGCTGCTCCACCGCCCCGATGTGCACGGCGGGCGAGGGCGGCAGCGGGAGGTGCGGCGGAAGGTTGAGCGGCTGCGCCACCGGGCGCACCGGGGTGCTGGGAGCGGGCGGAGGAGCCGCCGGCTCCGGCTGCAGCGCCGCGGGCACCAGGGAGTTCGCCTGGGACTGGATAAGGGCTTGGGGGTGAATAATTATGGTGGGGGACTGACTCGGGGAGTGCGACGGCGGAGGGGACACCACCACCGACTGCTGCGCTGACTGGGATGGGCTGGGAGAGAGCGTTAGAGGCGGAGGATGGATGTGGATCGGCGAGCAGTGGGACGGGACGCTGCTGGGAGCCGGAGGAAGCCCGTGGCTCGGGAGGGGCAGACAGTGCTGGGATGGAGGCGGCTCCTGGCCCGAAGGAGTCTGGAGTGCGATCGGCTGGACTTGCTGCTGCTGCTGCAATATCAGCTGATGATGGGAGATCTTTGGAGGTGGTGAATGAAGTGGGATCTGCTGATGCTTTACTAGAGAATGAGGTTGCAATGGAGAATATGAAGCTGTGAGAGGAAAAAAAAATCCACACCTGACAATTAGTATTTATGTCTTCAAATCCTGAAAACATTATAAAATACTTTCAAAAGTTTTCACTTTGAAGATCAGCACAATTTTTCGAACACTTAGGATACATGTTTAGAAATATCTTCTTTGACAGCATATAGTACACAAGAACAATTTATTAGGAGAATACATCCAAAGGAAAATGCAGCAATGAATAAAGAAACATAGCCATGCTTTTTACATATATGTACTTGCTAGATAAAAGTACATAAATTAATCTTTTTGGAGCTAGTTCTAAGATTACTGTTGATCCAGCGTATTTAAACTTACGTTTATTATGTTTATCTATTTAAGTTGATCCAGCTTATTTAAGAATTTCATGCGACTTCAAACAAATTAAACCTTTGCTTTGAAACAGACTGGAATAGAAATTATAAGCATGTCACAATCATCAGGATTTGCTGATAACTGCTAAGTTAAAAGTTTATTTAGTCTCTAAAAATAGTATTATCTAAAATTCCAAGAATTCAGTATAAATTTAAACCACTGAAAGTATTTGCCTGAACTTGAACACACAAACTGAGAGGTACAAATCTAAAAATAGTGCAGCTTCCAGAGATACCACCTTAAAGTGAATCAGTGACTCACTAGTAATTCCTTACAGCACACACACATATCATCCTCCACATCCAAACCTCTTCTTGCTTTGTCTTGTCCACTTGAGAAAAAACTCACTTATGGAGGATTTTTATGATTTATTCTGCTACTAAGGATGGATTTTTTTCCTTACCAAACTGAGCTCTGAGAGCATTAGGGCTCAGTACCTCCAGAATGTCTGCCTCCAAATCCCACTCTTTCTCTAAAAGCTGCCATTAGCCAAGCTAAATTCCACAGAATTCAGACCAGTTGTCTAAACTACCCTCACTCTTTCAAAATAAGGATGCCGAGATGCAAATAAGCTGCATGCAATGGAAGTGCTTATCTAACCAAGTGCAGGTTATTTTCATTTATCTCTTAATACAAAATACTAAGATTCTGAGCATTATTACCTATGGATTTATAAAGGTACTTGATAGAGGAACATTCTGATGACACAGACAAGATAGAAGAAAACAAACAAACCACAAACAAATAGATTTTGATGAGAGCAAGAGGCTTGATGTGGTTTCAGCCCACATATTGCTTCCCAGAGACTGGGGATGACATGGCCTGACAATAAGTATACAGGGAGACCAGGAATGAGAGTCTTGTTTGTGCTGTGATTTAACTGTGTACTGCAATTGCTATATTGTGCTTGTACTGTGATTTAAGAACATTCCTGCATCTGCTCAGTCAACATCCTGTGCAACATCCAATATCAACAAATAAATAAATTTACTATTAAAATTTAAACTCTATTCACGTGGAATATCTAAAAGAACTCTGTCAGAGAGCACTGAATTCTGACAGAACCGTAACGTACCAATTATTTTAATGAAAATAAGTTTCCTGTAGCTCCATTTTCACCCTACCTGGTGTTATTAAGTGATGGATGCTGGATGTCCGTGTGACCGGGGTGCTCCGGCACTCCGGAGTTGGGCTCTCGCCTTTCCTATTGCTTTCTGAGGGATCTGGTTGGCTGCCCTTGGAAATGGTGACAGGTTTATTCGGGCACAGGGACAGTGACTGAGTTTGGCTGCTGCTCTTTGGTGGGCCATTCTGGGAACTTGACAGCACACCCAGCTTCTGACTGCGCAACGTCAAGTTCTGAACCTGGGAAATGAGCAAAACACGAAAAATCCAAACCATATAAACATCCATGACAAACAGCAGGCAAAAATAGCAAAAAAAAAAATCACATTAGGTAATACTTCTCATCCCATGTGATCAAAAGAATCTAAAAATCTGCATAAGCTATAAAATTTAGAGAAGGATACGGATCTTTATTACTTTGGCAATAAAGAAAACACAGAAAAGGCTTTTGCTCCTTATTGAACTTCCAAAAGAAATGGAAATTGTTCATTAATTTGAATTAAAACTTTAATTTTTTCTTGTATTGTGCCTTCAAAGTGAATGACACAAAGCATCTTAAGCAAAAGCAATTTTATTTTCATACAGACACTGCACAAGTGCAGTTGCCTGTGAGTGAGCTCCAGACACCAACATAAAGCAGACCTTGGGTGGTTGGTGGGATCAGAGTCTGCTCTGTGTTATCCATGCACTAACAAAACTGAGACCTTTGTTTCTACAGTGATATTAATCTACCTTTTCCTGACACCTCCAATGTCACATGAAACAACAAGTTTGCCTTCTGGAAGTAAATCAGGCAGAGATTATTTTCATTGAAGTCTGTTATATCACAGCCAGGTTCTGTACAGAATGATCCCAGATCTCCAATCCTATTGCTGAGCTAGAATTTTATTTTCAAGGATAACGACTTGTACACTAATTTACATCATATTTACATGAAAAAGAGGACTAATTATTACCACCATCCACTATTTTGATTACATGATCCCTTCCTTACTCAACATTTAGCACTCCTGTAATGAACAGCTAGTTCACACTTCTCACTGCTCAGCATGTTACCACAGGAAGTGTTCAAACCCTGTTCTGAAGACAAGAGTAGCTGTTTCCTCACTGCCATGCAGATGGCATTTACTGCAACCCTACCCCTGTGAGTACAACTCAACCTTCAGCACACCTTTACAGATAAGGTGACCCACCTGAGTTACCCATGAGAGAGGAGAGGAACAGCTGAGTTTGGCAGGAGCCCTCCAGCAGCTCAGCTGCTCTAAGGTCTGGGGTGAGTCCTTTTTATAAGCACACAATATTTCCTTCCTTTTAAGTTTTGGCTCACTTTGCTGCACAGACCTTCCACAAGTTTACACAAGCTCACCTGAGTAGCTGCAGACTGACAGGAAGATGAGGAGGATGATGAGACAACAGGAATGTCAGACTGGACAGCAGCCACAGTGGTCGCAGGAGTAAAAATAAGCTGTTAAGCAAGAAAAAAATATATGCCAACAGACTGAAATTTTTAAAATCTGTAAAAGAAATGCAGCACCTCAAGGAGATACATAACTTACATGTACTGATGCACAGATTCTGAGATTCACTACTTTACTGTTAGATTAACTTACTTAAAGAACAATTTATCATGGTAGTTTTAAGTAAATAAAACTAAAGGAAAATAATTTAAAATATTTGTTATACATGTTGAGAAAAACCTTGGCAATTTATAAATACATCTATGATCTGTTTCACAAGAGGACATCCCCTCCAATATTACAAATGAGTGAAACAAAGACGAGAGAGCAGCCCAATATCTACTATAATAAAGAGAACTTCAATCTTCAAGTGTGTCAAAATGTTATTTAACATTTAAGAGCTGTGGAGACAACATGGTTGGACCTAAGCCAGTCTTAAGGACTGTAATCCAAACTTACCATCTGAGCTCGTAGGTACATTTGAGCCTGGCTTGCACTCAGGGTGGGAGAGGTGCTGCCCAGCAACATCGTCTGCTGGGTGATGCTGCTGCTGGTGGTGTTGGAGGTCTGAGAACGGCTTATTATCTGTGCAGGTGTGGGAGAGGTGGAGAGGTTAATCTAAGGAAACAAAAATATTGCCTCTGTCATGGAAATTCAGTCATCCTATGTATGGTCTAAAGCCAGAAAGCCTTTGACAAAAATGGCAGGGGCAGTTGAAACCTCTGAACTGTAAAGGTATCAAAAATATATTGAGCCAATCATCACAAAACTGAATTCTGGCAAGATTGTACATTTTGGTTCTTAAACTGCAAGAAACCACTTTGCAGTAAATAATAAGCAGTTACGAGTATAAACAATGATATTATGAAATCTGAAAAATACACCTCATAGAAATACACATTTACAGAAGAAGTAGCATGAGCCCACAATATTTTAACAAAAACACATGAATTTTAATATTGAAGCATTTTTAAATGTTTATATTATCTGCCTGGACTGGTATCTTTTGTTATGCTTGCTATGTAACCTGATCAGGATACTTCTTTGTGCCACCACATATGGACTTTAAATCCTCATTTTCCATATGCACATGAAAAATGAACTGAAGACTACAACTTTCTCTAATTTCATATTAAATGTTCCTCAACAACTGCTCTGTAGCATCTTCTCAAAAAAAAAAAAAAAGCTGTTGTGGTTTGGTTTTCTTTTTTCTTTTTCTTTTCTAACCAGTCTAACAGAGTTAAGTGCCCAGCTCTTTTTCATCACTTACTTAAAAGATTTCCTTGAAAAACCCCAGCCCAATTATTCTGTTAAACATCAGACATCTTTAAAGACTTTCCCTCCTAAATTTAATGAATGAATGATTTTACTTCTAACAGCTGTAAGCCAAGCCAAGCTATGAGAGCTTAAAAAAATATACAGTTAAATCACTGAAGCTATGCACTGGAGTCATGAACAGCTCGAGGGTGTGATTAATAAGCAGGATGTCTGCAGGACTAACAAATCCAACGCCAGACAACTGTAGAACTGTAAAGACTGTGCAAATTATATGTCTGAAGATGCCACTTAAAGAAATACAACATGAACTGAACACAGAGCTGCTCAAAACTGAAATCTGAGCACATGCCTAGGTTATGGGAAGTGAAAGTGTGAAAGAGATGCATGATAAAAGATGATAATCAATAAAAGAATGAATGCTATAAACATTTAATCAGTTTCATAAATATATGTTAGGGTTGACTTGGATTCTTTAGATTTGGTGCTCTTTAATCACTGATGCACAGTTATGATTTTAATCTACTGTAGTGCCCTCAATAAAGAAACTAATGTGGAAAATCCAATAAGAAATTGAGTAAGAGTATGAGAGCTCAGGGAGTGACTCCTGCAGGAGTCTGAACAATCACTGGTGCTTCTGGAGTGAGCAGCTGCCCCTCAGAGCACCAGGAGGGGTCTGGGACTGGGGAAGCCAACACTGGCCAGCAACAACAGCAGACAGCACCCAACACTTACTACAGAGTTGTTTACTGTGTCTGCAATACCGATTTTAACCATACAACTTTAAATCCTGAAGTATTTTCTGTTTTTCCCAGTAGCCATGTAACAACCAAGCAGGGTTGGGAATGGATGGAGGGCTGTGTTCAGTTACGTACCGAGGTCTGCGACATGCTTGACTGCTGAGTGACACTCCCAGGGGGGGAAGTACATTGCCTCCCACCTGACAGGCTTGCCTAAATAGCAAGAATATGTGTCAAATATTGAAATCAGAAAGGGTTTAAGTGTTGTTCATATTATTGCATAAACCACGAGAAACATCCCTCTCTACCTTTACCTTTTGTCTGAGTTAACAGTAAAAATAGTCTTCTCAGTGGAAATAGTTTTCAGCAAAGTGCACTCTGCACTATGGAATCCTATCTGCAAGGTGCTAAATTCCTTGAATTCCTACCCAATTTCAGGCATGAAATGAAGGTTCTTTCAGATCAAGACTTGAACAAAACCTATCAGAGGTAAAGTCTATCAAGCTGTTAATGATGGAGCTTACTGGTCAGCTCACTACCTATGACACTCAGAACTTAAAATGTGACATCATTGAAAACTGTCCTTGTTAAAACTCACATATTTTTACTACAATTAGACTCCTCAAAAAAATAAAACAAGCCTTACAAATGCTGTAAAGAACACCCTCATATTCTAGAATGGTAAATTATGTATGCATATCTAGAGTCTATGACAGCAGGCTGTTCCAGCCCTTCTGATGATACAGGGACAGGGATTTAGGTTTCTGCATGAACAGTCTGGTACCAAAACCTCTCAGCCTCCCCCAACCTGCTTTCCTTTGCTCTGTCTCAGTAACTGTATATCCACACACAAATCCATCACAACAAAAAAAGACAAATCAATATATTACCACAATCTAACGAAAAAGGTATAGAAGGAAAAGCCAGGAGCCAAAAAGAGTCAGTCCAGTTCTGACACCAAGCAGCCATTCCCCTGAGGTCTTTAACTCCATTTTAGCATTTCCATGTGTAAAATCGTTAACAACCACCTCTCTCTGCAAAATCATATTCTCAATCTAAGGTCAACTGAGGTCAAAGGAAATCTTGCCAATGCCTGAGTTCAAAATGGGTCTCCTCCAGTGCTCACTAATGTTAAAAGCTGTGTTTCAGAAATGAAATGTCATTTACCTCCTACATTTTCACACTCAGAGTTAAAATTGAATTTTGCTATTACTTATAATGCAGCCAGATGTGAGGCAAAACACACTAAGATGTTCATTATTTTTATTTGATTTTACTAGGATACAATGCTATTTATTGCTTTCCCCATCAACATTTAGAGAAAATCATGGGATGAAGATTGAAGTAGTTTATTTTTAATATTTATTTTATTACTGCTTGATGATTTACATGATGCATTATAATGCATGCAATAAAGCATGGAATGGTTGCCTACTGGAGCATCTATACCCCTAGACAAAACCCTCCAAACTGTTTGGAGGAAGATACAATTTAAAATAACAATGTCATCAGAACATAACAGTGAATTATGGTGAGGCTTTAAGCTCAGGCACTTAAGCTGTTATTACGTTTGACAACGACTGTAGCCCTGCTCTAGATAATACACCGTTCTTTGTCAGCAATCTTCACTCTCACCTGTGGAACAGTTGCCAGACTCTGAAATTGGGTACTGCTTAAGTGCTGCTGCTGCAGAGCAGCAGTCTGCAGCATTAGATGCTGCTGTTGGGCTGCATACATCTGCTGGAGGTACTGAGCAGCTGAGCTAGGAGGACGATGCAAGGCCTGCTGAATAACCTGTGATGAATCAGTAGGTAATTAATTACAATTACAAAGCACACACCATGCTGACATGATGTTGAAGTTTACCTTTACAAGGAGACACAACCAAATAAATTCTTTTCACACCAGTTTTGTAATACTGAACTTGCTCCACCACTGTTCTTGCTAAAGTCACAGAGCATTGTCAGCATCAATATATTCATGCTCTCAAGGACAGCCTGACAATACAGCATCATTCCCAACACAACATCCCAGCCTCTCAGCTGCTTGTCAACACATCCTACATCATGTTCTGCTTTTTGAGAGACCAGGGTAGTGTGTGAGAGACCCAATTATGAAACCCAACAGAATAGACTGTACAGAGTTCAAGGAGACCTAATTTCAAGAGAAGCAAGAAGGGGCTGGATCCCACACAGATACCTCTGGATCCCTGTAGTCAATGTTGCTCAAACAGCTTTATTTTGTAAAGGTTTATGTTAATAATCCAAACCCTTAGCACATGATAAACCAACCAAACTTTCTAGTGTAGCATTTCCCCCCTCCCTTATTTGGGAGTCAGGTCTGTACCCTGCACTATCCTTAAGTGGTCTGATATCCTTCAGTAGACAACATCTCTCTCCTGAAAACGATAAGTCAGCTATGCAGACAGACAACAGCAATTAAGACTGGAAAGTTAATCTTGTGTAAAGTATTGTGCAATGCCTGTACTGAGAGCTCTGTACAGGACAGGGGAGAACATCCCACAGCCCAGTACCTGGACAGCATGTCTGTCGGAGCCGCTGTAGACGGAGATCTGCGGGAGCGCTGTCCGGGAGGTGGAGGTGGTGGTGACAGTCGTTGTAGGTGCAGAACATGTTGTTGTGTTTGGTTCATTCTCCATCGCTCTGCAGCGCCTGTCCAGCCTGGCAGGACGGAGATAACAGTGATCACAAACAGAAGGCCAGCACACACTGGTGTTAAACACAAAAAAAAAATCAAAGTTTTGCTGAGATAAAATAACAGACAGTTTTCAAATGGATAAGATTTATAGAATCACAGAATGATTTGGGTTGGAAGAGACCTTAAAGATCATCTCACCCCACTTCCACTAGTCCAGGTTGCTCCAAGCCCTGTCCAACCTGGCTTTGGACACTTCCAGCGACAGGGCAGCCACAGCTTCTCTGGGCAGCCTGTGCCAGTCACCACCCTCAGAGGGAACAATTTCTTCCTAATACCTAATCTAAGTTTGTAGTATTTGCTATTGCTTGATGAAATTTACCGAGAAATGTGGTTATAATCTAAGATCCATCAAAAGTTGCTCAGGAATACATGCAAGATTTCCAGCCAGCTACAAAGGTGTACTGCCATATCCCTTTCCCTCACAGCCCAGCACTGAACTGCTGGTTGATCCTGGACAAGAAGCAAAACCTGTTTTTCATAAAAATCACTGGTGGTATGTTTGTTTGGAAAGAGAGGGAAAGGATATATTGAAAAATGCTTTTTACAGCAATACCTCACACAATGCAGCAAGTGTCAAGGAAGAAACTACCTATCTAATCACCTCAGATCATCCTCTCCAGCCTGATGAGAATTCCCTGTGCTGCAGAGTACAATCTCTCTCCCAAAATGTCATCTTCAAAACTGAAATGAATCACAAACCTCAATATATGAGGGGTGTTTACTTTGGCTTCTTTTTCAGTCTTAGTACTATAATTAACAGGAAACAGCATAGTAGCTGTTTATTGCTTTTAGAAGGATGTTAATAAAAGGGAGGGGGGGAAGATGTGTTTCCTTCTTACCATAAAGAAGGGCTCAGAGAAATCATCAGAGAGAGCTGCAATGTACTGGGGGAAAAAGCAGCTTTGCCAAGTGCTTAACAAACCACCCATTGGATGCTGCATCAAATGGGAACATAATTAGGAGTTTCAGCTCACACAGCTGGAAGCAGAACACTACAGGGCCAGGCTCCACCCTCACCTCCCAAAACACAACTACTCTGCGAGCAGAGCTGCACACGATGCTCCAGCTCCTGGGTACCTGCAAGAACTAAACTTTAACAGATATATGGTCACCTAAGGACCTCTTGCCCACCATCATATTGGATCCTTGCATACACTTTGCCATCAAACAAAATTCACGGCAACAAAGGATGCTTTATAAGTAGAGATTCCCTGCTATTAGAACTAAAGAAAAAGTATGATCTGCTGTTAAAAATTCAGATGTGCTGTGCATTATCGATGCCATTTGTCTGCCTACATCAGGGCACAAATTAACACACATGGGTAACCACTCCAACTGCAATAAAACCAGCAGCACTTCTAAAACCACTTTACATTAATTTCACATAATGAAAAGTACCTCAAAAAAAACAGTCCTGTCTCCTCCAGAGGACATTAAAAGCACTTCAAAATATTTACACCTACAACTTGTCTAGCTAGTTTTTGCAAAGTTATGCAACCAGTTAAATGAGCCTAAGAAAACAACACTGGATGTATCATTTCCTTCATTCTCAGCCACATTTTGGATGTGTTATAAGCAAGATGTGCAACATATCCCACTTGCTAACTATTCCATCACGAGTTCACCCCATGAGAGCTGTTAATCCTTTAGCTCAGAGAGTCTCATTTTCAAAAATAACGCTGTCACTGCTCAAGTTGTTCCCATAATGGATGTACAATGAAAACAGGAAAGAGCTCCTAAAATTTTGCCCAGCATCTCCTCCGACACCACACTTCAAGCAGGTATGAGATGCTAATTTGGAGTAAAATTAATCTTGTTTAATGATGAAGACCTTGCAATGATGCTCCCGAGCAACTTTTAAGTTAAAGAATCTCCGTAATGCAGAGTAAGTTTTAAAAAACACACTAAAGTGACTTTAAACCACCACTATGGATTTAAGCAAGCGCAAAATACAAAGCACAACAGAAAACTATATTGAAAATAAGTGTTTATTCAAGCAGTAACAGTACACGACGCCACATAACTTCAAATTACTGTGCATAAGGTAAATATTCAGTAGTTTTGTTGCTTTATATTTTTTTGTTGAAAGCAAACACCGTAAGTAAAAAAAATACCTGCTAGTCTATGCCAATAAGGTTAAATTACCTTCACAGTGCACACGAATATCACTGCTCATGTTTTACAAAGTTTTGGTAAACACCATGGTAATAACAAACATTGCTGACAATCCGCAACCATAACTGTTATCTAAAAATAGTCGGGGCTTTTTTTTTCTTTTTAATATATACAGTTTATTCTTATTCTTTCCATTCACAACCTCCCGCTACAACTCCAAGGGTACAAACCACAAAAAAAAAAACCCAAAAAACCGGAACATTTCCTCCAAGCCTAACCACCTACAGGCATTTTGGTATGTGGCAAAAGGCATTGAAAGAAATAATTAAATAACGGGGAAAAAAGGTAATAAAATGACAATAAAACAAATAACGAAGGTACGCTCTGTGGGAATACACCCCACGCCACGCCGTGAACCCTCCCAACGCTGAGGGGCCCCGCGGCCCCCTCGCCGGACGCCCCCGCGCCCGGACCCACCCTCAGCCCCCGCCTCGCCCAGCCCGGCCCCGCCGCCGCCCCCTCAGGGGAGGAAAGGTGGGCGGGAGGGGCCGGCCCGCCGCCGGGGCGCGGTCAGGGCGCGCGTTCCCCGCCCCCGCGGCCCGGACGGGGCCCCGCGGCTGCCGCTCGCCCGCGCCCCGCGCGTCCCGCCGGGACACTCGCCTGGGACGCGCCGCTCAAGGCGCCGCCGCCGCCGCCGCCATTTTCTCGCCTCCCTCACGGGGGAGGCGCCGCGCGCGCGCGGGGCGCGGCCGCCGCCGGGCACGTGACGGGACCCGCCGCCATGTTGGCGCTGCCCGCGAGGGGTCGGGGTTTTGGAAAACGCGGTATTCTCAACCAAAATAACCGACTCATTTCCGTGTATAACAAAATAGAGACTCTTTGAAGTGCCTCTTAATTTAGCAGCTGTTGCTTCGATGCTATCAGCAGCATGAGCCATCCAACTTTCCTTTTTGAGGCTCTGCTTGCTTCTTTCCACCCTTCCTGCCACCCATCAGCTCGAAGCACCGTGTGAATATGAGTTAAAACAGTATCTCTGGTCTCTCCTGCATCACTGATACATATGCACTTTCACAATACTTAGAGGGTTTGGATGTATTTGGATGCCTGTGAGAGGTGCCTTCAGGATAAATCCTGTGTAACCTCCCTTGCCCATCACCAGAGGCACTGTGGCAGCTGCGGTGGGTGATCCCGGAATGGACTTCTGGAATTCCATTTGGAATGGAAGTCCATTTGGCATGGACTGTGTAGGCAGGTGGTGGAGTCACTGTCCCTGGAGGTGTTTAAGGACAGACTGGACGTAGCCCTTGGTGCTCTGATCAAGTTGACACGGTGGACTCGATGATTGCAGAGGTCCTTTCCAACCTAACTGATCCTGTGATCCTCCTGAAGGGGATGGGGATGTGGGAGCCAGGCTGGGGGATGCCCCAGCAGCTGTGGGATCACCGTAAGACAGTGACCAGCTTCATAACAGTGCAGGGAGGTTGTGGTGAGGGGCCCAGTCTCCATCGCACCCACAGCTCTGCGTGTGGTGCTGTGTGATCATTCAGGTTACTGTCTGGGGAACAAAATCAGGCTCATTCCCCAGTGTGCAACAAGCCAATAATGACACACTCGAGAGCAACATGGATTATTTATTTCAGAGCTGCCCAAGCCCAGATGCTTGGTGGTATTCCACAAATCCAGCACACCCCACTGGACTTTCCACACTGTCATTTATACACAGAAGTTCAGAGTTAGTCACTTCCCAGGCACAGCCCCTCTATTAGAATCAAAGAATCCCAGGATGGCCTGGGTTGGAGGTAGCTTAAACCTCATCTCATTCCACCCCACTGCCATGGGCAGGGACACCTTCCACTAGACCAGGTTGCTCCAAGCCCCATCCAACCCAGCCTTGGACCTCCAGGGATGGGGCAACCTGTGCTAGTGCTTCCCCACCCTCACAGGGAAGAACTTCCTCCAAATACCCAATCTAAACCTGTCAGTTTGAAGCCATTCCCCCTTGTCCTGTCACTCCAGGCCCTTGTAAATAGTCTGTGTCTTCCTTGTAGGATCCCTTCAGGTACTGGGAAGCCGCAGTTAGGTCACCCTGGAGCCATCTCTTTCCCAGGCTAAACAATCCCAATTCTCTCAGCCTTTCCTTTTAGAAGAGGTGCTCCATCCCTCTGATCATCTTGGTGGCCTCCTCTGGACATTAGGATTCATTATTAATTTCTATACAAAGTACGTAATCCCAGCTAACTTCTACGCATGCTCCGGGGAAGGGTCTGCACCTGGCCAGGGTCTTTTTGACCTGTAGGCATGATTTTTGGAATTGCAATGAAGACAGTTCAGCTATAGTATACAGGGACCTTGAGTATTTTGCCAAGTTAGCACTGTATGCATAGACATCAACATCTTGATTTACTGCTTCTTTAAAGCTTGTTGCTTCCAGGATGTCCTTGACTAAGGGATGCATCTGCTGCCTGCCCCACTGATGAGTTCTCCTTTCTTGCTGATTAGGCTTGAAAGTACACAAAGATCTTACATCACAGAACATCCTGACTTCAGATAATTCTGACATATTCCACATTTTGCAACAAAGTGAGCATGGCTGCAGGGACAGGTACTGCAAGGTTCCTGTGGGAGGGGTAGAATTCAGGTATGTGTTGCTTGGGCCTGTGACAAATGAGCTTTAGTTTTTTCATGCTTTAGCTACAGTAGGAAAATGGAGGATGTGGCAGATGCTGCTTGGAGGGTGCTGCTGGGAGGTGAATCACAAAATGGTTTGGGTTGGAAGGGACCTTTAAGATCATCCAGTTCCAGCCCCCTGCCATGGGCAGGGACACCTTCCTGGTTCCCATGGTTAAGGTCAGAGAATTACCTGCTTGTAGTGCTTCTCCATATATGGAATACCTGCTGCTGAAGGACCTCAGCAGCTCCAGCCAGGGCACTGCTGGTGAACTATTAACTTCTCTGAGGAATGGGAAACAGCCTTTTATCCCTGTTAACCAAGCTTTTACTTCCTTCCTATATAACACTGCCTCGGAGCTTTCCCTGCTATGGGGAAGACCAACCCTCCCCCTAAATTAACCATGATTCATCAGAATTGAATTATGTCAATAATTCCAGTCTGAAATTAGCAGCTCCTGCATATTACCAGGCACAGATGAGCAAAGCCCAAACTCCATGAAGACAAGCAGTCACTCCACCTCGCAGACCCAAGTCAAATTTTACATGGGACATCTTGATAAACTCATCCCTCTTCATGAAATATATTTCTGTGATGAAGCAACGTCTTCTGTATCTTAGAATTATGCAACATTATTACACAGCCTTAGGTATACCGGTGTTTCCAAAGCTGTTGTATTCCCAAGGATACAGAAAGAGTGGCTCAGTGCAGTGACAAGGCAGAGAACTGCTACCTCAGACAGGAGTGCTGGTTCATGGCAGTTTAAATATTTTATACAGAACCACTTGTATGAATGAGAATGAAATGCTTGACCAACTGGTGATTGGACATTTAGCCTCAAGCTGCACCAGGAGAGGTTCAGGTTGGACATCAGGAAGAATTTCTTCATGGGAAGGGTTGTTAGACATTAGAAGAGGCTGCCCAGGGAGGTGGTGGAGATCCAGCAGGAAGTAGAAAACATGTTGGAAGTCTTGGTGCAAGACAAGGGTGAGTTCAGGTAAAGCAAGGTACTTCCTGTTGTACAAATAAGATGTAAGACTCTGTGGATGCTGGGTGGAGCAAATAACTTGCTTCTGGGGAACAAAAAACTGAACAAATCCCTGCAGGAAGGTCAGGTAGCAAAAAAAAAGCTGTACTTTGCAACCACAACTAAAGTAAAGAAAATAAGGCTCAAGTTGTTTTATCACAAACATGAGGAAGAGCCAAGTGTGTTGCTTTGGAAGTGCAGATCTCACCCAGCAGCCTGTAACAAAAAGCTGAACTCCAGGCTGCTCCAATACTGATTGGAGGGAGCAGTGGGAAAAAGGAATTGTTTTACTGTTACAGAAGAAAAAAAATGTTCTCATTTTCTTAGGACTGCCGGAAGCATCCCTCAGTTCAGGAAGTGTTGGGCAATAAATGTGTGTTGTCAAAAGTTATTGATGTTAAATAAGCAAAGCTGAGAGGAAATACTGCTTGCAGTGATAAGGTGGCTTATGATTAACAGCTTTAATCAAAATACCTTTTGTTAACCACCCTCTTTACCCTCTCAGTTAAAACAAATCCTTCATGTTACTTTTCTAAAAAAAGTATGTATGGGAATTAAAGCTTCACCTGAACTGACCATATTGTCTTGTGGGGAGTGCACACTGCGTGGAGTCTTGAGAATTCCCACAGAAAACACTTTGGTCAGTGGTAATTGTAAGAAATGCATTGCCATCATTTCTGAACAGCTCCTGCTGCCCATCAGCTCTGCACTGGCTGCTTTTGCCAGGGATTTGTGTTAACATCCAGAATTTTCTGTCACCTCTCAAATCAGATTGGGAGTAGCCACAACAGTGGAGGAGTCATGGTGTGAACTGATTGCAAAGGAGCTTAGTTAGATGTGTCCAATGCTTTTATTCCTGGCATTGGGATGGTAGTGATGGGTTTGGTTTCATGGAACAGCTCAGCTGGAGCCTGGCCCACAGATGGAGAGCTGCTTCCAGCCAGTACCTCTATGGGCATTTCTGGCTCTTTCAGCCTTAAAACAAGAACAACTGCAGAATGGTTTGGGTTGGAGCATTAAAGATCACCTCGTTCCAACCCCTGCCACGGGCAGGGACACTTTCCACTAGACCAGGATACTCAGAGCTCCATCCACCCTGGCCTTGAACACTTCCAGGGATGGGGCAGCCACAGCTTCTCTGGGCAACCTGTGCCAGGGGCTCACGTCCCTCACAGGGTAGAATCTTTTCCTAATATCTAATCTTAACTCTTTTTCAGTTTAAAGCCATTACTGTGTGTCCTGTCACTCCATCCCTTGTCCAAAGTCCCTCTCCAGCTCTTTTGGAGCCCCTTTAGGCACTTGAAAGGGCTCTCAGGTCTCCCTGGAGCCTTCTCTTCTCCAGGCTGAACATCCCCAGCTCTCCCAACCTGTCTCCAGAGCAGAGGGGCTCCAGCCCTCGAAGCATCTTCACGATCCTCCTCTGGACTCACTCCAGCAGCTCCACGACCTTCTCGTGTCCAGGATCCCGGAGCTGGAGGTAGCACTGCAGGTGGGATCTCCCCAGAGCAGAGGGGGAGAAACCCTCCCTCGCCTGCTGCCCACGCTGTGGGGATGAGCCCCGTCGGTACCTGGGTAAAACGAGTTTTCCTCCTTCGCTTCCGTCCCGGCGCTGAACATCCAACAAACACCCCACATCCTGCTGCGCTCCCGCCGCGCCGGCGCCGCGGCCCCGCCGTGCCCCGCGCTGGGCCGTACCAAGTGCCGGGGAGTTGTGTGTGGATCGCGGTGCCGCCTCCGCTCCGGGGGCCACGAAGGGAGCAGAGGGACCATCCAGCGGGTTCAGACCTGCCCGACTGGGAGCGGCGGCTGCGGCAGCCCCGCCACTGCGGCCCCGGTTACCTGCGTGCCGCCGCCCCCTCTCCCCCCTCCGCTCCAGCGTGGAACATCCCGCCTCAGAGGTGTGGAGTCCCGCCGGGGAGAGCCCACGCAGCTCGCGGGGGGGCACATACAGGGCGCTGTCACCCGCATCCCTGTGCGACAGAGCTGCCTTCCGGCTCCTCTCGGAGCGACTCCTCCGGAAAAATCCCACGCTCCCCTCCGGTGCCGCCCCGCGCGGTTCCGCGCTCCCCCCGCCCCGCTTCTCCTGCGCGCTGCCCTTCGCCCCCCTCCCGGCGCGTGGTGCCGCCCGGCGCGGGCGGGGCGCGCTGAGGCGCGGGGGTCGCGCAGCCGCCGCCGCCCCGGCCCCGCTCCCGGCCCTGGTCCCTCCCTCAGGATCCCCCGGCCCGGCCCGGGGGCGATGCCGACACAGCGGGACAGCACCGCCGGCAGCACCATGTCGGCTCCGGGCGGCCTCGGCGGCAGCCTCGGCGGGGACGGCGCCCACCAGGTCCGGGTGAAAGCCTACTACAAGGGGTGAGTGCGCCGCCGAGCCCCGCGGACGGGGGGGGAGCGGGGTCCGGGGCGGCCCCGTGGGGGTTCGGGGTGCCCGGCACGGGATCCCCCGGACACCCCCGGCTCCAGCCCTGGGTATCCCCTCACTGCAGGGGAGGAGGGAGAGAAGGTAGGATGAACCCTCTACGACCGTCCAGCCGTGTTTACATGGATTTCAAGTGCAGCGCTTGTGTCCGGAGGAGCCTCCCCTCCGTATGTTGGGGTCTCGGGGGAGCTGGATCCTCCCTCTTGCTGGGATGGCCTTCCCGATGAACAAGGATGTACCTGAGCAGCCTCTCTGCCCTGCTCACCCTGCTTCCCTTCATCCCCAGGCCCTGCTGGCAGGAACAACTGCATATTCCTTCATAATACACGCCAAAATTCATAATTCGTGCGTTCAGGGTCCAGCTTTGCTCTGTATTAGGTGATGCCCAGATCTAAAAAAAGAGGATGTTTGTATGAAAATCTGTTTCATAGGTTTTTAGGCTGTTTCCCAGGGACTGAGTGACTTCCAAGGGAGCCTATGAGTGGTAACTAAGATTATTATTATTATGTACCATCAATTATGCTTCTGCTGTTAAAAACAAACAAAGCAAAATACTAGAGGTCTGCAGAATGGAAATCTGAATTTTGTTGGCCTAATTCAGTGTCTCTCCAGCAATAACATATAGGGCAGAAGAAATGTTCTGTCTTGGGCTCATGGCCCCCTATTAAATAGTAACAGTTACAGGACTTAAAAAGTTTGAGTGCAAGGGTTGCCAGTGGTTCATTGAGCCATTAAGTCTGAGTGGAGGTGATCTAAGCAGCAAAAAATGTAGATTGCATTTTTGGATTAAGAGTGAACACATGACACTTGACAGCTTCCTTGCAGTTATCTGTGTTCAGCACAAGAAGGGGTGCATTACTTCTTCAGTATTTACTCTCTGCTGTCTCTGGCCCTATAATTTTAAGGAGAGGTATAGAAACCACACTGAGCATTTGGCATTTGCTGCTGTGCTTAGTTTTTGGCTTGTGTCTGATTTGGGGCTTTTCTTGCCAGAAGTCTGTAGAAGTTACTTTAGAGACTGGCACAGTCTGTGGCCTTAGAGAATGTGTGAGACTCTGTCAAAGCAATAGTATGTGAAATTCTCAGCTCTTTGTTTCACAGTCTCTTTAATCTACCTTTTCTTAAGGAAGTGGAGATGCCCCTGGCTATCAGCTGGCAGAAGCATTCATTTGGTCAGACAGTGAACTAAAAGGGGAATTGTTCTGCGTTAAAACCATTTATTTTTCTTCTGCTGGGTCAGTTCTAATCTCGATCATTTTCACGTGCTATCACATGGATTCTTGCTTTAGCAGAGGGAGGCTGTGGAGCAGGAAGGGAGAAAGCAGCTCAAGGGTGTGGGAGTGAGGAAAAAATCTGCTACACTGGGCAGGAATGCTGTCTCATGACACTGGTAATAATTTCAGAGATATTAGAATGTTTCTTTTGAGTCTTATCCGTTGACTTTTTCTCTGTTAATGCAGTTATCAGTTTAATAACATCACTGAGTCATGGAGGGTGTTGGTTAACCACTGTGAATACCTACAGACTAACAGGCTGAATGCCTTAGTCATGATTTATTTTGAGATATAAGCAAATTATTCTCTCCACTTTCTTACAACAGAAAGTCTCAAGCCCCTTTTCAGACTCACATTATCAAGTGGGTATCAAAGCCAAACACTTCACCTGCACTTACCCTGGAATGACTTGGAGACTGAGGATCGGAATGCTGATATCAAAGGCACCTTTTTCCCCTTTCCTCAAATAAACCGTCTCAAGATTAGAGCTGGATCGAGGATTTAATGGGAAATAGTGTTAATCAGGAAATGTTAATCTCTCCTAATTTCATTTTAATAGAAGCGTTTAAGTGGGTTGTAGAAGTTATTGGGAAAGTCTTGCTGGGAAGGTCTTTTCATCTTCCAGGAGGAGTTTCTGGTTAAAGAAAAATCCAAAAGCCAACAGCCACTTCGAAGCACAGATTTGTTCTTGAAAGGTTTGTGAATCTGATAGTTGGGATACTTGCCTGGGGCAAAGAGCCGAACCTGAATCCCTAAAACGTGGCTCTGGCCAGGAGCCCAATTGCTTTTCTCAGCCAAGACAAAGACTTCACACAGGACCCTTTGAAGAGTCTTTGTTTCATTGAACTGTGCAGTGCTAATTCTTTATCTTAAATTCATGAAAGATGTTAAAACAGGAAGGAAAATTTTCCTGAAAATGAGCAGAGATCATGAGAATAAGGGGGTGGGGAATTCCCGGAGACTTGGGAACTAGGGCAGTGGAGTTTGTCCACGTATTTCCTTCTCTGGAGTGAACTTTGCTTATCTTTCTCATAGGGCTGGTTGTTTAAAACGCTTAAAATAGTGTTACCAGTTGTAAAGAGTTAGTGTGATTTGTACAGTGTGTGTAATAGAGGGTCCTCAGGGAGTTTTTAGGAATTTATTACTCTAAAAGTTTACATAGTTTTTTGTTGATGCAGTAACAAAAGTATAGCAGCTCCAAGCTTATGGCACTGATCAGCATCTGTAATTACACCCATTTCAGCTCTCTGATGATATTCAAAGTTTGCCTTTTGTCTTATCTCGCTTGTTGTAGATGCTTTTTGTCAGGTCAGTACAAGTTGTTATATCATTAATACATGTTGTAGCAGCAGAGAACAGGTGGGAATAACACACTGCTTGTGCTCAAGGAACCCTGTAGAATTCATGCTGTTGATTTAAAGAAAGAAGCAAAACCAATCAAGTATAAGAACCATTTTTCTGTCATGATTAGAAATCCTAGCTTGTATTCTTTCAGTGCCTGACATAGGTTTTATGCTGGTTTTAGCTGTGTAGGCTGTAATGTAGGTTAGATTTTTAATATAAAAAGCAGTTACCAGTGCTCTGCCTGCCTTCAGTTTGACTTGGTTTGAATGAAAAATGCTCCTGACACCTCTCATGATACGTGTTAAACTTGCTTCTTTTCTTAATTTTAATGTAGTTGCATGAGTGGGAAAAGAGGGGTGAAAAAATTGAATTTTAATTGTAAAATCAAAATGTACCTCCATAAGGATTTCCAGAAAATTAACTTGGGTTGTCTGTTGATGATCAAGGAGAGTGTTCAGCATAAGAAAGCTTTGGTCTAAGCCTATGGAGACACTTTCATCCCTTCTTGCTGTTTCAACACTGGTTTACCTTTGCAAAAGTACATTTTTTTCCTGAAAAACTGATTGTGGGATCAGGTAGTTTGATACCTCAGACCTCCACGGGGGAAAGAAATGCTTTAAATGGTTGTGAGTGTCAGTGCCTGCCCCTTATGGTACAGAAATGACCCTGACACAGCAGAATTCCCCAGGAGTCCTGTGTGGCTTCATTTCAGTGATCTGTAATTAGACATTATCAAAAGCCTTAATGACTGACCCAGGTATGTGATAAATATATGGGTATGTAGATAATATGTATAATGTATCTGTATTTCCACATACATAATATGGGGTACATTAGGCTGTTTTGTAGATGTTGCTTGTGGAACCTTTTTTATACTTAATATCATCGTTTTCTTTTAATATTGCTCTGAGCTAGGGTTCTCTGAAACACTGATCAGTGTTTGGTATAGCAGAGGAGATCTTCCAAATTATCTAATAATTGTCTGATACATGTCCTGTTGGAGTTATTAAGATAGCAATCTAGAGAATTTGCTTAAATTCTAAAATAATTAAACTATCCTTTATTTGAAGGACTAAAATGTGAATAAACAAAGGAATGGTAAACTTTAGCACCAAATCAGTGGAGCTGCCAAGTAAGCAGTGCCTTATTTCCTTCCCGGAAAAACAGGAAATACAGGTTAAGGCTTTGCCTCCCAACACGGAGCTGCTCTGTGGGGGATGCCCTTGTGTCTGTGACAGTAACACGCTGTCAGATCCACCTCCATCAGGGACACAAACGTTGGAATTGGGTTCCCAGTTCTTGCTGGTTTTAGGGAGGATGCAAAGGGAGACCTTTGTGTTGCACAGAAGAGTTTGCTGTGGAGGGTGGACACAGTTGGGGCTTTCAAATGAAGCCTCATTTGCCCCAAATTGCTGTGTTGTGCCTAAATACAGGGCTCCAAGTGTTTTGTTTTGCATCTTGTCTCATGTGGAAAGATGAGGAGCAATTCCTCAACCCCAAACCACTTTTTGACTGCTTTATTCAGATTCCTGAAGAGGTATGGTGTCTATCCTGGACACCTCTATCCTATTTACTGGAGTCTTTCCTGTACCCAAACCAGCTGATTGTGCTCATAAATCCAGAAGCAGGCTCACTGTTCTTCTGGAGTGCTTAGAAACTGCTGGTTGATTTTATTCCATCTGCTGAACCTGAAGGAGCCTCAGGCCAGCAGTTTGTTTATCGTGTGCTCTCTGCACTCCGAGCGTCGTTCCGGTTCCGTGACCAAAACTGTTACATTAAGTCACCTCCTTGATCCCACTCTGCCCGTGCACAAGGTGATTTAAAGACATTTAACTTGCTGCATATGTACACTTCATTCTGGTAGAAAGCTTGATGTGAATTTTGACCAGATAAAAACTTTCTCCGTTGCTTTGGTTATTTTTTTCCCCCCACCAAACAGTCCTGGGAGCTGGCACCCACTGATGCAAATCCAACTAGCTGAGGTTTTTATGGGAAAATTAGTCCTGTAGCTCAGATATTAGGTTTAAATGAGGTGTTTGAGGAGGAGTGTGTTGTAAACAGCCTCCCACCTTCCTCTGAACTGTGTCTCCCAACTCCTTTGTTTGAGGAACTGAACCCTGAGTCACCTGTTCCCCTTTAAGGCCCAGACAATACCAACACAATTGGTCAGCATTTTATGCTAACATATTAAAAACAGGTTAACTCACTTTTAATCTCAATTATCACAGAAATACCCATTCTGCTAAACAGTAAAGTGATAAATTTGAATTCTAAGTATGTGGCTCTCTGTCAGCCTTCCCTTCATAGAGTGAAGCACCACTCTTGTTTTAAAGGCACTTTCAATGTTTGGAACATCCCCCCAAATCTCCTAGAAAACCTGTTTAATATTTGTCATTAATTTTTTATAACTTCTACACGATCAGAATTTAGTCGGAGAAGATGTGTATGTTTTTACATTTTGATATCTAATAACAAAATAACTGTTATAGAGCAAGTAAAACCAAAAATATGTTATTAACATTATTCAAAACATTTGCAGCATTTCATTCTTGAGTTTCCATTGGTGTAATATGTCTGATTTCTCTGTGTGGCTAATATCTGCTGCAACTCACTTCATAGTTATTTGAGCAGTAAATCTTAGTTTTCTGAAGCAGATACCTGGAGGATTAAATGTCAAGTAATAAAAATCACTTGGAGCCTGACTTTTCTATAAGAAGGGAACCTCTGTACTTCACTTTAACATTTTGGAGGGAGGCTGCATCAGGGGTGGGTTTTATATTGGTGGCATATGAAAAGCGTTAGAGGTGATGGTGAAGTGCTACATTTTGCAGTGTAATTTCTCAAATCTGTTTTTCTCTTGCTCAGGGACATCATGATAACCTATTTTGAACCTTCCATCTCGTTTGAGGGACTGTGCAGTGAAGTTCGGGACATGTGCTCCTTCGACAACGAGCAGCTGTTCACCATGAAGTGGATTGATGAGGAAGGTAAATCAATGCTCATCAATATGCTGCTCAACTTTCCAGCTTTTCTTTCCATCTTTTCCTTTCCCTCTGCCTTCTTATAAAGCACAGAAATGGTAAATCTGACTCCAAGAATTATGGTTATACAGTGCCTTTGTAAGTGCAGTTTAATGAAAAGGTGGTTGTTTCACACTGCTGAGTGTGTAACTTTCTCTCTTTTTAAACCAAGTAAGATCTCAGTGAATATCAAAATGTTAATTTAATGTTGGGATTTCCTATGAAGGGAACAGAAAGCACTCCCTTATACTGCTGAAGAAGACCGTGATTCCCTTTACATCTTACATTTTTGAAAAAGAGTTCAACTGACATTGAATTATACAAATAGCAGTATTTATCTAAAATATTGGTGCAACTTAATATATAGTTGAGTTGTACGTGTAACCAAAACCATTATATCTCGAGTGTTATTATCAGCTGTTACTTTAACAACCTAAAGTCTATTAACACATAGCTTATAATAAAACCTTTTCTAAATATTAAAAGGGAAATTACTTGTCTGAATGATGTATAGTTGCTTTTCATCGAAGTGCAATAACAACTTTAGCTGAGAACCTGTCATCTTTAGCACTTACAGTATCCATGTTAAAGTTTACCTTGGATGAAAAAAGTCCAGAGTCTGTTCTCCCTGTTCCTTGGCAGATGTCATCCAGTTCAGCTGTATGTGTACAGTAGTATTTTTTTTTAAAGGTTATTTGTAGGTCCTGTTTTCTCTGTGCAATCAGTTTATTCTACACGTAGTTTTGAGCCCCAGCAAAGACACATCTGGGTTGTGGGATGGCTGTGGAGTTGTTTTAGCTGATGCAGTACATAAAGGGCTGCAGTGTGCAGTGATTTGTTGGCCGTGGTTGGTGTTTGCAGGCAGCCATCAGCATAAAAGGTGCTTATAGAACTGTTTCCTCCCTTTCAAAATTGGACACCTGCCAGTTTATTTGGAGCTGAAAGCTAAACATGGACCAGAGCTGATTTTTGGAAGAGCCCTGTAGGCAGGTGTGTTGAAGATTATGTGGGTTTGGGAGTCTGAGCGGGGTGGGGGTTTTTATTTCCTCTCATTATGCCACAGTTATTTACACCAGGCAGATGCAGTACAGTAAAATGAAGTGTTTATGACTGATCATACAGCAGAGCTATTGGAGTTGAGCATTTACTTCACAATAAGCTGGCTGTGTTGTTTTATCATGAGGAGGATAATGGACTCCTCACTGCAGAGGAAGAGTCTGCAGTGTCTGTCATAGTAAGAAGTATATATTTTAATAAAAAATTTGTGCTGATTCAATAATTTATTTGAAGTCACAGTTTGTTCTGTCTCAATTTCTGTTCTTTAATTAGACATAAATTAAAAAAAAGGAATGCTGCAGTTTGACTGAATTATATTCATGTGTTCATAAAGGAATTAATTTTCATGAGCAAGCCGTGTTTGCTTTAATCATTGACTTACAGTTTAATGTCAGTGGAGAAAAAGTTAATTGGGTGATGAGGAGTGTATTCAAAAAAATCCTTCTGTCTTTATTGTGAGTAATTCTTGCATGAAAAATGCATGGTCTCTTGCCCAGACCCCTGCCTCCTCTCTCCACCACTCTGAAGTGTTTTCAGTTGATATTCTTTCTAGAAACCTGCTTTGCTTTCTTGGAAAATTCCTGTATCACATCCTCTTCACTAAAACTGAAGTTTGCTCTTTAATAGTAACGTGAGGAAATGTGTGTGCTGTGGATTAGTTCTTGTTACACTATTGCTCATGCTTTTTATAGTAAGACAAGATAAGGGATCTAAGACCTCACTGCTTCCTGACTGAACTGACTGTTCATGTGTGTGACTGAACTGGATTTACCTGGTCAGTAAGGCTTTTATTTGTCATATACTAAGTGTGGTTTTAGCCTTTGCAAGCTGAAAACATCCTGTGTAACTACTCCTGTGTCACAGAGGTAATGGCACACAAAGACAGATCTAATTTAGTTGAGTGGAATCACTTCCGAAATTCTCAGATGCTACTGGAAAATAGAATTAACTTGATTTGGTTTTAGACCAATTTCTATTTTATCTGTATATGGCTGATTCATCTTCCCTCTGTCTCCTGAAACATCCTGTGAGATGGGCACTGGCCTTGTGTGTGTCCTCAGTCTGTTGTTTCTTGCTGTATAACTCAAAAGTAAATATTTTCCTGCGTGTCCCAGCTGTCTTTGACTGCAATATTTGTACTGCTTGAGCTTGTTGAAAGAGATGTCTATAATCTTCTGTTCCTGGTTTGCTTATTCTTGAGACCCTCTTTTGCTTCTGCCAAAAGGAAACACAAAGCTGTTTGTACAGGTGTCAGAAACAAATGAAGAAAAACTGGTTTGTTGATTCCAGTAGTGAGTCTGAGTAAATAAGTTGTTCCTTCTCCTCCCTGTGCTCTGCACGATGTAAGTTTGTGGGGTGGGTGGACAGTGGGATGTTCAGGTGGGCAAATTGTAGGGAAATGGATGGAAAATGATGGCAGGTGGCTTCAAAGTCTCACCTGAGGGATTATGATGTGCAGAAAACAATAAAGGCAGAACGCTGCAAATGGACCATTTACATTTATGACTATTTTAGCAATAGAAAAGAATGGACAGAATCACAGAATGGCCTGGGTTGGAAGGGACCCTAAAGTTCATCCAGTTCCACCCTCTGCCGTGGGCAAGGACACCTTCCACTAGATCAGGTTGCTCCAAGCCCCATCCAGCCTGGCCTTGGACATTTCCAGGGATGGGGCAGCCACAGCTTCTCTGGGCAACCTGTGCCAGGACCTCCCCACCCTCACAGGGAAGAACTTCCTCCTAATACCCAATGTAAACTATTCTCTGTCAGTTTGAAGCTGTTCCCCCTTGTCCTGTCATTCCAGGCCCTTGTAAATAGTCTCTCTCTATTTTTCTTATGAGCTCATTCAGGTACTGGGAGGCCACAATAAGGTCACCCCAAAGCTTCTCCAGACTGAACAATCCCAATTCTCTCAACCTTTCCTCACAGCAGAGCTGCTCCATCCCTCTGATCATTTTGGTGACCTCCTTGGACTTGCTCCAACAGGTCCATGTCCTTCCTGTGCTGGGGAAAGAAACAAATTAGAAACAAAACAAATTAACTGGAAAACTTCTGTGGGATGAGTTTAATAGTGAGTTTAAATAGTTAATAGACTGTTGCCCATTAACTTTCAAACTATGGTCTTGACCAAAGACTCAGAGCAGTGAAACCTCCAGATTGGATCCAGTTCAGCTGAGATGGGAATTGTCCTGCCTTCCTTCAATTTACCACTTAAGGACACGAAAAGTAGCATTTCTTTTAAAAATTGGAAGTGTTATATGGCAGCAGACTTGCTGTATGGGATTTTGGCCAGAAAGATGCTTGTTCTGTTCGTGTTGGAGTACAAGCAGGCAGAGATAAATCCCTTGTTCTTCCACAGAACATCTTGTGTAGTTAGAGAGAGGGGGAAAAAATTGAACTAATAACTAGAAATATTTTCTTTCTTTTGAGCAGTGATGATTGAGATTCAACATTGTTTTAAAAATGTTTCAGTTGTAATTGTTAGTATTATTTTGAAAAAGGCTTACTGTTTTAGGGGGACAGTTTTTTTATAAGAAAACACAGTCTTGGCAGAGAAACCCTGTCATCAAATATTTGGCATGTAATTTAACCTGCAGTATCTCAAATGGTTGACAAAACTGCAATTGTTTTATAAAAAAGAAGAAACAAAACCAACCAACCCACACTTTTTTTCCTGCTGTGGTGCCCTTTCTTTAAGGGATTTTATTTCAAAAAAGTGAGAGTGTGAGAGAAGTAGTTAAAAATCAGAAAAATGGGGTGTTGTGCTTAGGTTATGTTATTTGTCAGAAGTTTTCATTGAGGTTTGAGAGGAGACTAGAGGTGCAACTGCTTTTGCACCTCTGGTTAAATTCTTGGCAGTGTTGAAGCAGCTGTGAAAATAGAATTGACTCTGTTCTAATTAAAAATCTGCTAAATAAAATGTAATCTCAGAAGGTTTTTAGGTGCAGGACCATAACCTGCACCCCCTGTACTGAGACGATCTATGACCATGCTTGTAGCAGACCAAACCAGTGATGTTTTGGGATGATGATCTGCTTGCCTCTTGGGAATATCCCATATTTTTATTTCCCCTGAAAGCATTCCATATGAATGTATTTTCAGATGTACTCTCTGAAGAGTGTTAAAAATAAATACTACCACAACTGAAAATGTTGTTCTGGTTTGTTACAATAATTATCTTAGAACCAACTGTGAGGGAACTGTGGAATGGCACAGAACAAATTGGGATGAGTGTTGTGTTGTTCTGTTATCTTTCCACAGGAGATCCATGTACAGTTTCTTCTCAGCTGGAGTTAGAAGAGGCCTTTCGGTTGTATGAACTAAACAAGGATTCAGAGCTTCTGATTCATGGTAAGGGGAAATTTGCTGCATTGCTGCTCATGTTTGTACCTGTGAAGAGTGGAATTCTGACCTTGCATTATCTGTGCCTTTTGCACGTCCTCCTTGGTTAAAGCCTGTGGTGGAATTGTGTCAGGGGGATGGTGATGACCTTGCACTGTGATTTTAGCTGTTCTTTATTAAATTAAGGGGGAGAAAAATACTCTGCTGGTAGTTTATAGATGAAGGACAATCTTCCTGACAGACTTCAAGGTCTCATCATTCATTCAGCCCAAGTGCCTGCATACACTTGCTGGCAGTGAATGGGAAAAGGGATGCAGTGCAGTTTATTTGTTTGTTTTATTTATTAAATTTATTTATTATCCTGCACTTTGTTATTGATGAGTGGTTTAGAGCAGTATCTATGTTAGGAAAAAAGTTAATAAGCTCCACTTGTGATACCAGATGAGTCAAAAGTTTGGCTTTTCTAAAACTAAGTACTTCAGTTTTAAACCCAATACCAGTTTTAAACCCAAAAATATTGTGCCCCTGTTTGATGTGGAATTGTTCAATTTTTATTTTTCAGGGTTATATGCCTATTTTGGCAGCTTCTGCAAAATATTTTTCTTGCTGTTAGTAAGTTTTTGCAAGTAGAATGTTGATCTTGGTTTAGATCAGATTAGAGCAGAAGAGCAGGGGATCATTGTGAAGTATTGTTTTGTTACATTACAGTGTCTTAACGTGCTCCTGCTCTTAAAAGGATGCAAAAAATCTAGTTCACCATCAGCCCATTTGAAAGGAAGAGGAAGCTTTTCAGCTTCCCACAGAGAGTTTTAAAATGTGGAAGAAGAGTGTAATCTGTTTGTAGATGTATTTCACTGGTTTTCTGTATATTACTTTACTTTTTGATCTGCCCTTTCTCCATTTATTTTGGTATTTGATAAGCTTCTGATTAAACTGGCACCAGGGCTGTCTCTCTGCAGTTATACTTCTCTCTGACAGTTCTGAAACTGAATAAACTGTAAAAAATGGGTAGTGTTATTGAAGCTAAATAAACTGGAGAAAAAAGGCTTATGTTGTCAACATCATATGTAGTTGTTGGGACACTGTCATATAATACATTTATTGCATTTGGAAATCTTGACTAACTGTGAAGATTGGTCACATGAGAAACCAGAATCATTATTTTTTTCTAGTTACTTTCTTTAGGAAACAACTTCATTTATTCTGCTTTTTGCTCGTATTTCTCATGTATGTAGGTTTTGTTGAAATGCAGTCAGTGTTGTCCTCCCATATGGCTGAATGCCTTTCAGGAGTGTTGTATTTAACCCACAGATTTATTTTCTGTCTGAAATAAAAATTAATCAGAAGTTAATGTCTTTGTTGCAGTGTTTCCTTGTGTCCCAGAGCGGCCTGGCATGCCTTGTCCAGGAGAAGACAGTAAGTGGGCATTTTATGTGAGAAGTACAGAAAACCAGTTCAGATTTCCTGTTTTAGCAGATTCTGATATTCTATGGTTTGGCATCCCACACTTATGAATATTAATAATGCAAATCTGTATAAATTAAATATTGAAAAGGAATAGAAAGTCTTGCTAAACTTAATGTTGTTTGTCACTTCTGACTCATTGTTAATAAGCATTTCACATTCCTGTTAACTATCCATGTCACTCTGCTTTCCTTGCTTTTGCCTTTTCTATCGTGACAGTTTTTTTATCCTATTCCTGTCTTTTTGGGAGTTGACAGATTGCTGGGTGACAAATGTAAGGCTTGTAACCAGTGGTAACCAGTGGTAATGACTTGTGTCACCATTTACAGATCTGTGGTTAATTGATTTAAAATGGATCTTTAGGTACTATCAGGAGGATTCTCTGAAAACCCCTAAGTTATGTTAGCTGATGTTCTAGACATTAGAGAGGTAATTTCCCCTCAGTCTTAAAGTTTTATAAAAGAGTGTGTATATGTTATGCACACTCACATCTGTCAGCTTGGTGTCCCAAGTCTCTGACAAATGTAAATGTGCAGTTAACTTGGGCAGAATGTCTAAAAAGAATGAAGTTGCAGGCTGAATCAGGAAGAGATTTGCAGCTCAGTGTGGTTTTGTATATCTTAGTTTTCAGTTTTCTTTCCTGATATGCCTCAAGTAAGAAAAAATAAAAGTAATGATTAAAAAAAAAACAAAACAACCAAACAGTGTCAGCTTTGGATCTAAAACACTGGAGGATTTGTCAAGCCATCATATAAATCAGGACACGCTCCCAAAATTCACATCCCTTCCTCCTTCCTCCTCTCCCATAACTCCTCCCCAAGTTTAGGTAAGGCAGGTGCATACTTTGCACACGAGTGTTTGTATTGTTTGGACAGCTTTCCTTCTCTTGGCTCACTGTTCCTTTTAATTCTGGAAAATCAGAATCAACTGCATTGATTGGAATATTCTATTTCAAATTTTCTCCAAAACTTCAAAAGATACTTGGAACTCTGTCTTCCTGTAAGGTGCAGGAGTGAAGCTTTACTCTGCAAATCCCTCTACACAGAAAGGTCCATGAGCAGCTGTTGTAGTTCTGTGTTTGTATTTGTATGGAGATAATCCTGTGTTTTTCCTCTTAGAATCCATTTATCGCCGAGGCGCCCGCCGGTGGCGAAAGCTCTATTGTGCAAATGGTCACACTTTCCAAGCCAAACGATTTAACAGGGTGAGACTCTTGTTGGGTACTTGAAGCCATGATACAGGGATGTCTTACTTTCATAATGATGATGTCACTGCCTTGAAAAGTTGTAAGGTAGTTTTATTCTCATTTTTGTTGTTTGTCTGTAGGCTTTTGGTAACCCTGTACTTTCAGGCAACTTAATATTAAATTATCAAGAACTTAAAATAGAAAAACGTACATTGGTTGCAATTTTCTTTACATATACTTCAGAACCATGATATCAATCATATTAAAGCTCCTGTGTTCCCTTAAAATTTTCCCAGAGGGCAAACTGAGTTGCTGGCATTAGATGTCTGTGAGCTGAAAGTACATTTTCAGTTCTTAAAGTTCTAGGGGTAAAAAGGCCTGAAGTTGCTTATGATGCATAGATTTTTCTTTCATTACTTTGGAGAAACATCTCAGTTTTCTCCTTTAAAACTGCCTTCTTCTGGTGCCATGTAATCGACTGAAAATAACAAACCATTTGGAATATTTTGAAGAAGCAGTGGTCGAATATAATTAGTGAAGGACCCAGAAGGTTGTCTGCTGTATTCAGAAAAAGACACAGCAGAAAACAAACCCAAAATATTTGAAAAAGTCAGGTCCCTTGACAGCTTCAATGATCTTTCCTTCTTCTCTAAGCTTAGTGTATTGTGTGCTTAATGCTTGAGATTGTCTCCACTAAACTTCATCTTGAGCATCCTCATATCTAACTTTGGCTTTTTTTTTGTTTTGTTTTTTGACCTCATGCAGGTCAAAGGCTGTCAAGGCACCATAGTTTAATCACTTTCCACTCTTGCCTCTGTAGGCACCCTGTTTCCATGGATCTTTAGAGTTGTGTTGTGACTGTCAGTGAGTTGTGATCTTCCCATTCCCGTTATCTGGTGGTTTAATGTGTTGAAGCTTTCGCTCTCCTGCCTTCCTCTATTAAGGACTCCTATGCCCAGAGAGATGAGATACACAGCAAATGAGCTTGGTTACTGAAAATGTGGCTGGATGGTTTTTATGGTTTAGTTTAGTCTTTAATCAGGGTTGGTTTATGATTGCAGAGAGCTCACTGTGCCATCTGCACTGACCGGATATGGGGCCTGGGGCGCCAGGGCTACAAGTGCATCAACTGCAAACTCCTGGTTCACAAGAAGTGTCACAAGCTTGTCAGTATTGAATGTGGCCGTCACACACTACAGCCAGTAAGTAAAACTTACCCGAGAGGTTGTCTTGAAAAAGCAACAACCAACCCATCAAACAAACAAAAGATGTTATGCTATTGGTTTTCCAATTGGTTTTTCACAGTAGATGAAACATCATTTTTTATGGTTAATGTGACTTTTACAAGAAAGTTTGGCATTCACTGAGCAGAATTAGTAGCAAGACAGGAGTCTGGTTTTCCCATCTGTGTCAAGTATAAGCATACAAGTGGCATTTATCTCATCCTTCACAATATCGTTACAAAGCACGTATATATGTACACACACACTATTTTACATCTTCAAAGTGAAGTACAGGTCAAATAAATTCTCTAACTGTCAGTTAGATTATTGGATTATTTCCCAGGAAGATGAAGTGTAGAAGACTTGACTTTTCTCCCAAAAAGTTCAATCATCCTTAGTTCTTAAGTCACCAGAAAATTTTATTACTGCTTCTGGTTTAATAAAGCAGACAGCTACAAGTCTACATTTTGTGAATTCTTTTGACAAATATATGTACTGCTGAAGTAGTTAAGTTTTTCTCACTTCTCATCTGCTATCCTTCTGTCCTATGTTGTACTATGTTGTCACTTCAACAGCTTCTGGAAATGTCGTAACTTCCAGAAAATAGGGAAAATAAGGACTGCAGTTGGGTTTTTTTATTGTTTAAGGGTTAGAGCAGCAATTATATTGACTAGTCAAGTTAAAAAGTAGCTAGATTGTATTCCTAGGGATCATTAATTTCATTTATTGACTCTAAAATAATGCTTCTCACACTTGGACAGTTTATTACAAGAATTCTGTACATATTTGCAGGAGCCAATAATGCCTATGGATCCATCATCAGTGCACTCAGATAATGTAGAATCAGGTAACATCAATAATTTTATTTCTTTAAATTATTGTAACTTGCTGAAACATGAACTTCGAAGTAAAATTATTTTAAAAACCCTTCTTTACTTTTTCGTAGAATAAGAAAAGTAAGACAGCTTCTTAATGCTCAGGGGCATATAAATATAAAAATTCCAGTTTTTCATATCTTACCAGTTTAAGAAACTTAGCTAAAAAGGGAGAATTTAGGCTGTCAGTTACATTTTTCCATCAATAAGCTGAGTTCTTTAAATGCCTCGATCAAGCAAAAAACCAACCCTTACCAGCATTAGCAGAGTTTCTGCTGGAGCGGTAACCAAACAGTTTATTCTTGTGGCAGTCAGAGTGATGGTCCTAATGCAAACCCATTTGGTTGGAATACTTGCCATAGATGCATTTGAATTGTGTATCTGAGTGTGGAAATTTTAGGGCAAAAGAAAATACTTCTGTGCTGCATTGGTCTAATAATTCTTCTTTCACCTCTAGTGATTCCATACAATCCCTCGAGTCATGAGAGCTTGGACCATGTTGGTGAAGAAAAAGAGGTAAAATACCTTAACCAGGCTAACTCTATGCATAGAATATCTCAAGCTGGAAGGGATCCATGAGGATCCTCAGAGATCTTAAAGCCTGTATGTCTCTCAGTTTGTAGATTTTGGTAATCTAATTTGTCACGAACTGAAAATGAGCACATAAGGCACATTTGAGTTGCTCACTCAGGGGTGTGTGTGTATGGCTTGCTCACTGTTTTATTTTGAACCTTCACTTGAGATATGCTTTGACTTAAAAAGTATTCCAAATTCCTCCAGTTTGATTTGTTTCTTAGCTACCAACTCTCCTCTGCCTCCTTTTTTCCCCCTCACATTCCTTTCCAGGACAGTGCAGTTTTAAGAATAACAACTGTTAATTGAATTACTTGTTTATATTAATTTTGCTCGTCTGTTCGAAATGCCGACTTCCGCAGTTGCTCACATTGGCAAGCTGCTTCCCCATTCCCAAGTGTCTTTATCCACAGGCAATGAGCATCAGGGAAAGCGGCAAAGCTTCCTCCAGCCTGGGCCTTCAGGATTTTGACTTGCTCCGAGTCATTGGAAGAGGCAGCTATGCCAAAGTGCTGCTGGTCCGACTGAAGAAAACCGAGCGCATTTACGCCATGAAAGTGGTGAAGAAGGAGCTCGTCAACGATGATGAGGTGGGCAGGGGGTTTGCCAGTGAATTGGGCAGCTCTTCCCAAAAGCTCCAGTATCCCCCACAAGGTGGGAACCAGGCTGTGGGCTGCAGCACTCATGGAAAATTAAACATACGGTTCCTTATACTGCACTATAGAAGGTAAACAAGGCAGGTAACAGATTTTGGGATCTTCACTGCCGGGCTGGTGGCTCCCAGCCACCCTCCTGTGCCTGTGGTTGTGTCATGGGCCTCATGATTTCTGCTCTCAGTGTCTCCTTCCATGCTCAGCACTGTCTGCAGGAGTGCTCCTGCAGAATTGAAGTGAATGAGCCTGGATTGATTCTTTATTTTGGAGCAGTATTCTGTATCACTCCTCCTGTGTTGGTTTGCGGGTGGAATCTGATTTTCTTATGTTCAAGTCTGGGTTTTTTTGTCACAAAGGAGTCTCCCAATGTTATTCGAATTGCTGTTGAAATCAGATCTCCATCTTAACGATTTTTGTAGCTTGCACAGTGATTAATGAAAACTTGTCAGCAACTGCAGTGTTAAACTGCTGAGAATCTCTTGTTAGTGAGGATTTCTTTGGGTTTCTTTAGTCTACTCTGAAAAGATTTGAGTGACTGTGACTTGCTGTCCAAGAGGTTTTACATTTATTTCTCAGTCTACCATTAATTTCTGCTGCATCTCTTGGTGCTACTTTACATTTGTCTGCACCAGTTTATCTTTGATAGATGTTTTCATTCACAAGTGTGATTACATACTGAGGTTAAAAGTACAGGATGTTCAGGAAAAAAATGGAATATACTGTATTGTATTGCTTCACATTGCAGAACCATGCAATATTTAATTTCTTGCAAGTAAAATAAGGGCAAAAAAGCACCTGGAAGTCTTTCTGATAATTGTCATTAATACTTGACCTAAGAAGTGCAACAATGCTTTTTCTGAATGTCACTTTTCTTCAACAAACAGGATATTGATTGGGTTCAGACAGAAAAACACGTCTTTGAACAGGCTTCAAACCATCCCTTTCTGGTTGGACTGCACTCTTGCTTTCAGACAGAAAGCAGGTAAAGGTCATAAGATAATAAGAAGATAGTCTTATTAAAAAAAATCATCCTGTTAGGCACCTCAAAGGCCTATTTAAAGCATAAGGTGATAGGTAGGTAGCAAAAGTCAGTGCTTTGTAAATCACTGTAGCATTTTATGAGGCAAATCCTGTGTTCATCTAAGGTTTTCAGATGGGAAAGATGCAAAAGTATAAAGTACTGTTAGGTGTGATGGGAAGGTTTCTGGACAGAAAGAGAAGTGCAGCTAGTGGGGAAAAAAGGCTTGAGAATATGAGATATAAGGGAACCTGAAATGGGAGGGGAAAAGTGAGAGGAAAATCCTAAATTTAAACAATGAGGAAATTGGTCTCAAACTTGCCTGGATTCTCTGAAGATGAATCTCTGGGTAAGACTTGGAAAATAGAATCTGAATTTTTAAAAGGAAAACACAAGTAATAGCGATGAAAATGGTTGTTTTCCTACTCTATACACTAATAACTTTAAGTACATATAAAATACAGTTATTGTATATTTAAATAATATTCTTGTTGTTTTGTAAAGGTGACAAGCTAGGGGAGGGAAGTGAGAAGAAAGTATTAACCACAAACAAAGGAGATTAAAGGGATCAGGAATGAAAATCAGTTTGAGTTTTTTTCCTGGTTTGTCCATAGAAACTGATGTACATCTATTTACATAGTCACAGATATAATAATGACAAGCACTAGCTCTAATCTAGGAGTATGGAAAGATTTACCTTCTTTCTTTTTAGCAATAAAGGAATTACCTAGAGAAACTTAGTATACTTTTATATTATATTTAACACTAGAAATTTATTGAAAAGGAGGGGAAGTGGTGAAACCAGCCATATTAGCAGAGAGGTGGGAGGAATGGAATTGGCGTTGACTGATACCAGACCTGTAGCATCTCAAACCCCTTTTAGCCACGTGCACAATCATTTGTAACAATCCCGTGTGTTCCAGGTTATTCTTTGTTATAGAATATGTGAATGGAGGAGACCTGATGTTCCATATGCAGAGGCAGAGGAAGCTGCCAGAGGAGCATGCCAGGTGTGTCTCATTCCAGATTTCTTGCATCAAAGCAGTGCAGAGATTATGAGGATGAGCCAGCAAATCCTCTCCAGATGTTAAGGATTTAAGCAATGTGGAACTGCATCCTCATTTTGGTGCTGCAAGCCTCCGTACTTTTGTTTCGAGGAGGAACTGTAGTAGGAATCCCTTAGGTATTGTTTGCATTGGCATTACCCTGTATGACTTGAGTGTGATTTTTTTTTTTCTAGAAAAACAGTTCTGTGGTATTTTTTTACATGTCTAAATCAACGTGTTTCTCTTACAACAACCACTACCAGCTGTCCAGGCAAATGCTGAGTTCTTGGTGCATATGCTTAATCTCAGATGGTGAGATGAAAGGGATGATTGCAGTAGTCATTAATATTAATTAAAAACAAATTTTGAAGTGGATAGAAACATTTGGATGATTATAAACAACTTGCCACTTCTCTGTGGAAAAATACTAGAATACATGGGATTATGTTTCAAAATTATCATACTACCAAGACTGTGTTATTGTGGGTTGGGTTTTGATCACTTGAGTAATCAATATCTCTTTCTACATCAGGTTTTATTCTGCTGAAATCAGTCTGGCATTGAACTATTTACATGAACGAGGGATAATCTACAGGGATTTAAAACTGGATAATGTGCTGCTAGATTCTGAAGGCCATATCAAACTCACAGATTATGGCATGTGCAAGGTAAGCTTTAGTTTCTTGCTAACCAGGAAAATCAACAATTAAGAAGTTGTCATAAATTAAAAGGCGCAGAGGCTTAAAAATGTGAAATGTCAAGGTATATATTTGGACACAGGGCTCATGGGCTGTTTACTCATTTCACTCCCACACATGGAGAAAAGACAAATGCCAAAGTGCACAGACTATAAGTGTAGGTACTCTCTGTGTTTTTATAAAGCTGCTGGGTCAACTTGCCTGGGAGGGATTGACTGAACAGTCAGGGCAGCTGGATTTCAAACAGAGCAAGAGGCTGAAATGTGTCAGTCCCACTTGGTTCTGTTTGGATCCTGTGACTCTGCCCATTTCCCCTGGAAAAACTTCTGTCACTACAAAGACTCTGGAGCACAAGTTTGACTTTGCCATGGAATTGCCGTTATGCTGGTTATTCAGGACACTTAAATGAACTCAAAATAAACTTCTTAGCAGAGAGGGAGCGTGGAATCTTTGGTTAACTGTAAAGTATTTTCTTCCCGTCTTTTCTCAAAGGAGGGTCTGAGGCCTGGTGACACAACCAGCACATTCTGCGGGACTCCAAACTATATCGCACCTGAAATTCTCCGGGGAGAGGATTATGGTAAATGGAATTTTTTTGGTGCTACTTCATAACTTTCACCTTGTCTCTTACTTCTTATGTGAGTTGCTTAGCAGCAGAAAGTATAAATCTCCATTAGACAGTCTTAATTCAGCATCCTGTCTGAAAAAGTAAATAAAGCCTTCAAAGGAAGAGCAGAAAACACCACACAAAGCAAATGAGAGACTCTGCCTTCCCCATTTTAAATTCTTTTTGCCAGTCTTGAAGAATAGCTTGAGTCTTTCAAATTTATTATTGTTTATAACTATTTTAGATACTACTAATGATGTACTTGCAGTCTGGAATTGTGTTTGGCTTTGGAGCTTTACATTTGGCAGCAATGATAGATTAGATACAAATGCATTGCAAAGGGCCCAGATAGTAGATGTTTGCATATTTTTTTTTTAATCTACCGTTTTATTTCAGTCAAGTGTCTCTTTCAGACTGGCTTTAAATCTTCCTTATCACAAACATTCTTGGCCAGACAGACTGTATCAGTCCCAGCCTGGCTACTGGGATTTTCCTTTAGCAGAGTAGATGTGCTTTGCTCCATGAATGACTGACTTGCTGCTGTTAGGAATCACATACTTCCTCCTTGTCCTTATCTCCCTCCCTGGATAACACACTGTTGGTTAGTAATGAGTAGCTTAAATATTATCTAAACCTTTGTTAATGTCTTAACACCAACCTTTAAACTCTCCATTTCCTTGTCTCTGTACAGCATCCCCTCCTGTTGTGCACGTAATGATCCAAGTAACTTCCGGTACAATCATTATCTCTCCTTTATTCAGCTGATTGGAAAGACTGGCAGTACTTACATTTTTTAATTTGTTCTTTCTTCTCTGTCTGTTTTTAGCCTCAAAAGCGTTGGTATTTTTGTTGTGAACTGTCTCCAGTGGTGTTTTCTCTCTTGAATTCTAGGCTTCAGCGTAGACTGGTGGGCTCTTGGCGTGCTCATGTTTGAGATGATGGCGGGCCGGTCGCCGTTTGACATCGTGGGGAGTTCTGACAATCCTGATCAGAACACAGAAGATTATCTCTTCCAAGGTAAGGACCATGGGTGCTCCTTACACTTCAGTGCTGTGCTGCTGCTTACCTTTAATCTGACTTCAAAGATGTCGAGGCTGATCGGAACCTTGTTTTCTTGCAGTAATTTTGGAAAAACAGATCCGAATTCCCCGATCCCTCTCTGTTAAAGCAGCAGGTGTTCTAAAGAGTTTCCTTAACAAGGTAAGAGCCAAAGGGGGTTATTGAAGGCTTCTCAAGAACGGCTGTTTTTTTGAATACCTGTTGACTGATGTGTAGTTGATGTACTTTATCTGCCATATAGAGAAACAGAGTAGAAAAGGCGTGAGCCTAAAACAGAATTTCAGTGGGGCTGAACACTCGTCTGAAAACCTGAAGCTGCAGGATCTCAGGCTGGGATTGTAAGGAAATTTCAAAGTGAAAGGCATAGACGTGCTCCAAGTGATTTCTTTAACCTGGGGAACTGAACAAACTTTATCAGATTTATTTTGGTTCTTACAGAAGCAGCTTAACAAATCGCTTTGACACCTCCTGATGACTCCAGGGAGGGAATGCAGAGGCAGGATGTGCTCACTGCTTGCTGGGAGCTCTCCAGCCTGAGGGTCAGAAGCTGCTCCTGTAGTAGTGGATGAGTCCCAGCACGTGCTGTTCTTCAGTGAGAGTTGCATGAGTAGGAAGAAAGGAACAGGAGAAACCAGATTTGGTTAAATTACTTTAAGAAAATAACACTGCTCACTGCACACTGTTACAGCTCCCTGGTAGAAGAGCTGTACATGGAAGTGGAATTGTCTTGTTAAAATAACCTTCTTTCCACAGTGTTTACCAGTAGCTGCAGTTACTGCCCCAGTGTGACTGCCTGGCATAGTCTGCTCAGGGAGGAGCAGGGGAGGGTGTGGGTTAGAAATCAAATTAATTAGTAATCTAACCACGCCTGCTCTGAAACATGTGGTGTGTTTAAACAGGTCTGAATACAAATGAAGAAAGATGGGATGGTCATTCATGTAACATTCAGTTAGGGGCTTCCATATATTTGTGCCTATTTCAGACACTAAATTGGGACAGTTTCCAAAATAAATAATGTGAACTTAGTTCTTCACTGTCCCGTGTGACTCTGGTGTTTCGTTTCTTGTGGGATTTGTAGCATTTGCATTTCATTCATGGCACCATGAATAGGCCATGGCACTTATTTAGAAATACTTTCTTCCTTGCACAGGATCCAAAGGAGCGTTTGGGCTGCCATCCTCAAACAGGGTTTGCAGATATTCAGGGACATCCCTTCTTCCGCAACGTGGATTGGGATCTGGTATGTGAGAGCCCACTGCCTTGGCTGATTTTCTTTGCTACAGTAGTTGGCTTGAAAACTTGTATTGAGCACAAGTGATGACTAAGCTCAAAACCCTTGAACTCTTAATTTATGTTATACCGTGATTGCAATGCAGAATCTTTTAACCCTTTTACACACAGTAAGTGCAGGAGATTAATAGAAAGACTGTAGAAAGTATAAAATGTAGTAGTAACTTCCAGCCTTGTTTAAAAGCAATTCAATAGGTTGCAACTTGTTCTTGGTGTCACTTATTAAGTGCATTTATTCTTAGATGGAGCAAAAACAAGTGGTGCCTCCATTTAAGCCAAATATATCTGGAGAGTTTGGTCTGGATAACTTTGATTCCCAGTTCACCAATGAACCTGTGCAGCTCACTCCAGACGATGAGTAAGTAATGGAGAATTGACAAAGTTCTGATTAAATCAGTGAAGGAGTTGTCAAACTTCATTTACTAGCTGTAGTTGTAATACATGAGAGGATGTTTAAAGCAGTAAATAGCATTTTCTTGTGTTAGTTCAAAGAAAATTCTGTTGTGTGTCCTCATGATAGACATAGTGTTTCTGGATTAAACAATTTACTCTGGCACAATCTAAAAATCAACTAACAGTGGGAAAGTTGCTATAAAGAATCTTAGTTCAGGAGAAGACAAACAAGTGCTATTTCACAAGTTTTAGTGGTATCATCTGCAAGAAATGAATGTGTGAAGGAAAAGACCTGTTTTGTCAAGTGGTTTCTTTTTGCATTACTTCAAGCAATGATATTTCTAGAACGTTGGGTTTAAATTTAATTTATCTGAACAAGAGAAGATGCTTTGTTTGGCTTGTTTGGGTATTTTAAATTGTTAGTAGTCAGGTGAGGTTATCCTGGCTGAAAAGCCTTGGTAAAATGCATGATAATGTGCTTGATTTTGGTAGTGGATTTGTGGTTCCTTATTCTGGAGGGGCCCTGATTTGGGATGAGGAGGGAAGGGCCCTTCTAGTTTGACTGAGTCACTGCTGTTCACATTTCAGGAATTATTCTAGGGTTTTATGTAACATTCATGTAGCACATTAACACAGTGAGCATTAAATGTTACCTGTGCACCTTAATCAGGTCTGAGATCCAGCTTCCTTCTTCATCCCTTTCTAAATGTGGAACGTGCAAATAAAGTGTAGAAAAGTTCCTGATGCAGGTGCAGTATCTGTCACATCTAATGTTTTCAGGTTTTTACAAAACTGACTGTTTAGGGAAAGTTTTAAAACTGCAGACTTTGTAGATTGCTTTGTGTGAGAACGTGCAGCCCAGTCACTGCTCCTGAGGGGTTTTGTGTTTCAGTACCATTATAAGGGTTAGAAAAAAACCAATGGTAACTATAAAGGTAGAGAAGGACAAAAGAGAGAAGGGAAATGTTCTCAATTGCAATCCACTGTGCAGGTTTAAATTTTAAGTCAAACTATCAGTTAATATTGTTATCTTTTAAATTTTGCTGAACTAATGACTGTTTCTTAATCTTAATAGTGATATTGTGAAGAAGATTGACCAGTCTGAATTTGAAGGCTTTGAATACATAAATCCTCTTTTGATGTCAGCTGAGGAATGTGTCTGAATTCTCCATTTCTGGACTGTGCCAATTGTTACTCTGTTTGTTTCTGCATGGATAAACATCTCTCCATTTGGATGCACTTGCATAGAATGAGTAACTGAACATCCTGCCCTTGCCACCAGTGAATTACTCACTAATTTTCTTTTTGTATTAATGTTGTCCAGGACAGTTGTTACTCTGAACCTTCAGCTGCCAGATTTAAAATGTTAAACTTCCCAGCAGTTTTGCCAAACTTGAATTTTAACACAGGGGTTGGTCTATGGGGCTCCTGTGCCTGAACAAAGGTGTCTGGCTGTATAGTTTGCCAGTACAGCTTTCTGAGCAAGGAGAGGTTTTTAGTGCTTCATAAACACAAATTGCATCAGGTGATGTAATAAATTATCATTCAAGTATTTCAGGTTTTTCAGCAAGATGAGTAAGAACTTATCACTTCTGTAGTTCTGAATCTCTTCTCTCTAAACATCTGATTTCCCTGTTTTATGCTTAGAGCTATGTTAGTGCCCTTCAGATTGAAATGACAGCAAGGAGAGCAGACACTGCACAGGTCAAGAATGGCTGCTTTCACAGGGTTTACTGATCCTGTCCTGAAGGAGATGATTAACTCAGTATTAGAATTGGTAGACTTTGCTCCAGAATTCACACTAGGAATTGCATGCTGATGCAGAGAGTGCCTTTCTAGCCTGGCCCTGTCAGCGAGGGTTGGACATGGCATCAAGTGTCAGTTTAAATAAAGAATTCAGTTAAAATCTCTACAACATGATTTAGTGGTAATGGGCAGCTAATACTGACAGATGTAGAGCCTCCTACTATTTATTGCTTTTACACTTTCTGTCTTAACTGCATCAGAACTGCACACGGTACAGCTGGGGCCTGGATCAGGGCATTGGTTCCTTTTTGATCTCACTGCCACGTTGTTGGGAATGTGTTCCACTTTGCCAGTGGAAAAAGCACATCTAGAATAAAAATAGGTGCTGTCTACAATGACTCCCTTAACTCCTCCCCTTAGAGATGGTGATCTGTAATCACAATCAAACCTGAAATGTTGGGAGCAGGCTCAAGGAAAGCAACTGAAAGAATGGTTCAAACTAGGACTTAGGAGGTGTGTTTCTTACATTTCATGTTAGTAAGCAGTGTAATATACAGCACAGGTAATTCTTATTTGTAATATTTAAGCAATAGTTATGAATGTTTTGGGCTGAAGAAATGCCAAATGTACCACTTCTTTTTTTATTATTGCTTTGGGGAAAAGGGATTAAGAGACATTGAAGAAAGGAATCTGTATTATGTAAGAACTGCAAGACAAGCTAAGTGTCACTGGAAGCAGGTCTGAGTATCTGCAAGCACAAGTTAGCAAACATTATCTGGAGCTTTTACAAAGACTTTCTGCTTGGCCAGTGTCTCTCCTTGAAAATCCTTGTATTGCAACACTGTAAATTCATAGTACAAATCTTCCTGTGTATGTTTGTTCACTTCCATGTGACCTGCAAGGAGAGAGATTGCACAAATACATGCTGGTGTCATGGTATCATAGGTAGCTCATATTTTTCTTTGCAACATGAATAGGAAACTCTTTATATTGGGCTGAGTTTTCAAAACTGGAAAGTGATTTGAGGGGCTTCGGTTTCAGGGAAGTGTTGAACCTCCGCACTGTTAAAAATCATGTTCCCTTAAACTCAAGTTGTGTCTTTTCAAATGTAAAATATCAGAGTAAACCTTTTAAAGAGCAGCTAATACCTTCAGCACGTTTATGTCAAGTGAACTGCTTACGTGCAGTTTTAAAATGGTGATTGTTCAGCCTCTGACTCCTGCACCCGCATGGCTGGTTTAGACATCAGGGCAGAACTGATATTAAATTCAGAAACTATTTAAACAAGAAAAGCCTTGTCTCTACAGTGGCTTAGTTTCCTATGGGGTATTAAAGAAAACGGCTTTATGTAAGGAAGGACATTTCTGCCATTTATCACAGAAGAGTAAAACAAAACTTAATTTTTTTTTTACATAGATAATGCCACAGAAAAGATACTTTTTCTATTTACATATCTAACCATTAAGAATGTTGCAAAAGTGACAAATATCTTAAATTACTGTAAATCTGTTTTTAAACTTTAATTTTTTCCAAAGTGCCATGATATTAACTGTTATTTTTCATTGCTAAGCATATAGCAACTGTTATAAATATTCAGAAGGGACATTGGGTGTAAACAGTCTAGTGCAGTAGGCTTTGTTTTTTGGAGAACGTGTCTGCATCAGAAGCATGATGTATTTATGTGGAGTAACCTCCTTTTTTGTATGTGAGTTGGATTCCTATGGGTGCTCTGCTAGTTAATATTGTCACTATTATTTTCCTGTTTCATATGGAATATGGTCTTGAACGTTGTTGTGTAATCATTTCCTTTATTTGTGCACACTTTTTACTTTAAATAAAACATTTATATTAGGCCTCTGTGTGTTAAAATCTCAAACAAATGCTGTGAAATGCTGGGCTTTGCTTGGGATTGGCCCTTTTAACTATCCACAACTCACAAGAGCCTTGTTCTCATCTTGTCATTTCTTGTAGAACGTTGCTCTGGGATAGACCCCAGCAATGCAAGAAATGCCTTCCTCAGCCTGCATTTCCTAAATGTGTCTGAGAATGCAGGTCTCTCTCCAGCATCGTTCCTCAGCCTCATGTTCCTTATGCCCTTTTGGAGAAAAAGCGTCCTTGTAGGTTCTGTCTTTCATCCCAACACCAGAGATGAGACAAAAGCTGTGAGGCCTCATTGTGCTGTGCAGAGACTGAAAGCTTCAAGGGAAATACAAAATGCGACTCCAGCTTGCTCGTCCAAGGGCCTCTTTCAGCTGGAACTTGTACGACGTCACCTCAGCTGCCAGAGCTGGGATTTGGAGTTCTGAGCAAAGCTCTCGTCTGCTGCACTTACTTCTGCATGATTTCTTTCTTTGTTTCTTCAACTCCTCCCCTGCATTCTCTGAGATTTCTGACACGGGAGGGGGCGAGGGCACTTACCTCATACCCTGCTGTGGATGCAGTATTTTAATATATCTGTGTTCCAGTCTCTGTGTATGTTTTAGCAAGAGGAAATCTCTTCAGTCTGGCTGGTTATGCAGAGTGTTACCAGCAGTCCCCGGCGAGTGCTGCAGATGGCTGCATATCTTACATGCTTAACCTCCCCCCACGCACGCTCCTTGTTTCTGTTCAGTTGGGTGCCCAGCTGCTCTCGCCTCAGTCTGAGCAATTGTTTATGCTAAGACACTCTGTAAAAGAAATTAATAGCTTGTATAATCTATATATACACTTGATAAGTGCTAAGCGTGCGTCCTCTCTTTGTGCTGGACGGTGTAAGACGTTTAAGCAAGAGACAATTAATCTGAAATTGGCCACAGAATAATGATGTTTTCCTGGGAAGAGAGAGGTGGGGATTGAAGCCCCTTTGAGCAAAAGGGGATTTTACCCTGTCTTGCATTTTCTTGTGAAGAGTTCCCCCAAGAACTTATTTTATTTTAATTATCTTATTTTAAGATAATTTTTTTCCTGCTTGTGATAAAGGGATCTGAACTGCCTACTTGAAGTGTGGGCTCTTACCATTTAATCACCAATAATTAAAGGCAGAGAAGCATCTACCTCCCCGTCTGTTTGGCTTTTGCAGGAGATGGATGGCATAAATAGAACCAGGAGTCTCTTGTATCCACATTTGACTTCTAAACGTGAACAAAGTGCCTGGGTTTACACCCCTTCTGCACTGGGGTAGCACTAAGGTGTTGTTCAAGTTCTTCAGGAGCTTCAGTGTTCTGTACAGGTCTGTTCCCATAGTGACTTATCCTTCAGGATGTGGTGCCTGCCAAAATCTATCAACTTTCTGTGCTTAGGGTAAAATAATAGGATATCTAATAAGTATCTTGTCTGACTTAATGTGGCATAGGAGGTTTCACAACAGTGGTCTGAAGTGTTACAGTTTACTATTAAACATTGCTACTAAAGTGATTTTCTTTTAAAAGTGCAGTATAATATCTTCAGAGAAGAGAAGGCACAGTCTTTAGTTTAGGGTTAAACTGTGCTCTTTAGCATCTTTAGGGAGTGTGTATATGAAAAGTTTGTAACCTTCCCCACAGCCCCAGCACTTCTTGAAAATTCAGAGACTTTAATAGTCAAAGATTCCTCCTGTGCACTTAGTGCACTTTATTACCTCTTGCAAAGGTCTGTAACTCAGGTTTTAGTTGCACAGTGTCTTCAGAACTGCTTTTCACAGTCCACAGTAGAAGTTGTAGGCAGAGTTAACATCTTTTTTTAGACAATCCTCTACCTACAAACTTTGTCTTCCATTGCCTGATTATTGTAGCTCTATAGCAACACTATCATTACAGCACAATAGTTACCAGAATTTGCAACCTGAAATGGAAAATTTGCAGCAGAACTTGAAAAAAACCCCCAAATTAAACAATGCCACTGACTTTTTAAGCTTCTATTACATCAGTAGGTCTAATAAAAGATGGAATATCTGCCTACATACATTGCCTTCCTTACAGCCATCGATCAGTCCAGCTCTGGTGTTATACATCTTGCATTTTCTTCAGTAAATTTAAAATGGATTATGATAAAGTGCATTTAGCGGATTGGTATTTGAAAAGAATTTTTTTTTATCAGGTCCTAAATTCCTAGAGGGTGGAGCAGACAGGAATGTCTAGAAAGTTTGGACAAATCTATCACAGGTCTGGGTCTTTCAGGATCAGCTCCAAAAGCTGGTATATTTAGAAATCTTGTTTTAGTCTGCTATTATATATATATGTGTATAAATTTAAATATAAATATGTTCTGCTATTCATGGCTTTGTATCTCAATAAATAAGTACAGGGTGTTAGTCTTCTTCACAAATGTGTTTGCTTTTCTGTAAAGCTATTTGTTGTCTTACCTGCAAACATATTATTGCAGAACAATAGAGAATTAAACAGAATTTAAACAGACAATTGAGATCAAACATGAGTGCACTTTTGCTTGTTCTCCATCCCTTTCCTTGCAGTTCACATTTTCCTGTAAGGCTGGTGCTTGTACTCCTGCAACTGCTTTGCCTCGTGGTGTTTGCTTAACTGTAAATGGAGAGGAAATGCCAATATTTATAAATCCTTCTGCAGAATCACTGTGTGAGGCAATCCTGGAAATGCTGCAGAGGCATTTGTTGTCGCAGCCACAGTGAGATGATGCCTGCACAGCCCTGTGCAATTGTGTTGCTGCGGACTAGAGGATGGAATTCATGGAAAGCGCCAGGATACAACTGCTATTGCTGCACCATGCTGGATTCAGGTTTATGGTCCAGCATCCATGAAATTTTCTTAAAATACATGCTATTTGTGGTGAATCTCGAGTGGCTGGAAAGCCCAGAGGTGTCAGTCCTGATCATCCTCCAGTTCATGCAACTCGTGCATAGAGCCTGATGTTTTCATACCTACACTTTTTGGCGATGATTCTGCTGCTGTGGGGGAGTTGCACAGGCAAAATCTGGCAAAAGGAGCTAGAAAGTAGTAGGATACATGTAAGTAAGGAAATATGCTCTCCTCATAATGGTAGTAGTCATGAAAATAACTAAATAAGTTATTATGGGGAAAGACTGAGTCAATCTTTAGTGATTTACAGAAACAAAGGATAAGTAATAAAGTATTAAAGCAGGTTGGAGGGGATGTATTTCTCCAATGCTTGTGTTCTTCCCCAGTATTAAATCTCAGTTCCACTTTTTGGGAACATTTCCTCTCTGCTTTGGCCTACATAGAATGAAAGGAATTTATGCCTTCTCTTACTTCCATGTTTTCACAGGTAATTCAGAGGTTTACATCCCTCAACAACACTAAGGTTTGGTTTTGGTACCCGTTTGTTTCTAAGAAAGCTGCCTGACTGCTGCAATGTGGCAACAGTAAAACAATGATCCTTGTTATGAGATTTTCTACTGAATGTAAAAATTGAGGTCGTGCTCCATTTCAGTTTTACGATTCCTTCATCTTTACCTGAGTTCTTTAATAATAGAAAGGTGAAGTGATTTTCTGTAGGTTTTAAAAAATGAATATAACCATTATTGTCTTTGTCATCACAGTTATCATTAAAAGCCCAGGCATTGTTATTTTATACAGTTATTCTAAACCCTATACTACTACTTAAACTGTCAAAAATAAATTATTTTTGCAATATAACGCACCACAGGGCCCAAAGATTGCACCAGCTGCTGTGCAAACTTGGAATGAGGAATTGCTCCTACCTACAGATGGGACAATCTAAGATCAGCAACAGGCAAAACCCACACACAACATCAGTAATCCCAGGTCACTCTTTGCCCAGCCATGATCAGGAGGAAATGTAGATCATAGAATCATGGAATGATTTGGGTTGGAAGGGACCTTAAAGATCACCCAATACCAAAGATACTGTAAATATTGTTGTAGATATCACAATGGATGTGGTGGTTTACAAGCAAGTTAAGAGATGACTCATGAAGCAGCTTCAGTGATGCTCAGGGACCCATCGGCAGGCCCTGCCAGCCCAGAGGGAAGCTGAGCATACCAAAGGTGCAAAGTCAAGGATTAAAATGCAGCAAACCCCCCCTCTCAGCTGATCAACACTGAGGCAGGTTTTGCTGCTCTCTAATAATCCTTCTGGGACAGCATTAGGAAACAGCTCAGGAGGGAGCCCTGGCCGTGGGCAGCGCTGGCCGGTGCTAGGCGGTGCCTGGCAGTTGTACAACTGCCCCATTTTCATGTGCTGTGCTTTTGTACTCGCATCAAAATATGTAACTGTGTGGGATGAAAGGCAACGGCAAATTGGATTGTGCCGTAATCCCAGCTGAAGCGCTGTCTTCTCAAAGATGTAAAACAGAACAGCATTGGGCTTCTTGCAGGCAGCAGGAACTTGTAATACATGAACTAGTTGTACAGCGACTAAGCAGTCCCTGAAGAGCATCTTCCCCGCCTCTCTGCAGAATTTGATCGTTCCGCTTCCCTAAATGTCTCTTGCACTTCAGCATCTCCCGTGAGCCTGTGACAGGGGGGAGCCGTCTTGTGAGACTGCTCTGGGGACAGACACCATCACACCCGCCCGCCTTCACCACATCTCCGTGTCCCCAGCAGTGGGGGGGCAGAGCAGGGCCCACCCTGCGTGGGGACCCTCGCTGGGGGACAGTCACTGAGGGACCCTCACTGAGAGACAGTCACTGGGGGACAGTCACTGAGGGACAGTCACTGAGGGACCCTCTATCGGGACAGTCACTGACGGAGCTTTGCTGGAGGACAGTCGCTGAGGAACCTTCGCTGAGGGACCCTCTATGAGGGATCCTCGCCGAGGGACAGTCCCTGGGGGACTCTCATTGAGGGACAGTCCCTGGGGGACTCTCATTGAGGGACAGTCCCTGAGGGACCCTCATTGAGGGACAGTCACTGGGAGCCCCTCGCTGAGGGCCTCCGCCTGCCGCCGCCGCGCCTCGGGGGAGCGACCCTCCCGACAGCTCCCTGCCGGCGCCGGGGCCTCCTCCCGCCCGGCTTTGCCCTTCTGCCATGGCCGCTTTCCCTCCCCACCGCCGCAGCTGCCGCTCCGTGCCCGTCCCTCCGCCGGCGCCTGTCGGGCTCTGACGGGGGAGAGAGGGCGGCGCGGGGCCGGGTCTGACCCGGGCGGGCTCAGGTGGGGGCGGACAGAAACAACACTTTTTAACGTCTATTATATTTATATATTTTTTTAATATAATTTTTTAATATATTCTGCCTTCTCCCGCGGGCGGAGGGGGCCGTGCCGGGCTCCCCAGCGCTGAGGCGGCGGCGGCGGTGGCTGTGTGGGGGAGAAGGGGGGGAGGGGCGGGCGGGCGCTCCCGCCGCTGCCCCAGACAGTGGGCGGGGCCGGCGCGCGCCGCCGGCGGGTTCGTGCCCGCGCGCCGCCGCCGCCGCCGTCTCGGTCTCCGCAGTGAGGTCACGGGTGGGCGGCGCGAGCGCGGCGCCTGTTCCGCTCCCCGCGGCCGCCGGAGCCCCCGCGGCGCCGGGTGAGGAGCGGGGAACGCGCCGGGGACCCCGCCGGGAGCGGCGGCGAGCGGGGCGGCCTCGCCGCGGGTGGAGGGGTGGGGGGAGAGCCGTGGGGGAAGGGCGGGAGCGCCCGCGGGGGATGGGAGGGAGCGGCGGCGCGGAGGCGGCGGGGAGAGGGGGACAAGGGGAGAGCGGGGGAAGCGGGCGGCACGGCGGCGGTGCGGGGCGGACAGCGGGGAGCCGGGTGGGGCGGAGGGGAGAGCCCGGCGGCGGGAGGGGGAAGGGCTGAGCCGTGCCCGGAGCGGTGCCGGCGGGGCCGGGGTGAGTCACGGCGCGGGAGGGAGCGGCGGGATGCGGCGTCCCGGGAGGGGCTGCGGGGTCGGGGACCGGGAGTGGGGTCGGTGCCCGGCCCTGGGCTCGGGGGAGCGCCCGTCCTGCGGGGCGTGCTTGCCGGGAGAGCCGCTCCGGGCCGCCCCCTCCCCCGCCGGCATCGCCCGTCGGCCGGGCTCGTCCCGGGGCTCCGTGAGTCACTGGGAAAAGCACCCTGCCTCTGGCAGGGAACCCCGGGATGACTTGGGTTCCAAGGGGCCTTAAAGCTCATCTCATTCCACCCCCCTGCTATGGGCAGGGACACCTTCCACGAGCCCAGGTTGCTCCAAGCCCGGTCCAAACTGGTCTTGGTCACTCCCAGGGATGGGGCAGCCACAGCTTCTCTGGGCAACCTGTGCCAGGGCCTCACCACCCTCACAGCGAAGGATTTCTTCCTTGTATCAAATCTAAACCTCCCCTCTTTCAGCTTAAAGCGGTTCCCCCTTGTCCTGTCACTCCATGCTCCTGTCAAAGGTCCCTCTCCAGCTCTCTTGAAGCCCCTTTAGGTGCTGAGCAAACCCTGTGACCGGCCCCTCTCTCTGTTCACAGGTTATCAGGAAGGACTGGCAGAACTCCGCTCTAGTACATGAATTCAGCCCATGGCCTGGATCTCACCTCTATTACTAATAACTCGGGCTGGGAAAATCCTGACACACGCCAGTGACATCTGGGCGAAAGGTGACTCTCTAGGGACGTTTAGCTTTTGCTGTCAATCTGGATCAGCCTTTAGTTTGAGGATTTATTTGTGAACTGCCATAGTAACTCTTGTGGTGGTGGTGAAATCATAAAGCTGGCAGCACAATAAAGCAAGCCCTTAAGACTGTGTTTGATCTCTAGGAGCTGAAAGTGCTGAATAAAATTTTCACACAACTTAAAACTACGTTTTGGATTGGCTGCGTTAAGATTGACGTTCTTCAAGCTGAGCCCGTTTTTCTATTTTAATATTTAAATAGAGACTTGTTTGAAAAGACAGTATATTTTTTAAAGGAAAACAATGATCAAGGATGGACATGTATCAGCGCATCATTTTTTACTAAATTGCTGTACAAGACTACTGTGTAAAATAGGGGGTAGGGTATGAAGAAAAGCCTTTTGTATAAATATTGCAGTGGGTTTTTTTATATTAGAAAATTGAACAAATAACTAAAAAAGTTGTGTAACCTCTCCATTAGTAATTTTATGGTATTACATGCAAAATGGGTTACAGTTTTTACTGTTGGAGGCTGAAGAAGTAACATTTTACTGAAAGGATTGTGAAACTTGTTGTACCTGAGGTAATCCAAGATCACTTGAAACTATTTTTTATATGAACAAGCAGGAAAATGCACATTCAAGACTAATTTAATTAAAGTTCTGGTGTTTAGCAATGGAAAGCCCACAGATAAACTTCCCTCTAGGTCTGGTTTCAGACCAGAAAAGGAGCAGGATCCAAGAGGATGGGAGTCCTCCACTGAAGAAAGCAATGACAGAAATGCATGTAAATAACAAAGTACAGGTTGTAATAAATAAATTGCCAACAATAAAGAAGGAAAACTTGGATGACTACGATGAAACTCCTGTGGAGGCTGATGGGGAACCCGCCAAGCCAAACAGCGCTTCACTATCTGAGCCTTTGAGTTTAAATCCAGGTTTGAAACACACATTGGCACAGTTTCACCTGAGCAGCCAGAGTTCTCTGGGTGGACCAGCAGCTTTTTCAGCTCGTTATTCCCAGGAGACCATGTCACCCACCGTCTTCCTGCCTCTTCCATCGCCACAAGTACTCTCCGGCCCGCTGCTCATTCCTCCGGACAGCTCCACGGAGCTCACCCAGACTCTGCTGGAGGGGGAATCCATCTCTTGTTTTAAAGTCGGGGGAGAAAAAAGACTTTGCCTTCCTCAAGTGTTGAACTCGGTTCTCCGAGACTTCTCACTGCAGCAGATCAACACGGTGTGTGATGAACTCTACATTTACTGCTCACGGTGCACTTCCGACCAGCTTCATATCCTGAAGGTTTTGGGAATTCTTCCATTCAACGCTCCGTCCTGTGGGCTCATTACGCTGACGGATGCTCAGAGACTATGCAATGCTTTACTGCGCCCTCGCACTTTTCCCCAAAACGGCAGTTTTCTCCCCTGTAAGAACACCTTGGCCCAGCTGAAAGAGACTGGCAGTGCCTTTGAAGTAGAGCATGAATGCCTGGGCAAGTGCCAGGGGCTGTTTGCACCTCAGTTCTACCTTGCGCCGGACGACCCGTGCATCCAGTGTCTGGAATGCTACGGGATGTTCTCGCCCCAGACGTTCGTGATGCATTCACACAGATCCCCGGACAAGAGGACCTGCCACTGGGGGTTTGAGTCGGCCAAGTGGCACTGCTACCTGCACATTAACCAAAAATACCTGGGAACGTCAGAGGAGCGGGAGCTGAAGCATCTCTTGGAGGAAATGAAGGAGAAGTTCAGTGAGAAAAATCAGAAAAGGACGCGGTCCAAAGTAAGTTCACCTGCTCTGGTAAAAACTCCCAAATCTCTTCCTGCTCACACCTAAATACTTGTTTTGGAAGCGCGTTGCTTGGCTTTGCTAAGTGGGAATGCTTGTCACATCAAGCCTAAGTTAAATTTGTGAGAGAGCTTCACCATGGAAATAACATTTCTCATTAAAAGGGGCGGTAATTTCTTTCCTCTTTGGGCTGTAAGTAACCACTCGAGCCAGCTTGGCTCTGTTGGTTCTTGTTCTGTTCTGAGGTATTACAGACACTGGAAAAATCAGGGCCATTGTGGGAATTTTCATTCTCCCATTTGACCTTTGAGTAGGTTTTATGCGGCGTGTGTTGCAGCAGCTGAGCAAAGCAGAAAGGAGCTTGAAAATCAAGTATTACAAATGAATTCTTCATTTGTTATTTGTGCTCCAGCTCACACACGTGGGCAGGGTGGCGACCTGGCTTGCTGGCCACCCATCTCATGACTTGTGTGCAGGGTAATGGTGCATTGCTAAAGGGCTATTTAGGAGCCCAAAGTCTGCTTGTTCAGCAAGAGCTTTCTGTTTAAACCACTTGTGTAGAGAAATATGCCAAAAAGAGGGGGGTTTTAAGCAGCCCAAGTAATGAGCTGTAGGCCGGTATCTTGACAATGGTTAATAATAGACGTCTTATTTTTTCCTAAAATACTGCTGCAAGTCTGTGCTGTGGTTCAAAAATACAGAGCTTATTTGTCCCTTGGAGAGCTTCTATTTTAAATAATAAGACAAGCACCAGATAAACATTTACATCATAGATGTTTCCATTCATAGAAAGTACAAGTTTTGGGTATAATTTAAACTTAAAGAGGTCTTTAATGATTTCTGCCCTTTGTCTTTGTTTCTCTTCAGTGTATTTGGTTTTCTGTGTCTGTTTGATGGCTCTTGGTTTGATGATAAATCCATTTTGCCTGTTGGATGTTTTGTGGTGGATTTCAAAATAGCAGCAAGAGCAGCCCAGATGGCTGAGCCCAAAAAGGGGTGCTATAAGCTGACACCTTTTGACATAAATTCCTGAAAAGTTAGCGTTGCAGGAAGGCTTGCTGTAGTAACAGGTACTGTTACAGTGGTGTCAGTCTACAAGAAGGGGTTTTAGCAGCAAATTCCTATGGAAGTCTGCAGTATGGCACGCTTCCATGTGCTGAATTAGTTGAAGATGCAGTCTCCTAGCAAGGAGACTTTGCATTTCAACTGATAAAGACCTGTCAGTCTTTATCCCTGCAAAGCCAGTGTAGGAAATAAACTACAGCATGGTGGAAATAGTCTTCCATATTCATACCTATAAATGCTGCTTCCCTTTCCACAGTAGCAGATTTCAGACCATGAGATCTTTCGGTTTCTTGAGCACAGACTAAAAAACCCAGCTGAAGTTGGCAGTAGCAGTAATTTGGACTGGACCGGTGCAAATGAAATACAGAAACTTTCTGCAGTCTTCCGTTGCAGACCTGTGTAATTCTTTCTTACAAAGCATCATATGAAACCAGAGTGAGAAGCTGTGAAAACATGAACAAAATTGAGTGATGGGGGAGGATTTTTGTCTTGGTTTCTTTTTTTTTTTTTTGTCTTGTGGATATTCATCTGGAAAGCATAAAAGATTAGAATAGTTTAAGAGGGCAGTGTTGGATCACAGCCTCTGTTCCCTTGTCCTGGAGAAGCTTGGGCTGCTTCAGTCGTCTTTTCATGGAATCATAGAATGGTTTGGAAGGGACCTTAAAGCTTATCTCGTTCCACCCCCTGCCATAGGCAGGGACACCTTCCACTAGCCCAGGTTGCTCCAAGCCCAGTCCAACCTGGCCTTGAACACTTCCAAGGATGGGGCAGCCACAATTTCTTTCCCTTGTTTCTGTGGCGTGAGAGAAGTATTAGGTACAACATGTAGACATTCCCTTTCCTTATACTCCTGAGGGAATTTATTTGCAGGATGTTCCATTTGCCATTCTGTCACCTCTTTACCACCTTTGCTGAGTCAGTGCTCTGCTCTCAAGTGCCAATGCATCTTTGTTATCTTGGAGGGCCCAGGAAGAACAGTTGCCCTTGGCCAGGTCTTTATCCATGTAGTAATAATAAATTAGTTCATTCCCATGGCCTTTGGAGCATCTTAGATCCCATGCCTTGTCTTTCTCCTTAGCGTTTCACTCTGAGTTTATTCACCTCACAGCGCATAAATATTCTACTTCAATATTTTAAGAGCAGACAAAGTACTCAGCGGTTAATTCCTTTCTGTTCTTTGTGCTAGTAAGAAATCTGTAAGCTGTGTGCTTGATTGTCATAGTTTTCTGTGGAGTTCTAGACTGCAGTGCCACATCCACCTGCTCTTCATGGAACAGCTGTCACTGAGTCTGTGCTGATCTCTGCGCTCACAGATCCTCATTTCCTTTGACTTTGCGACAGCTTCTGACCTCTCTGCATTAAAACTTTGTCTTGCTTCTCAGACTAATTCCTTGAGTTGGTCACAGTGTGTGAGGAAAAGCTCAGTGTGAAGAGTTAACATTGCTTCTGAGTATTTTGTAAATCTCGTCTCTGCTGAAACTACTGGCTTAATGATTAGACTGAAAAAACTACTTTCCTATATGTTATTTTTCCTTGAAGAACAGCTTTGTCCAACTAGCTTAGAAGAAAAAATAGACATTTTTCTTGTAGCCCTTTCAGACAGTTTGGGTATAACTAATTCAGTGTGTTTACAGAATTATTTAAGAGCATCTAAAATAAACAGATTGTTGAGTAATGAAATAACATACATATATTTATATATATAAGTAGATGCTTTATTTTATTAACCTGTATGTGGAGGGAAGAATCCTGTTAGAAAATGACTTCCATGTTTATGGTTACATTGCATTTTCTTTCATAAGTAAAAATTTGATTGCATGCTGTGAAATTTATGTGCAAAATGCACATTAACGGGTGGACAGTAAAGTTGGTTTCCATTTGAAATAGGTTAAAAAAAAGTAAAAATCTGACTTAATAACTGGAAAATAGAGATTACATGATAGGTAATTTCATATGTAAATATATAAACACGTTAAAATGTAAGTTGTAAAATATGGACAAATGTGGTTCAGGACAAAATCAGATTGCTGCACACTAGCTGCTGTATAAGTAGATTATATGTGATTATTTAAATTACTTGAATGATCTGAGTAAGTAGAAAAGACTTCACAAGTGTCAGGATGAGGCCGATTTTTCTAGAGATTATTCAAGTCTTTATTATTTAAAGGCTTGATTATGAATTCACTACTCTGGAGCTCTGCTTCCTTATGCCCTCCCTCCTTTCTGTCTGCATTGGAACTGATTTGAGGAACTGCAGGGGTGGAGTTAAATTTCAGTTTCATTGTGAGAGCTGAGTTTAGGGGGCTGGAAGTTTTGATCAGAATGAAATAGGTGGGATTTGGTCCCTCTCATGGTCAAGTGTTGGATTCCAATCATGTGGGATTCTGCAGACCATGGCACAGACAATCCTGGTGTCACTGGGTGCTCTCTGACTGCCAGGGATGGAGTTCTGTGACAGTTTATTTCAGGGTGTGTAGTTATAAACTTTTCTGATAATACAGCACACAAGGAGTGATATCCTTTGCTTCACTTGTATTTTTCCCTTTCCTTCACTTATTAAACCGTCTTTATCTTGTCCTGGGAACTTTCTTGTCCTTGTCCCCGTCTCGCTGGGGGTGGTGCTGAGGGAGTGGCTGTGTGGGTGTTTGGCAGCTGCCTGGGGTCAGCCAACCACACCCTACCCCAAAACCCACATCCCAGGGCTGTTTTAACACAGTGAAATTAAGAACCAATTTCTTACCTACAAGTCTTGCTTAAATATATGACGAGACACCTTTCCCTTGAAATTACCAGCAACTTTGCAGGGGAGCACGAAGGATCACGAGTAACTTTGATTCAAGTGTGATTCCAAGAATATTTCTTGAGACACACAGAACAGGAATTGTTATCCAAAGGGAGAATGCACAGAAGTTTTTAAGATTATATATTCTGATGCACCTGAGTTAATTTTTTTTGGTACTGCAAAGGGAATGGAGTTGTCATGTTACTGTGAGCAGCTCTGCCTGCTTCTACAATAAAAATTCATGATTGAATAAAATTCAGTCCCTGGAACACCATCAAATTGTTCCCTTTTATTTCGTAATAAAGTATCTCACAGGTTCTTACTCTAGTAGAGATACTTTATTGCAAAAAGCTCCCACAACCTTTTGGGAATCCTAGTTTCTGCTTTCTGTTTCCCCCAAACTTGTTTAACATGCCTCTGGCAGAGTTCTGGGAACTCAGCAGAGCTTTTAGATGGGTTTGTAAAGAGATTTTCTTTTAATTTCATTGCTATTTTGCCCATAATGGGATATTGGAGATCGAGGAAACTTCTGTGGCTTGGCCTCACCCTGAAGCTCTGCCAAAGACACCCCACTTCCCATACTCCAGTTTCTCAGGTGTGTCTGTATTAATGGTGTAAATGCCATTCCTCTGAGGAGTGCTTATGAAAATGTAAATAACATGTACCAATTACCAATTTATTTTCTTTTCTTTAGGCAGAGCCACAGCAGAACCTGGAATTATCTCAGTGGTATCCAGTTATAAAGCAAGAAGCAGAAACTGATCCTCAACCACCCTCCTTTTTCCATCCCAGGTAACTGAGTTTCCTGGTTAAAAGTATAAGCACTGTCAAATATTTAAATACTTTTGGCTATTTAAGTGTAATTCAAACTGAAAAAAAAAAAAGGTATTTGCAACCTGAACTGTTAAGGAAACTAAGGGATCACACAGGGATAATTGAACCCTAACTTTTTGTGCATTTCTTAATGTCAATACTAATGAACTGCTTGTGAGTAGTTTTTGGTACAGGACTCAAGCTGTGATCTGTGAGTGTTCTTCAGTAGGCAATACTATTGAAATGTAATTAAAATTTCACTTTTCAGAGTAGAAATGACAGAAGATAATTTTTGACCTTTCACATTATAGTACAATTCATGCTCATGGAAAGCTGCACTTACCATGAAGACCACTCAATTTTCTTCCAAAAAAGACTTGTAGAAGGTGTTTGAAGGCTTTCTTCCACAGTGGAGCGATGGCTGCAGCTGAGTTGTCTGTTCACTAGTTTCCTGGTTTGAGAAACCGAGTGCATTTCCTTAACTTCTCACACAGTTTGTCATCTGCTTCAGTGAGGGAAACAGTTTTTCTTCACCTCCCATGTGCCCTCACCCCCTGTGGTTACACAGGGGGGGATTTGGGTCAGAGCAGACCCTTTTGGTTAACAGCAGGCAGCAAAGCAGCAAACACATCACACTGGTTCACACACAGGCATGAGAGTGGGAGCACTCCTGTGATGGTCCCTCACATTCCTGTTACTGTCAGTGCCTTCCTTCAGACCCAGGAGAAGGGGAGGTGTTGGAGACAACAATGTTGGCTCCAGCATCAGGACACTGGTTGTCTTGGCACTGACCTGAACACATCTGGGACTCTCTTCTCTCTGTACTACACAAAAGCTGAGTGGTGAGGTTGGAGTGGTACACAGGGATGCTCCTGGGAGCCCAGGAAAATCCAAACAGGCTGCTCAGTGTATGTGGAAAAGAAGGTCCAGCATTGGTCTGGGACATACCCCAGCACTGTCAGGATGCAGCTTTGCTATTTAAGATGCTCATTCCCACTTCACTGATCACTTCCCCATCCTCCACTGCTAATATAAATATAAGGATTATGAAAATGCTAGAGAGTCTGGATTTAGTGGCATTCTAATTTCACTCTTTGCATTTAAATGAAGACTTCATATGATTTTCTGTATGTTTTTTTTTTTTAATCAGCCATGTTTGGAAAATCCTCTTGTTTGATAGCCTCAAAACCTTATCTAGATTATCTACTCAGTAAAGATTAAGTGGATCGTTAGGATTTCCTTTTGCATAGGAAAAATTTAAAAAGGGCATGCTTATTTTTTACAGTTTGAACTCATGTTAAATTAAACTTACTGCTCTGTACCAGCCATCATTTATTGTCTTACCTTTCACTATGAATTTTACTCTTCTGCTGTTTCAGTTACTACCTTTATATGTGTGATAAAGTGGTTGCCCCGAATGTCTCTCTTGCATCACAATATAAGGATGTTGCAAAAACAACAGTCAAAGCTTCAGAAGTAATTAAATCCTCACCTGGGCAGTCGGAGAAGAAGCTCAGCAGTGGAAAGCACAAAAAGGCTGCCTCCTATCCAGAGGTTTCTCTTGAAGAACAGGAAAAAATTGACTTGAAAAGTGGTGTGGAGCAGCATAAACGTTTAGGTGAGTAGTCAAAATCGTGTCTAAGTCTTTGATTTTTATAGCACAGAATTTTGGAAAGCGTAACAACCACTGAGCAAGAACTTTGTGACGTCACCTCAGGTTTCCAAAAATTCCTTGCGCCTTTTTGTGATCTTGCTTTTCTTCGCCTTTTTTTTTTTTTCCCCACTCTGGGAGTTGAATTTTCTGTGGTTATTATGCTGTGTTCTTCTTTTCTGTGCAGATCCACCTGTGGTGCTGACTCGTCCTGCGAGAGGTGGGAAATCTGAACGTGTTTCTTCCAAACTCACCAGAGACTCTGCCCGTGCTGAAACGGGGGGTGATGCACGGACCTTGTCCCCCACGCTCATGAAAGACATCAGTTGTGAAGATGACAAGGGAAAGATCATGGAAGAAGTGATGAAAACCTACATCAAACAGCAGGAAAAGCTGAACACCATTTTGCGGAGGAAGCAGCAGCTCCAAATGGTACAGTGCCAGTCTGAGAGCCTTTCACCTCTGACTCCAGAGAGCTGCTGGGAGCTGGCTGGACCCAGAGTCAATAGCACAGATTACATTCATTTAGGAACAGCAAAACACACAGATCATCTTTCCCTCAGCTTGAATCCAGACACCAGATCTTTAGTATCCCTTACGCTCAGGAGGTTTGAGCCCGCTAATAATTGGCGTCTCTTCAGTTTGCAGCTGCTGGGTCCAAGCAGCTCCTGCTTTTGCTGTATCCTCTAAAATTTCTCAGTTTTAAGGATTTTAAAGAGGTGACATCAGTATTCTAGGAATGGTCTTATCACTGCCCTGTACAAAAAAAGAACACCACCCTCCTATTTCAGTTTACTGAGGCTTGTTTTCAGGGATTTTAGTTTTAGCCTTTTTGTAATAATGGATGATTTTAGAGGCTGGTGTTTACTTGTGACATTTCTGTTTTCTGAATTAAGTTAAATACTGTCTTTGCTTCTTACATTCATGGAACAGACCTAATATTTTATTTTAATTTAGTTTAGTTTAGTTTAAATGCTAATCTCAGAATCTAGAGTTCAGGTAGGGCCCTAAAGCTACTACTTTTAAGTTGTTCAGCTGTTGGAGGTAAAGCTTGTAGGTAAGTTAAAATAAATTAAGTCTTTAAAAATATCAAAATGCTAGTGGAAAAAGAAGCCAAACACTTTTATTCTGTTTTCTGATGATGCACTTCTTACTACTTCAGAGTATATTTTAGTAAACCAGGTTTTTTTACTTTTCTGGTCTTAGAAAAAAAACTGTATGTGATCTTGATTTTTCTTTACAGGAAGTGGAAATGTTAAGTAACTCTAAAGCTATGAAGGAACTGACTGAAGAGCAGCAGAATTTACAGAAAGAACTCGAGTGTTTGCAAGCAGATCATGCTCAAAGAATGGAAGAGTTTTATTTTGAGCAGAGAGACTTGGAGAAGAAACTGGACCAAGTGATGAAGCAAAAGTGTAGCTGTGACTCCAATCTGGAAAAAGACAAAGAAGCTGAATATGCAGCACAGGTGAGAAGGGAAGGTTTGTTTCCAACCAAACAGCATTTAGTTATCAGGAAATGGTGAAGCTGTTGCTCAGGCACTTAAAGGTTTCCTTTTCTCTGTGTGTTTTGACACCACAGACAAATACCAAAATAGGTCACAGTGACAGCAATATTTATTTCCCTGTCCCTTGGTTGAAACTGGGGTAGAATGCAACAACTTAACATGATGTTATGGATGAAATATTAATCTTAAACATGAGGTCTGTTATATCCTCATTTAAAACAAACTCTGTTCTGAATGTATATGGGCTTGCCAGTGGTATAGAGTTAAACAATCTCGTTTTATTTCTATGAATAAGCTATTAATCTTCTTCCTTTTATGTTAAAAAGAAAATCCAAACCTCTAAACCATGTTTTTGTCAGATTAGCAGCATAACTTGCTGCTCTTTTTGTTCCTCAGTGGTAGAATCTTCTGCACTATCTGCTGAGCCCCTTCTGTGCTGCAGCAGAGCATTTGGCCAAGAGTTCTCCTGGAAATATAAATGATATTTGTGTCTCTCATTCCTGCCCCTTGGATTCATATGTCAAAACCCATGGAGTTGTTGTTTTTTCCCTTCACTTTCCTTTCAGCTTTTACTATTGTCCCTTTATGTTGGAGGGTATTCATGTCATTCCAATGGGACAAAATATAGCCAATGCCAAAGGGAATCCTGGAATACCCTTTTAAAAATCAGCTGCAGTTATGATCAAATGTATAGTGATGTATTTTGTACCGTGTCACAGAAAACTAGTCCTAACAGACCCATTTTTAAAGTAAACAAAATCGAAAACTTGAGCTCAGCAGAGCTTTGTGGTCATTTATTTGTTCCTGACTGTGTATATTTCCTGTTCTTACTGACTCAAAGTGAGAAACAGGCAGTACTTGAGAGACAGGTTTTGGTATTTTTGGTGAGTAGGGCAGAGACCAGCATCGTAAATCCTTCTCACAAATTTAATTTCATGACATCCCACTCCACTGATTCCTGGCCTTTGCTGCCAGAAATAATCCTCTCTGACTAAGGCCTGATTTACTAAACATCTGGTACAAGCCCTATTAGTGCAAGTAACAACGTGTTCTAATTCATGAAGATGATCATGTGTAGCACGTTTTATGTGGCTTGTGCAGCTTTCTCTCTTTAGAGGGTAAAAACCATGGATTGTTCCCCAAGTGTTTCTTTTGAAGTTAGACTTTGAAAACTAAATAGATTCCTTGTGTAAAAGTTTACTCTGATATTACCTGTGTGGTAGAGCTATTCACAACATATAATTTGAACACTTTTCTTCACTTATCACATCTTATAGTAGATTTTGGTTCCAAGAAGCATCAGATTTAAACAGAGGTCCTGGGAACAGGGAACTTCCACAAACTTTAATCCAATGTCTTCCTGAAGCAGTTGCCCAGGCTGCCTTTTCTGTCAGAGAACTGTGGACTGTGAGGAACCCTCTGTGTGCATTAAACAAAATTAATAATTTGGGATTTGTTACTTGCTTAAAAGTCTCTTTTTCTTTTTAGGCCTGTCTAGGCACTGCCTTCTCCCCCTTTTTGGCTTCTTTATTGAATTGGCTTCTTTATTGTTTACTTTAATTGTTGCTTCATCCTGTAAATCAGAGCAGGGCAGAATAACCAGTACTGGAACTTTTCCTTAGAGCTGGAAATCAAAACCCAGCCAGAGAAATGTGTATGTGGGACGTGCTGCAACATGCAGGCAGTGGGCACTGTTGTGCTGCAGCACTTCACTGAATCCAATCGTGGAGTCAGAGGACTTGCATTAACAACCTATTACTGTATTCCAAAGATGACAACTTTATTTCTGTGTTTAAACATAAAATATTTCACAGAAACATTTGAGTGGACTCAGGTTTACATTTGAACATGCACACATGGTTATGGTCAAGATTTTCTAAATGTCATTTCTTGTAATTCTGTTTCATTTATACTAAAGGGTATCAGAAAGCAGTGTTGGTGGGTTTGTTTGCTCTAGAAATGCATTCAGGTATTGAAATAAAGAAGTAACATTTTGGCAGGTCGGAGAAATGAACCTGGGAAATGAAAAGGTGCATCTTGTCCTGGGATTTGTGAAACATCTGATGCAGACATCATCCTAATCTCCCCAACAGATTATATGTATTGTCAACGTGGTCTAGTGTGACAGGTCCTATAACTACAATTTATATGTATTTAAAAATTAGATTTTCTCATTTTTGCTAAAATGTGCTCTGCCTCTCTGTCTCTCCTGTTTCACAGCTGGCAGAACTGAGACAGAGGTTGGATCATGCAGAGGCAGATAGACAAGAGCTTCAGGATGAACTGAGACAGGAACGAGAGGCCCGGGAAAAGTTAGAGATGATGATAAAGGAATTGAAGCTGCAGATCCTGAAATCTTCAAAAAATGGGAAAGGAAAATAGAAATCGGAAGAGGAAGCACGACTGCCTGCTTCAAACAGGGTGTTTTGGTTTTTAATGAGTTGTGAACAATTTCTGTGTGCTGAGAAAAAGTGTTCTCTACAGGTTTCTGTTTCCCAGACAGGTCAGAAGAAGATATACATAGATATAAATAACTAGAGATAGATAGACATTTTTAGATTTTCCTAACCAATGAAAATCTGCATTGATTTGTACTGGTGTTTTTCTCAAACAATGAAAAATATGAAACCCTTGGTTTAGAGTGACCAGTTTCTGTCTATTTCTAACAGTCTTAAGGACTCAACACCTTTTAACACTGTCTGTTAAAACATGTGTGGGTATCTTTATTTTGCTATCAATTGCACATCCAGTTATACAAGTACATTGAGAACATTCTGAATTCTTCAAAGTCAAAAATAGTTTGGGTTTCAGTGAGAATTGAATGTTCTTGAACTGAGGAAAGTAAAGGCAGCTTTTCATCTGTTAGGTAATGCTCAAAATTGCCACAATGACTGATGATTGAGCCTCAAAAGTGATTTACCAGCATGAGTTTTCCCCATAATTTCATTATGTGAAGTCAGGCTGATCTTTTTAGTATTGTCTGTTTAACAGCTCATTATCAATCTAAAGAGTGCTAGAGCCAGCACTTACCTGCTGTGCTGGAAGAAGAAAACATTGGGATTTTTTTAATTAATTAAAAAATTTACAATTACAATGGAATCTTTGGAAGTTAAAAATTCACAAGTTTTCTTCTGTTTTCTTCTATGTAGTAGGTGTGAAAGAAACATTAATAAAAGGCTTAAAGGTGGGGCTTTTTCTTCTAGAAACGGAGAAAGCTTGACTTAGCTGTTTTCAAGATTCTAATGCTTTCAAGAAAAATATTTATTAAGGAATATGTGTTAATTTCTTTAGCACCCTAAGCCTCCACACTTTGAGCTTCTTGCCAACTTGCGGGTTTTTCTTTCGTTACATAGAACAGGCCTTAACTGACATTGTGATCATAGCTTAAAAAAGTAAAATTCTGAGGTATGGCACTTTGAAAAATCATTTTGATAGTCTCTGTATTTGACTGGCATGGTAGGGTTACCATGAGTTAAGAAATACAGCATGTTTGTTAAGCTATAACGTTGGGAAATGTGTAATTGTACAGAATTACTGTTTTATGTATATATAATGTTTGAGTACTTCTGAAGTCTGGTTCCTAGTGGATTAAATGCATGGCTACAGAGTTGGATGAAGAAATACTTTATTTGCACTTCTCTCCAAAAAGTTGGATACAGCTGGCAGATGTCAGCTGATCATGTCAGTGATAGGAATATTTTCGTAATTCTAGTATTTCACTACATGATTTTAACTTGTGCTTTAGCTTCTTTTTTTGAGGTCCTTAGGTTTAATATCCTCTTAATAATTCAGTTAATTTTGGATGAAGCCGCTAGTAAAAGCCTACGTTGATTAATTTTTTTCCCTGAACTTGTAAAACTGAAAACTTTTGAGCTCTTTTTTGTTTCTGTTTTAGTGGAATAACAAGACTGAATATCACAGAGAAAGATAAAATTGCACATATCTTTAAATTGAATGAGAAATGAGGTGGTAAATTAAATGTCATGGAGTCATAGGACGATTTTTTTATAACTAAGTACAATTTTGTTTATGAACTCTGTTTCATAGTTACACTGACAATTAAAGCAGGATAGATGAAAAGTTATCAATTGTCTTTGTCAGTGTTGATGAGAATCATAGAATGGTTTGGATTGGAAGGGACCTTAAAGATGATCTTGAACCACCCCCCTGCCAGAAAAGAAAACCCAGATTATATTTTCCCCTTCTTCAGCTCCATCTCCAAATTCTTGCATTAAAAAAATAATACAAATGAAAAAGAAAAGGCCCATCTTTGCAGTGTGGTTTGGAGGGGAAGGTACTGACTAAATAGTTCTGACTGTGTATGCAGCACTTGTTTTAAAAACACCATAAATGTTTTATTGTACCAACCACCAAACCCAGGGATGGCAGGAGAGGAGGCAGGAATATTGATAAAAGTGTGATGATTAGGGAATGGAGCAAGTTGCCCAACTTGCTTGGCAGATCCTGTGTTGGATTAGCTGGATGGGCAAGGGGAAAAGGTGTTAATAAAGGATGGAGAGATGCATTTCTAGTTGCTTTTCAGTGTCAGTGTTTGGACCCAGACTCGTTGGGTTGTCAGTGTAGATAAATAAGGCCACCAGCTCGTTTAATACAGCTGCAGTGACTAATTCACACAGTATTTATAGCTTAGCTGTTGAATGTATGGAATCCTCCTGGGATCATTATATTAGAACACTGTATATTCCGTTTCCATGCAGGTCTTGTCTCTGTTTTGTGACTTCTGCTCAAATCTCCCCTTTTGCCAGCGGTTGATGTTCAGCAGCACTTGGTGGACTGCTGGAGGCTCTTAAAATGCTGGTGTCTGTCCTTTGTTCTAATATTTTCACTGTTGCAAGAATTCCAGCAGCTATAGGATGTTTTACCAATTCCAACTGCAGATAAGGCCTCCTGATCGTTTTCAAACATCTGGCTGATAAAGCTAATGGGACATTTATTAAAATGACTTTAAAAGTAGCTTTGTAAATATTCCATTTAGTTAATCTAAAGTTAGAATGCATTTTAAATTATTGTAATCCTCTTAAAATTCTTAAATGCTACTTTCAGGCTCTTGGCGTAAACATAATTTTCATACTCGTAGACTTAATTTTATACTGATTTTAAGTAATAATGTATACATAAATGTGCCATAGACTTTTGTGTGTTCACAGTCTTCGAAAGATAGTTTTTTAGTAAATTGTAAATAGTACTGTATAAGTTCTGGAACAAATATATGTTGACTTTTTTTTTTTTTTTTGCCCCTACCTTATGCTAGTTCTATTGAATGGTTTATTTTGCAGCCTGATTTAGGAACTTGGAATGCACACTTGAGGGCCCTCACTTAATGGTAGAAACTAATTCTGTCATTAGGTCCTTGCTTTTAGTCATAGCATGCTCATTTTATGTATTGTTATTTGTTTTTCCTTCAGCTATTGCTTGCTGGTCTTTCAGGCAGGAAGTCATGTTCCCAGATACTTGTGGCATGAAGCCTGTAGGAAAAAAAAAATCCTAAAATTGCCCCTGATTTGAAAGTTGGATTATTAAACACCTAGGGCAAGATTGAAGTTGCCTAGTGCACCTTTGGGAACAAAGTAAGTAGGATTCGAGGTGAATACCTAGTTTGCTCCTATACATTTTTAAAAGAGAACTTTCACGTGCTTTGTGTACTTTAATCAACAAAATATAAGAGCTCAGAGAGTAAAACTCTTGTAATTTTGGCAGTCTAGAAACATCCTCACTCACAGTATAACCAGGTATCCCTCAACGAAAGAGATTTTTATCTAAATCTCCAGATTTAAGTCCGTGTTTTAGGTTTTTATAAAGCATATCGTTCAGTTTGAGCATTTAGATGAATGTAGTTATGTTTCACCTTCTTAAACTAATTTTATTCTATATTTAATATATTGATAGCTTAGGTGTAAAACCATTTGTACATAGTAAAGGCATAATGCAATTAGTGAAGTAGGAAAAGTTGGGTGGGAGCATAAAGCTACTGGTGGCCTGGAAAAAAAATAAGTCTTGGCCCGTATTTTAGAAGTCACAATGTTTTATTCATACATCTTGTTTTATATATCGGGGAGGGGATAGCTAGAATGTGTTATGAGATTTTTGGAAACCTTTCCTAGCATTAGTCAGGAGGTTGGCCTTGCAGTGCTGTCATGGTCAGCTACCTAGAATTCACTTGTTTGTAGAGTATATATTTTGATTGTCGGTAAAGATAACAACTTTGTATTTTTTCTGCACTTAATTCGTGTAATTAATCCACACAACAGAGTTTTCTATAACGTGGTGAAGTCGACAAAAGACGTAATTTCTCCTACCTGTTAATCTGTGCTTGCAATATTTCAGTAATTTTATTTAAGCCATCAATAGGAAGCAGCAGAAAGCTGCAAATTTCAATTTTTTTTTTTTGCTCATTACATTTGTAGTGTGAGTGTTCATCAGTTTTCTTTACAGAAAGCTTGTAGAATTTTCTATTTGCTGCATATATCTATTTAAAAAAATGCAGTCGTTTTTTAGCTTTTGTGAAAGCAGTTATTGCCTACAAATTGCACGACGATTTTCTAGTGTGTCTCCATGACTTAGCCAATTGTTTTTTTCAGGGTTAGTGGTTCAGTTGGAAAACGCTTGAAAAAACGAGTTTTAAGCACTTCATCAAGCACAGCAAACACGGTGTAAAACTTTGCTATTTGAAAACGGATTCAATGTAACAGTACCAATTGAATTTTTTTTTTCTTCTAAGAGATACCTCACTTAAAGGAAAGCACAGCTGTACTGTATTTAAACTAATTCTAGGAAATAAGAAAAAAGTTGGTCTGAAATATTTCGTTGCCATCAACGTTGCTTTCTGTGATTGACAAAACGTTTTTGTGTTTTCATCCTCGCTCTCTAAAGTATTTTTTTGCTGTTGACATGCCAGTATAATTCTCTCAAATGACAGAAAGTAGCTGCAGAACAACCGAGTCCGTGTGAGCTCGAGGCAACAGGTTGAATGACTATTCTGAAACCGTAGGAAAAACGATCCGTGCATTCAACAATTTTTAATACTTTGCCAATGATGTACAGTCTTATTGTCAGCGTTGCTGTGGTTGCATTACATGACACACAGAACTGTCCTCTACCTCACGTGAGATTTAACAGATATTTTATATGGTTTTAGTAAACAAGATGCATCTATCTGGTCACTTAGTTTACAAATTTTGAATTATATTTATTGAAACATGACATACTGTGCTCTTAGCTTATACCTCAATTGTATTTTGTGCTGTTATCCATTTCCATGCCTTGTAAATACCTGTATAGATCGTGGATTCAAAAGCAAATAAAGAACTGTAATGTCAGAACACTTTGTCTCTGTATTTTTGAACACCGACTTCTAAACTTGACTCTTTGAAGGTGTTTAACACGAGGACAGAGCCTTCCTTGCTTTGATTACAGCAAATTAAAACCTGATTACGCTGAAATTTGTTAGCAGAACTCCTGTGGCCTGCAGCAGGTCCCCACTTCTCTAGAGGGTATTTTTAGCAAAATCTACAAGATCAAAGCTCTCCCTCACCACAACTCCACTTCCTAAAGCTCTTATGGGTCTGTCAAAGTATTGACACTAAGATTTCTGTGTATCTTGGCATAGATTTGGGGTTTATACCTGTAAATACAACCACTTGCATGCTTGGCAAGTTCTGTGGTGCTCAGCTTTGTCACCACTCGGCTGCTCAAGCAATGTTTGAGTTGTTCACACCTCTCTTCAAGAGCTTAATAAAGGATGAGGTTAAAACCACACATTACCAGAATAAATGCTGAGTTTATACAAAGTTAAAATCAGAAATGAGAATTTTACTGTGTTTCCTGAAAAAATGGTTACTGCTGATGGGAAATATTTCCTAGAGCGACTCTTGGGAGTTCTTAGTTTTTGTAAACTACGTGATTGTGTTGCTCAACACAAGTTTTGTGTACTATCAGAGAGCTTAAATAGCAGAAAAATCAGAATAGGAGAGGGAAAGAGCAGTTGAGATGAAAAAAGGGAGCAGTTCCTCTAAGCTGTATATGAGTGAGTCTTCCATTTACCTTGAGCTTCCACCACTTACAACAATAAACTGTATTGGTCACTTAAAAACACCCTGTATTGTAGTAAAATAAAACTTTTGGCATGAGTAATATTTTGGGGAGTTTATGGGTGATTTTATTCATCCTGAGAGTTTTTTCTAGGCAGATAAGAAAGCACATTCACATACACACACTTTGGTATTTTTTCCTCTCCTCAAATCAGTGCAGAAACGCTTTGTCCTTGTTTTAGGGAACTGTTCTTGCATGTGGGAAATCCTGATGATGATTCAGGTTATTGCAAACCCTTAATGCTACCGTGTAAGTGCCCGTGTTTTACAGCTGAGGAGAGAAAGGCATAGTATGAGCCAGGATAAAGATTAAATTGATATTTTCATGAGCTCAGCCTTCAGTATAGAAGAAAATGAAAAACAAGCTGTACCACTTAAACCTGGTTTTATTCTGCATCCCATCTTGCATTTTCATGCTGCTGTGTTTCTAAATAGGGAGCAGCTGTAGGGCTGAAGATGTAAAGAAAAAGTTCAAGGTGAGTCATCTGGATGAGAAAGAGCCATGGGGTGTTGATAGCTTGGCTATGACTAATTGCAACTCCTGTCTTTTGTCAGAGAGAACAATGAGGATCAAACAGAAACTGTGTGAGTGAAGGGTGAAGAGATTAATTTTTAAGGAGTTCACATGTTGCTGAAATAAATGTGTGTGCAGCAGTGTCTTTTAAAAGGGTAACTTTTAAGACTGTGGCCCACAGTGATTCAGTTTATTTGGCATATTGCTGGGAAGTCATTCTTATTTCTTATTTTATTGATCTTGTAAATCACTGTTCAATTGTCTCATAGTAACTTATACTCACTTAACTACTGATGGTGTGATTTATAAGACAGATAAAATTCTGTCTCTATCGACATTAACGAAATAATTCACGCTGTGCCCTGTAGGCTCCAGCTCCAGTACTATTGAATAGTGTTAGTTACCAAAGTGTAAAATTTATTCCTTGCCTGTTTAGCTGCTGCACAGTCCCTGATAAATACATTTGTGAAGGAAAACATGGAGTTAAGAAGGTTTTGTGGTTAAGGAAGATGTAACTGTAGGAGACTGAATTACAGAAAGATGTGTTTGCAACCTGCAAATTAATACCTTGCAGCATTTTTAAAATACTTTTATTGTGCATTAGGATGCACCTGCACTATCACTGTGTAAAAGGCCTCTAACCTCAGCCTTGGGATGAAATTTGTAATCTCATCTCCTTCCAAATTCAGGAGGTGACGCGTGATCCGTCCAAAGCAAATGTGCAGTCCAAGAAGTGGAACAACACTAGTTTCACTCAAGAGAAGACAACTTTATCTACTGAATAATAGATAAGCAGGGATATTGTTTGGGGAAAGATTAAATCTATCCAGAATTGAACCCTAGGCAACATAAAAATGGTGGTTGGATGTAAGAACAGCATGCTCCACCTGAAGTGGATGCAGTGGAAGAATAAGTTATGTAGGCAGATGGAATAGCAACAGGAAAGTCAATTTTTCACAAAAATACCATAAACCAGATATCACAAAAAAACAAGGAGTAACCAACAACATAAAACAAAAGTGAAAACAACTATTAAATTTCTTTTTATTATAAAAGTTTCTCTTTAAAGATAATTTTCAGCTATTTATGTAGTAACTCCAATGTGCAGATGAAGCTTTGTGACAAAACTGTGCCCTCAATGTCCTTGAATTTTGAATCTAAAGAACAGGTGACAGATGAAGTTTAGGATGCTCTTGTTCATGTTTTTCACTTTACTTGCTAAAAAATGGGAAAAAATACCATTGGATGAAAGAGGATGAAGAGCAGGATATATTTAATTCCCGACACCTTAATCGCAGAGTGGAGCTTCCAGTATTTCTCACTAACAGTTCTAGGAATGAATCAAACCCATTGTAGTGTCATTTTTTTGCCTCTTTTCCCTCCCCGTGCACCACAGACAGCTCTCCACTAGTGGTCTCTCCAGGCACGTGGCATCTGCCGAGATCCAAACCTTCCCCTGGCAAACCCAGCAGCTCTGGAGGAGGATGCACAGTAAGGAAATGTCCTTAGGAGTGTGTTGGCACGCGATAACTCATTTATGTGTTGTGAAAATACAAAGCAACGCTAGGAAAATATCCTGCCTGCCTGCTTTTCCTGATGCAGAACGAGCTGCAAAGTTTCCCTTCTTTTGTCATTTTGAAGTGGGCTGTTCCTGTTCTATCAAATACACTAAAATTCATATAATAAATTCATTCAGACTAAAAGTCTGAGTTAAAATCTGCTCATTCTATTTTGAGCATTCAAAAGTGGAAATAAGATGCTGTTAAAATACACATGTTTAAGACTCGGTAACTGTTAGTTAATACTTCTGAAAACCCAGGTGCAGCAGAGAATGCAGTGATGGGTCTTTTATATTTTTACAATTACTGAAAACACCAGAAAAGACCCTTTACTGCAGCCATGCTGATGGCTTTGGTGAGATGATCAGTTCTACCTCTCCAGTAACTCTGTCCACCACGTTTCTTCCCTCATCATTCCACGAGGAGGTACCAGTGTGACCATTTGTCTTCAGCTCACAAACGCTGCCTTAATTTTTCTCCGTTGATGTTGAATTTTGAATAGTCAGGCTGTTTGCATTTGAATAAACCCCTCTGGTTTGTTTTTCAAGCACGGCTGGGTGTGATTGTGCATCTCCTCCTCTCCACACCCTCCTTCCCCTCGGACGCTCTGGATGAACTGGCAGAAGTTGGGGCTCCCCGCTCGCTCCTCCCATGTGTTGTGGGGCTGGAGGCAGCTCTGACCCCTCCCAGGGAGGGAGCTGGGCAGAGGCAGCCGAGTTTTTTCAGCAGAGCCTGATCAGGGACCTCATCCTGCCAAACCACATCCCTCCTGCTCCCAGCAGCCAGGATCTCGCCGGGCGGCTTCGCTGAACCCCTGCGGGCACTGTCCTGTCCAGCTCGCCCCACCAAGGGACAGAGATGGTGGCCACCTGCCTGCACCTGGCTGGATTTGTCTGCAGTTTTATAGGGTGGATCGGGGTGGTTGTGGCGACGGCCACGAACGACTGGGTGGTGACCTGCGGCTACACCATCACCACCTGCAGGAAGATGGATGAGCTGGGATCCAAGGGGCTGTGGGCAGACTGTGTCATGGCAACAGGTCTCTATCACTGCAAGCCCCTCGTGGACATCCTCATACTGCCAGGTACGTGTGTCCCATCCTCCCCTTCCCACCCAGAGTGAGGGATGAAGCCTTGCCCAGAGCAGCGCAGGTCCTGCTGCCAGAGGAGCTGGTGGTGAAGCTCCTTCAGCTTCATCAGCACAGGAGACAGTCCATTAAATACCCTAAAGAATGTGAATGATGGCTCTTAACAGGATTCCGATTGATTTATACCTGGTTTTAATCATACCCAGGTATCGTGTTATCTGTGGCTACGAAAATCCAGTTAATGTTTAATCATTGCTCTGAGAAAAAGCTCACTGTTCCTCTCATATCTTGTCTCTAGATTGCACTGCAGAACATACAGAGCACACTGAGGTGTAATAGAGTATTTCAAGAGGATGGTGAACTATTACAAATGTTAAGGCTCGATTCCTTAAAGTGATTTGGAGCATAATGAATCTTTCAGCATCTATTATTAATGCTCTCATGGCTTTTAATCTTTCGGAAGATCATCATTAGTCTTGATGGTCTTGTGCTTCCCCCAGGTTCTAAGGCAAGACAGAACTTTTACACAGCAAACAGATGTAACTATATTTAACTTGTCTTGATGTTTTTTAATGATATAGCAATTTTCACCTAGTTTATTACAAAGCAAAAATTAAGCCTGGTGTTTAATTAGTTTTAATGCATCTTTTGAGCTAATTAAACCTACCAAAGTCTAGTGAGGTCTGGTCCCTGTAAGTTTAGTTTGTGATCTTGCCCATTTCGATCACTGTTAACCCTGAAGTGCTTCATTCTCCTGTGCTTTAAATTGCAATTCCTATATCACGTCAGAGGTGCCTCTACCAAAGCTGACAGGGTAGACATTACTATTCCTCGTCGTTTTCTTTCATGTTTCTTGATTTATTTGTTTAAACTGATGTGAAAATTATTTTACCAGAGGTAAAAGGGACTATTCCTGACTTTCTCTCTGTTACAGAGCTTGGTCTGTCTCACACAGTGCTCAGCAATATTGAGTCTCTCGGATTCACTCCTATTCTCCCTTTCTCTCTGTGTGTGTATACTTTTATTTTAGAGGGCTTGCCTTTCTTATTACTCCTGTTGTTAAATCTGATCCAGCAGAGAAGTCAGTGTCTGTCCCAAAGAAATGCTATTGAATGCAACTTAATAAATAGGTAAATGGGTCTTGCATCAGCAGAGAGCAAGGCTTCCCTCCAGCAGAAACAAATTACAAACCAAGATGTTTCTGCTTGTAGCCTGTTTGATACCCATAGCTTGCCATGAGAGGGAAATTTATCCTGGTGTACCCAAGAGTCTTTCATGGTCTGAATCAAGTCTTTAAAATAAATTGTTGGTATTCTTGTTGAATTGGAATTGATTGCACAGAAACCTCCCTGGGCACTGCCATCACCTTTGTTTAGGGTCTTGTTTTACGCCCTGAATTCCCCAGGCAACTTTTTTTATTAAGTTTCCTCTTGAAAAAAAATCAAGCAAATATTCGATATACAGAGAGTCTGCACTTCCAGGAACAGTAAATCCTCATTCCTGGTGTCATACCCGTGTGTCAGTGGGACATGCTTGAGGCTCCGTGTGCTGGTGTTGTTTGAGGCATCATGAAACCCTGTGTCTGTATCTGGCAGCTTTGTTATTGAGAGGGTACGAGGAGCCATCACACCCACTGAGACTGTCTCGGGAGCTGGGGGAGGTCACCAGATACTGGGGCAAATCTAACACTGGTTCTTTTTCTTTTGCATGCAAGTAATGACCTGCTTTAATGTATTTATAAGTAAATTTTATATAGTTTATATACATTGTATATAAAATAGATAAAATTTATATATACAGTCTATGTATAAATATTTTTAAAATCATATATTAGGATACATAGACCCTCCCAGAGTGGCAGAAATGCCACAGTCCTGCCCAGCACACCCACAGCCCCTGGTTTCCTACTGTTTCTTGCTGCCTTGTGTGCAGGGACAGGTAGGAGAGGGGTGGGAGATGATGAAAAGCCAGGAGATCCTGTGATGTCTGTAGGAACCCAAAGGAATAACCTGGCCCTCAGTTACAGCAACTCAGGCAGCTCTGTAAAGTACAGTCACTTCTCCCTAAGGAAGGGCTGTGCCAGTGGTCAGCTCGAGCCATGGATCTCCTCTGAAACCCCACAACCAGGCTGAGCTCCTGGGGGGAAGCACTGGGATGTGGTTGAGGAATGTCCCTCCTCCTCCTCCTCCTCCTCCTCCTCCCAGGTCAACAGTGCTCAGCACCTCAGGGCAGCTCCTCGTAGTATTTCACAGACCTGAGAGTTTCAGTAGAGGGTCTTCCACTGTTCAGCCCTCTGAATGATGGAAGATTCTTTAAAACTTTGAATGCCTGTATTTAATCTTGAAGACTTCAAATTCTTGTTATTTAATCAAAGCTCTTGCTATGAAAAGCTATAGGAAAACTCCTTCCTAGCCATTTCTTCTACTTTCCCTTCCCATATTTTCCAGCTCTGTGATTTCTCAGTGTCTTGCTGGGAAGAGCTTGTGTTTTTCAGGCAGTGCTATTTGTTTGCTGGAAAATTCTGAGCCTGCACATCCCGTACTTGTGCACTGCCCACTGCCCTGCGGCCTCACTGCCTCACGCCTGGCGCAGGTTTAATGTTTACACGAGGGATGATCCCATCTCCCATACTCCATGCAAGTCTCGGGATCTAATCAAACAGGAGCCTTTGTCCGAAGGTCTCCTTCTCTTGTGCCGAATAACCCAAATCCTCTTTCCTTGCCTTGCCAACAGGGTATGTCCAAGCGTGTCGAGCGCTGATGATCGCCGCCTCCGTCCTGGGCCTTCCCGCCATATTCCTGCTGATAACGGTCCTGCCCTGCATCCGGATGGGCCACGAGCCTGGAGCAGCCAAGTACCGGCGGTCCCAGCTGGGAGGGATCCTCATCATCCTCCTGGGTAAGGCGCCTGCTGCGTGTGGAGGGCTGGAGCTCTTCCCCTGCTCCAGGACGGCGCGATGTGGGCTGGCTGAGCGTGTCCACCTGGAAGGGTGTTTGTCCAGGCTGGGCTGACTCCGGAGCTCTCCAGCATCCCTGCAGTCTGGGGGGTGGACAAAAGGCACAGACAGGAGTGGGGGGACAAAGACAGGAGGCAGGGAGTGAAGCAGGGCGAGGGAGGAGGGATGGGAATCCCACTGTCTCCGTCCTGTGAGCCCTCAGGCGTGGCCTGCAGGCACTGGTTTTGCTGGTTCACTGTGGAAGCCACGTTATTTTTGGAAAAAGGTCTAAACTACCAAGCTGCTTCCAGGGAATGGATGACCTCCAAATTTTCACAAGGTGAAATAAATGGAGGTGTGTGGGAAGGGAAAGCCCCTACTGAGCGAGGGCTGGTCCTGTGGAAACAGCAGGGGAAGGAGCATGGACATGGGAAGAGGGCTGGTGTGTCCCCTGTGTCTCCCAACCCCCTCTGACTGGCCTAGCCCTTGGCCTCCAAGTTGCCCTGGGAATTTCTTCCCGTCCTCAGCGCTTGTGGAGGAGATTGTTTTGAGCAGCACAGACTGTGGAGCTCATTGTCCCCCATGCAACACCTGCATGTTCTTGAAGCCTCGTCATCTCAGCAACAGCCTGCGGTGCCTTGTTTTCACCCGTCTGTGCGGCAGAGGAGGAGGGGGGAGGGAAAGTGGCCTCTTTGTGTGGCTCTGCTGGTCGCTGGCAGCCAGCACTGACATCATGCCCGTCTTCTTTCTTCTTCTTCTCCTTATTTTTTTTCAAGTGGGCACTGAATATAGCTGCACACTCAGAAGGGCTGTCCCCTGGGTGCTCCTTCCATGCAAGTGATCCCTACTCTGGCCTCCTGTGGTTAGTACAAGTCCATACATCCCAATATAAGGGATTGAGTCCAAGGGGCCCTATTAGTATCTGTAGGGTTTAGGGGCACATTATCCTGGTTGGAAGTCCTAAAATCAGCTTTATAGGGCCTGTTTAGAACATCCTAATCATAAAGAGCCACATTAGAGAGCTGTTGGAATGTGATTTTCATCCCTGTCCCAAAACCTTGAGTCAGCAAAATGAAAGAATAAGTGGGGTTATTTTCTGCCTGTGAGTGAAACTTCAGTACTGGAGGAGTCTGCCCAGGATGAGGAGGCCCAGCAGAGCTGCACTTTGTCACAAAAGCCAGGAGTTTCTGGTTCCAGTCAAGAAGAACCATGCTGCAGGTCAGCCCTGCTTGTATGGCTGCAGACATGGAGGCAGGAGGATTGTCCCTAAAAATCCCAAAGGGCAATGGGATGACAGGACCTGAACACATGTGGCAAATTGCAGTGATAGTATTGGATAATGCTGCATTAGAACAAGTGAAACCCCATATGCTGCAGTATCACACCAGGATTTGGGTCTGCTGTGCCACTATCCTGTCCTGGTCGTGCTGTGGTGGGACATCAGGGAGGAGAATAGAGGTGAGGGGATGATGGAGAGTTGTGGTGCTCCATAAGCCAGGCTCCCCTCTGCCTCTGAACATGGTTTTCCCACTAGGTAGATCCTGTGAGGAAAGGAAATGTTTTTTTAAGAAAAAAACAAAGCAACCCACATTTACTTTTATAAAGCCCAAGTTTTCCCGGGCTGATCAACAAGACAGTCCCTTTGGAAAGAAGAATAATGTACAGAGCTTTGGACTTTGACATTGTTTAAGTTGATGAATGATCTGTTACTTGCAAAACGAGGTGTTACCATTCCAGAGCATTTAACAAGCACGGATCAGGCCTTGAGAGATATAATACCGACTTAAAATCCATTATATTCTAGAAGTAACATGCCCTGGACTGTTCTTATTTCCCCCTGGCCACTGAACTCTCACTTGTGGTTTCCAGAACCTCACAGGCTCCAGACTTTTCATCTTAGGAGAGAGCAACTCTCAGAGCTCTGGCTAAAATAAAACAACCTCCAAAACACTCCTTAACACAGCAGAAATAGGGAGTGGGAATGCAATCAGGGGAACTGGACCCATGGCAAACTTAACTTGCTTGGGGAAGGGATGGCAGTTTGTCACTGACATTTATTGCAAGGGAAAATAGGGGTTGAAACACAGCATGGAGCAAAAAAAAAAAATTATATATATAAGAAGTTGAAAACTTGCCAGGAAAACAATGGGCTCAGATATTCCATTGATTTTTCTGTCCACTGATAATCGCAGGCTGCAGAGTGCAACCTGTGTGCACGCCCTCCTATCCTGCTGCTGATGTGTTTATGGCTTGGCTTGATCCTATCTGACTGAGAGAATTGATTTATAGTTGAAAACAGCCGTCAGCAGAGGTTTGCTCTGAGCTGGCATGAAAACATTTCATACGCTGGTGTTGATGGAAAAACCCTGGCCCAGCCCGTGTTGTTGATACTAATCTGGGGTCCCCTTGCTGGTAACCAAAGGGGTATCTTCCTAATGGAGGAGAGAGACTGAGACACTGGAAAACACAGTGAAATATATGTCAGTTAGTGGGAATTGCTACTACAAAATGACCTATCAGCTATTGTGTACTAAACAATGGATGTTAATGAGCTTTTCTGGACACTGCCTGAGTTTTACTTGTAAAACCATAGGTATCAAGAGAAAAAGATTACCTTGAGCATAGAACAAAAAACTGTGGATATCTATTATTTCAACCAAATGCTTTGAAAGAGAAATCTGTGTGACTTTGAGTCAGCAACTCAGAGAGGTTAAATTTAGCTGTGAAAGAAAAGTATTCTTTATTCTGCAGAAAGCCTTTAACTTACTGTTAAGGAATTTGGCAGGGACTCACTGTCCCTTGAGTTAGAGCAATCCTGCTCCCTCTCCCCCAGCTCCCCAAGTACCCTCTGTGCTTCTTGTTTCTGTGCACTTCCATCTGACTCAAATATTCCTGTAACGTAGAATATTAAGAGTTTCAGCTCAGCAGACTGAGCTACTGCAAGTTCACAGTCAAAAAAGGACTTGGAAATGCTGGGATCTGGGATGTCTCCCTGTGGATTCAGAGCAATCTGATGGAGCAAGGACATTCATGCCATGCAGAGCTGAGATGTTTTAGGTAGAGGCAGTGGCTTTTACAGGATTGCCTGCTCCAGGTGAAAAAAGCAGGCAAGCTTTCCATACCTGTGTGCTCCAAAACATGCCTGTTTTTTCAACTAACCTGGTTGTTCTAATAGAAAATATTCCTTCTGTTTGCCGAAGGAATTCCCTTTCTCCCAGGCTATATTGGCTACAGCATCTCTGCTGTCTGAAGACTTTCTTATTTAGAGAGAGGCAAAGGGTCTCTCAACATTAGCACAAGAGAAGGGATAATAACTTCCATCTGCACTCCTTTTCCACGTAGGCAGCTGTTTTAGAACTTGAAATTTTCCCTAAAATGCCTTTTCCAATCCCTTTGGGTTCCTTGTCAAATCACCTGGGTTTTTTCAGCCTTTCCCTGTGATACAACTAGACCAACATTTGAGTCTATGGAGAGGTGTTGCAGTTGCTGACTGTCCTTTTCCCATCTCCTTGGAGGATTTACAGCCCAATCTCATCTGTGCAGAGCGATGAAACCCAGTCCTGTTCCAGGGCATCCCTCTTGCTCAGCAACGGGGTCACTGGTGACTGATGGCAGCTGGTGGCCTCCAAAGGCAGAGAGGTCAAAGGGACCCATGCAAAATCCTTGGCTTGTGTTTCACAGCTTTCTGGTATTGTCAGCACTAAAATAAGGTGGTTTCACATGTAGTGGAGCCACACACACAAGAGATGCCATTGTGTGAGCATCCCTGAGAGCTCCTCTCACCCCAGTGCAAGTGTTTTCCTTGCTCCTGTGTTGTGGGGGAGGGTCTGGATAGATAAGGCTCTTATAGTCTATAGACAAAAATATATATATTTATATATATTTACTGCTGACAGAAAAAAGAAAAGATGATTGTGTTTTTTCGGACAACAAAGCAGCTTTGTTTCCAGAGCCCATTAGAATGCTTTGTGGATTCCCAACTGATACATTTTTGTTTTAAAGCGCTGGAAGCTCATGGGCTGTTTGCAGGACTGCTCCACACGCGGGAGAAACGCTCTTTCCCCTCCCTGCCTTCTCCAAAAATTCCTTCCAAAGCTGCGGGGCCCTTGCTTTGAGGAGGCCCAAAATTATTACTGGCTTTATTAGCATCCTTCAAATGTTCTTCTCTCTTCCATAAGAAAATATTTTCTCTCACAATAACTGCAGCTTTGGGGATGGGTTTTCTGCTGTACTGGCCAGGAGCTACGGTTTGTTCTCTGCTTTAACTAAACAATTTTATTTTTAATCTCACCCCTTTCTTTTTCCCTCTTGCAACCTTAACTTTCTGACACTGCCTCCAGATACCTTTTAACACGGTCGGTGGAAATCTGTAACACTGCCACGGACCTGTTATTGTTTTGCTCTCATTCTCTGATAGCCACAAGGATGGAGTCCTGCACAGCTTGTCCCGGAGGCAAGTAAATATTGACACATTAATTCTTCTCAGATGTACAGGCCATCAAGGAGTATTGTTTTAGGACCTGCTCCTGGGAGGTGATTAACACCATCAACTCCTGTTGCCCTCGGTGCATGTGGGGACTCTGTGGGGATTGTCTCCCTCACATGTCACCTCACAGCACTGCTGCACCAGCATTCCTGCTTTCTGTGGGAAAAAAACTATGCAATTTCAAGTAAAATGCAAATCCTATGGTCATCTTCTGACCCGTTGTACGCTCTAGGCAGACTCCTGTTTAGACCCTCCACGTCCCACTTCTACTCCACTCAGTAAGTTTCTGGACAGCCTTGCCAGGTTTGACCCCATCACTTGATAGAAATTTTCCATAGGGAAGCAGAATCTGCTTTCCAGAGTTGTGAGACATTTCCTTCTCCATAAAAAAATCCTGATAATGCCGAACTGTTGCTCATTTTGTCTCTGCCCATTTTCTGCTTGTATTTCATAAGGCCCTACTCTACCTTTCTGGGATATTTTGGTGACATTTGTGTGACCATTCAGTAGAGCCACTGCAATGATGTGGATTGACATGGGCTGAGGACACAGCACATGGGTCCATGCAAGAAATAGTGATTTAAATCAGGTGATTCTGGGCCACTGATTTTACTCTCTCACTAATACATACAGTTTTTGTGCTCTTGCTTCATATTTAACCTATTCCTAATTCTGCAGCTCTCCAGAGTATCAGTTGCAGGGATGACTCTCATTCTTCCCCCTTAAAGATAATTTTAGGGAACAAATCTGTTTCCCTTCTCATAAACATATCAGGTTGTGTCAGGCAGCAGTTGTTTTTTCTTCTTGTTTGCTGGTGCCTGAGAGAGACGGCTGTTCTCTCTCACTCCCTCTCTCATGAGGCCTCTGGCTCGGAGACCTCTCGCAGGGATGGGCTTCATCTCTGTTCCCTGTCCTACTGAGCCTTCCTTCCCTTTTGGCGTGCTGTGTCCCGTGGCGGGGTTCCATGCTGGAGTCCCCTCCAGTCTGGAACCCTGACTCTTTCCTCCCCCTCTCTCCCCAGCCATGTGCGGTGTCGTCGCGACGATCTGGTTCCCGGTGTGCGCCCACCGCGAGACCACCATCATGAGCTTCGGCTACTCCCTGTACACGGGCTGGATCGGCTCTGCCCTCTGCCTCTTCGGTGGCTGCGTCATCGTCTGCTGCTCGGGAGATGCCCAGACGTTCGGTGAGAACCGCTTCTACTACGGCTCGGGGTCCAGCTCCCCCACCCACGCCAAGAGCGCGCACGTGTAACCGCCCCGGGGACGCCCCACGGCTGCCGTCGGATGCTTTGGCTGGTGGGTTTGTGTGCCCTGGGTTTGCTTCTACTGACACGCACGGCTGTCAGGCTCCCAGGGGGAGATTTAGAAAAAGCAGCACAAATGTCTGGTAGTTTGAAGCATTATTCCCCCCCAATCTGTTCCCCCCTTCTCTAGAAAGACAGCTCCAGCCAGCCCTCCCCAGTTTGTCCTGACCGCCTGCCCCGTCTTCTTGCAGCCAGGATGACTCAGATGGTTTGGGGTTGTCATGTGGGTTTTAGGGTTTTTAGTTTATTTTCTAGCTCCCCTGGTTATAGGAGAGTTTAAAGCAATAAAACAGAAATGAGAGAGACACTTTCCCATTGTTAGAAGGACTCTGACAGCTTCTCCCCCCACCTCACTGTTTCCTTTCCCCTGCTCAAGGTCTCGGCTCTGGCACAGTTGGGGAGAGAGGATAGGGAGGAAGGCTGTCCTCTCCCACCGGGCGAATGTTTCTCTTTTGGAACAAGAGGAGGGGACTTTTCTGCCTTTCTCTGTAAATACTTTTGTATGAGTTTCATCATTTTAGTAACAGTATTTCCCCCACCCCCACAGTCATCAGTATGAAGGAAACCGAACCCAAAGGTCCTAATGACGCGGTAGATAACAGTGCCTTTTCAAATAGTTATAAATGACTCTGGGGGCTCTTATCCCCACTCTCTGGTTCAGTTTCTTATCTTTCTTTTGTACAGATCAATTACTAAAAATGTATTTTTACATTTTTTTAAACTCCTCGCTTTCCTCCTCTAAGTTTGTGTTCTGTATTGCCTCGTTAAAGCACCACATTTTAACATGCAGTATAATGTACCTGTTACAATACAATTCTGGTGAGTACTGATGATGCCTTTGTACTTTCAGTGAAATACTGTACAATAAATAACAGAGTACCTGCAACCTCTGACTTCATTTTTTTCCTTCCTTCCTGTGTGTTTCCATAGCTAGTTTTTTCCATGACAGGAGTTTCCCAATGATTTTGAAGATTTTTTTTTTTTGGTAGCAGTTCAGGATGAAAAATTCTGCTCTGCTGTGGCATTAAGTGGGGAATATTTAAAATATGAGTAATCTTCCTGCATGGAACTGACCATTATCTTATTCATTGGCTCTTTCGATGTTCCCAGTAGCAACTTGTACAAGTAGTACCCACTTGTGGGATTCTTTATTATGAATAAGACTTAGAAACTCCCCGAGGTGGTGGAGATGCACCCCCAGCACTGTAAAGTTGAGACCTCGTGTTGCTGGAAGTGCTCTCAACTAAAAGAAGAGTCTGATCTGGGGTCATCACTCTGATTAAAACTGTGTAAGATCAAGATCTGACTCTGTCCTTACCAGAGGCTGTAGCAATTTAATTATGTTGATACAAAATCCCATCTGTTCCCAGAGATGTTAACTCAGTTCAAATAAGTTGTGTAAGCCAGGAGAAGGAAAAGAGGAATAGCTGCTGTTCAGGGGTGGGCAAGGAGAGAGCCCCAGTGGAAATGTGAGGGGAGGAGAAGGGTCTGAGCAACCAAATTGTTTGGAGTGATGAAGAATAATTTGAAAACAAGGCTGTGGTTTCGGGACTGCCCTTTCACCTTGGTCTGCTTCAGTAGAAGCCAAATCGGGCAACACAGCCACGGGCAAGGATGCTGCAGCTCCCACCTCTCCCCACCTCCCTGTGGGAAGCAGAGGCTGGAGCATTTAAAACGAGCCAAAGGGAGGTTGATTGTGCTCCACAGTGACCCTTTGCCTGCCTGGGCCAGGAATGAGCCAGCAGCCCGAGCATCTGCCTCCGACGCCGCGCAGCCTTGAAGGCGGCTCTGTTGTGTGCGCTGTGCCTCGCCGCCGTGCTGTGCGATGTCCCCAGGGCGGGCAGGGCCGGTGGCAGGACACTTGTGCCCATGACATCACAGGCAGGGCACAGGCAGTTGTTGTACGCGCCGGGCGCTGTCAGTGCTGCCATTGATGTGCGGGTGCCACGGGCGAGGGGGCGGCGCACAGACGTGCCAGCTTGTGCAGGCTGCCCGGGGATTGTGGATTGTGCCCCGCGGATTGAGCCCCGGGATTTAACCCCGGGACTGACGGCGGCGTGGGAGCGGGAAACCGCTGGAATGCTGCCCTGCAAGCAGCCCTGGAGCAAAGCAGGAGGGGAAAGCACAGGAATACCGCTCTCAGACGCCCGAGTCGGGTCTTTGGCAAGGTGTTGGTGCTGCTGGAGGTGCGTGGCCTGATGGGGAGCGAGCCCTGCCAGGCAGCGCTTAGGGGTTTTTTCCTGTCCACATCCTTGGACTGCACCTTGTCCCTTCCAACTTTACCCGTTCTGTGATTCCGTGATCTTCAGGCAGGTGGGGCTGAGGACCCTTGGCAGGGCGTGGTGCCAGGGCTCTGTTTGCTCTGCCCATGGTCACAGGTTACCGGCGTCCGACCCCAAATCCAACCCTTAAAAAGCCCTGGGCGAGCTGCTCAGAGGGAAGAAACTTTATTTCAGGGAAGAAAATAAAAAAAAAAACAAACTAAACAAAACAACCCCACAGCAGTTGCGGGGGAAACGTACTGTCTGCAACTGTGGGGTGGGAGGAGAAGGGGCCAAGAATGTGACGGGATATTGGTGCTGGCACTGCAGAGGGGAAGTGCTCAAAGGAAGCACCAAGAACACTAAACTATTCAAGTTTTTAAAGGATCAAAGCTGAAATAACTGCTTCGTGCCCTCCCCAAACATGCTGCTCCCCTGTGGGCTCTCACAGGCGGGGATGGCTATGGCACTGTTGGCTCTTGAAGTCTTTGAGTGCTTGTTTGCCAACTCAAAGCCTCAAAACAGGGTCAAATAGAATTTTCTTGAATGTAAAAACTGCTCCACACCGTGCCTACCATCAAGTCTGGAGCAGTGGGTGTGAGCTGTAGTGGTCACCCCGCTGTGGAGTTGGTGATCCCTGACCCAGCAGAGCTCTCCCCAGCCCCACCAGGACCAGTTGGAGCTGGTGACCCCATCCCCATGATGGGAATGCACCTGGCAGCCTCCCCACTCCCCAGATAGCAAGGATACAAGGAAAAAGACCATGGGAGGACACTGGTGGCCCTGAGCACCCCAAAGAGGACAGGCAGCTGTGTCTTCACAAGTGAAACCCGGCTCCCCACAGCCCCGGTGCCTGTGCAGGGAGGGGACAGTGCTGTGACACTCCAGTTCCTCCAGGGAAAGGTGGGTGCCAGCAGCACCACAGGCAGATGGAAAGACCAGGTAGCTCCCCAGGGCTTCACACTACAGTAGCCAACCTGTGGTCATTAGCTTTAGGCTTTTTCCTTCTTTTCTTTTCTTTTTTTTTTATTGTGTAAACGGATAACCATTTTCTTTCACAACAGTGCAAGTCAATACCAAAGTCAGCTCACTGAAATGGATCTTCTACAATGGAAATTTTGAAGCACTTAAGGCAAGATTTTGTTCATCTCTAGCTTCAATTTAGCACTGAAAAAGTATCAGAGCTTCAGGTACTGATTGGCTTAACAAAATTTACATGGGAAATTTTCTTTTATTATTTTTTGGTTTAGTCTTTCATTTAAAAGATTTACATTACTATGGAAACTGATACTAAGACACATTTGTCTCTGGCTTTCTTTACAAATCCCTTAGTTCCTCTTTGATTTTTAAATGTAAAGGCACACAATAAAGCTTTATGCATTTATTAAAATATACAGATTTGGTAAATTTAGATTTTTTTTTCTTAGTATCTTGATTATATATATGTATTATATGTATAGTTGTCAACAACACAATCATTTGAAAATAAAAATCACTCCATAACATATCTGCATATTTTTTTTCTTTCTCATGACACACTACAAGATCCCATTGTACAATGCACCAATGGGATTCTGGAAACCACAAAAAAAATATAAATGGATATAACAAACTGCTTTTAACAAATACACCAACTTCATACCAGAACTGCAGAGAATTGTTACATCAGAAAGTACCACCTGCAAAAAAAAAGCAAGATATACATCAGAGAGACCAAACAAAATGAAGTGAAGGTCATTTACAAGCTGGATTTACAACATCCCATGTAGTTCAGGGTGTGATTTCGCTGCCACGTGGAGGATGCCAGTGTGCTGGGCCTAGGACCGAGGGGTTGTGATGGTGCAGAGTGAATTTGTGGAGGGGCTGAGATCTTATAGAGTTGGTCTGGAAGGTCTGAGGTATTTATGCTCAATCTGTACCACGCACTGGGCCCCTCAGGAGGAGTGGTCAGGCATGAAGGGGCTGTGTGCCTCTCACCAGTGGTGGGAGCGGGATGGTACCGCTCTGCCTGTGCCCTTGTGATGGTCAGGGATGTGAGAACATCCCTCAGGGCACCCAGGGAGAAAGGTTGGATTTGGGGTTACAGCAAAACAAGCACTTGCACCTCTTGCAGCACCCAAGACTGTCCCAGGGGCCAGCGGTGCCCAGGGGCGATGGACACACCTGGACATTCTGCCTTGGCAGCTTTTGCTCGTGCCCACTGAAGACCCCAACAGTGCTACAAGAGACAGCACACGAGCTCCCAGAGACTGAATCCACACATCCCCCAGGAACTGCCACCTGGAGCAAGGGGCAGGGATCCTGCTGTGAACCAGGCCTGACCCAGCCTGTGGCTTGGCCACTTCTCCTTAAACAGCTCCACTGGGTGGGATGTGCTGGGCTTGGGAAGAGGATGTAGCTCCCACCCCGACATAGCAAGAGCTGACGGCATCAAATGCTGTTTCCTGGCAGTCCCAGGATGTGGCACAGCCATCCTGCCCCGGCACTTCCTCGGGAAGGGGAAGAAAGATGGGTGAAAGGGAACAAGAGCAGCCAAAGGGCTTCGCTCAATGTTTGGATCCAATGGAGAGGTTCCTACAGACACCAAAGAGCAAGGGATCAAGCCCCCACCAAATTATACGGCATAACTAGAGCAGACACGACGACAGACACTGGAACTGGTAACTGCTCTGTAGCAAGAGATTAAGGCTGCAAGAAGAATAACGGGCTTTGATTCAACAGGGTACTTGGGCTTGAGTTTGTGGTTCGGCAGACGCCTAAATACCGTGAGGAAGCAGGACGAAAACTACTACCTGGGATATGGTATAGTACAAGAGCTGGTAGGAAAATAGCATCAATCTTTCTCCCTGAAAACGTGACGCCAGACCTGCGAGGTGCCATCTCTCTTGGGAACTTCTAAGGCATTGAGGAGGAGAGCAGCCAAGCGCGAGTGAGCGGTGACCGTTGCGAGAGGAGCTCAGCACCACCAGGAAGGTTTTCCGAGCTGGCCCGTGAGCGGTGCACACATCGCAAACAGCTTTTCGGTGGGACACACTCCGGTTTTCTGCCGTAGGAGCGTGGTAGGGGTGGGCAGCAAGAGGCAATGCCAGAGCAAAGCTTACAAGTCCATTAATCAAATCCTCACTCTCAATCTGGAGCCCCCACAGAGGTCAAACATCCCTTGGCTTGCCCGCAGTGCTCCAGGTTAACATCTGCAGAATCAGATGCTCTTCTCCACTGGGAAAATGACTGTAGTTTGTCACTGTTTGGGACAGGCGCTGCAGGAAAACTTTTGTGGCCTCAGGCAGAGCCTGTCCATTGAACCCTTGAGCTCTGGGAACAATGGGGGTGGGCACACGTCCAGGCACCCTCTGCACCCAGCAGCCACTTACCCACAGAGGGTGCCAGGCAGGTGTTTTGGGGGCTGAGTCTCATTCAGTGAACCAAAGTGTTAATGGTTCTCAATATCCATGAGGATATTTCCATGTTGGAAATTCTGCCCCCATTGATGTTAAATTTTCCTCTGGAATGCCAGCAGCAGCACCTGATATTGGGGATTGTTCTGGGCTGTGCTGAGGAGCCCCACGGATGGATTCACCTGTGGCCTTCAGCAGCCAGGAGGAGGATGGGTGTTGCTGTCTGATGGGGTGCTTTTTTGGTTCTTATTTATTCAAAAAGATGTTCCTCCATCACAGTATTTTACACCAAGCATGATGGGCTTCAGCACTGGACCTGCTGCTAGTCACTGACCAAACCCCATCACTGCCAATGGTTCTGTGGGGACACTGGCAGCAGGGAATCTGACAGCACTGCTGGGAGCCATGGCCATGTTCAGGGGGTTTAACATCCACCTGCTGACCACCTCTGCCCTGCGAGCCAGCAGCTCAGTTTGGTTTCAGACTGAAATATGGACACTTAAGGAACAAGCAGCATTTCAGTGTTTTTCATACAGCACCCACCAAGCCAAAGTCAGAAACAGAGGAAATGGTACAAGGTGGAGATGGCAGCAGGGAGACAGATTTCAGCTGCCAAGTCCTCTCTGCTCACTGTGTGTGGCCCAGCCCTGTCAAGGCGTGGCTGACTCAGGGACGCTGCTGTTTTGTGAGGGCACGGATGCATCCCTGAAGCACTGAGGCCAGAGCGAGCACTGAAATGTGCCCAGCACGGTGAGGGAATGATGGTACAGTCATTTCTGTAAAAGACACAAGGTGCTGGAAGCAGCGCTCAGCCTCACACAGGTGATGCTCAGAGCAGCATCTCGTGGTCCTTGTCGACTGTTCGTACAAGGTGGGTTAGCCAAGAGTGGGTCACAGCCCTCACTGTGACCTGAAATGGGACCAGGGTCGCAACCACAGATTTGAGATGTTGGGCCATGCTGGGACTTCAAGGTTGGACTAAGACATGGATTAATTTTGAATCCCTGTATTTGGGGTACTTGGGTTCAGGGTGTGGGGATGGACTCAGGGGTAGCACTGCTGTGTGCACCGAGTGCCTTCGCACCAGAACAGGCCACGGAAACACTGTATGATGGAAACAACCATCTACCTCTGAACAACTCCCAGGAAAGAGTTTGTCCATCTCCATTTTGTACCTATCCACCCGCCCGTGTCTCTGGCTCAGCTGTCACTTTAGGTGGCTCAAAGGAAAAAAACACACATGCCAAGAAAGTGCCAAAAATGTAAGAGTGACATCCCACCGCTGCGGCCTTCGGGTGGACATTCCCCAGGGACAATTTGTCTTGTCCCCTCATGTGGCTCCTTCCACCTCTCAACACCCTCCCGGTTTGGCACGTCTCCCACTCCACTGCCTCCACTGGTGCAGCTGGTGCCAGGAGATCAACAAGTGCTCGGGGATCAGCCAGCATTCACCGGGGCAAGACCCGACTGGTGGAGCTGGGACGGGCCACGAGTGATTTTGGTTCGGGGTCAACGGCAATCGCAGAGCGTGTCCCGAAGACCGGAGGTGAGCAGGGTGGTGGTGGAGGACCCGGGGAGGATGGGACAGGACGGGGGAGCCACAGGGACCCTTCCTCATGGTCTGGGCGGCGTGGCGCCCCACTGCCCATCCCGCTACTCGGGCGAGTAGTCCAACTCATCGTTGGCAATGAGAGCCTCTGACGGAGCTTTGTGCCTGCCTTTGCTTTTCGACCTGCTACTTGTCCGATGGCTTTCCTTGGCGCCCGCCATTTGCTGGTACGAGAAGCCCTTGTCCTCGGGAGGATCCCAGCCTGGGTAGCTCTCGCCCTCGGGGGCGAAGGAGAAGCTGTCGTCTACAGAGAAGGGGTCGACGTCCACGTCGTAGCGCTGGTAGGTGCTCTGGTGCAGGGCCTCCTCCCGGGCGCTGATCTCCAGAGTGCTGTTCCACATCCCGTAGCCAAAGTAGATGAGCAGACCTGTGGTGGGTGAGAGGGAGAGGGTTGGACCCCAGTTAGTTACTACCCCTACCTGATCTCATCCTCCTGAACCAATGCTTTCCCTGAGCACAAATGTATCCAGAGATCTCATTTCCAGTGGATCCTGGGATTAACCTACACCAGACGTGTGCACAGAGAAACCCCAGACTTCTCCACGTGCTGTGGACTGCTTGTGATGTTAAATCAGGACCACACATCTCTGCCAGAAAAAACAATGGGATGTGCCTCCCCTGGCACACAAACATCTGTGGATGGGCTGCTGGAGCCCATAACACCTAATGCAGTGGCTTAATTGACTTGTTGCCATTGCTGGCAGCTGAAGAGGTATTAGATGTACCCACAGGGGAAAGTACTTAATCACAGCAGATTAAATTGATGCTTTGGAGTCATCTTTGCTTCTAGGTAGAAGGGCTTTCCCTGGATTTACAGCTTCACCTATTGACTTCAAGGGCCAAAAAAGCACCTAGTGTGGCTTCTCCAGCCCAAACAATGCATGTGGCAGCTCCTTCTCAGTGGCTCAGCATGGATGAGCTATGAGAGCTGCCTATTTCTCTTGGGTTTGTGGAGTAAATGGGTTGCAATGTAAAGCAAGAGAAACTGTGGATATGCTGGACTCCTGGCTATGCGTCAGAAAGCCTAAATTTGGGAAAAAAAGGGTCACCAACAGAACCTGTGAGTCCTCAGATGCTCCTGCCACATAGTTAAGAATTTAGACCAAGGAAAGGAGATACATTCTACAGGTCCCTTGGTTCTGTCTTCCCCAGGGCTGTTGGGGTTGGGCAGCCCCAGGCTTTGGAAACACAGTGCTGAGATATTGGTGTGGGCTGCTGAAGAGCTCAGGTGGGTGCAATAGCAAGAAAGCAGGCTGATATATCTGTATGTAACCTGCCTTCGAGGCAATTTCCAGAACCCGCCTACCTTGCATCAAAAAAGCCATCAAAATAGTCACCTTTGCATGGAGCAGTTTGCTTCCATCAAAATGACATTTCCTGGAGGTGTAATTTTCCATTTAGACGTGGTTCAGGGGCTTGATAAAATGAGGTCTCTAAGAACTTCAGGATGACAAGGGGCAGACGAAAAGGACTGGGCATGTCCCAGCTGAAGAAGCCTCAGCCTAAGCACTCTAATTAGGGAAGTCGTTATTATTAACAACCTTTCACAAAAGTGTCAGTTAAAAAATTAAAATGAATGAATCTGGGACTCACCCACAAAACACCAGACAGCAAATCGGATCCACGTGACCGTGGAGAGCTTCAGCATGAGATAGATGTTCACCAGCATAGCGAAGGCAGGGACGAAGGGCAGACAGGGTGCCATATAGGGCAGCTTCTTGGGGTTTTCTGGCTGCTGCAAGATCACGAACACCAGCACAGCGATGAGCAGGACCATCAGCACGACCAGGAGGACAGCCCACCAGCTCTGCTCGGAGATGTAGTCTGCCCCGAAAATGATGAAGGAGCAGAAGATGAACATCAGGACGAAGAGCAGGAGCACGCAGGTGGTGACCGTGTGGCCGGTGGCCGCCGTCGGACGGTCCATCTTCCCTGGCAGCCCCAGGTGGATCCGCATCGTGTAGTATCGAGGGCCAATCAGCTTCTTCAGCTTGATGAGGTAAATGTTCTCAGACTCGTCTGCCTCTATCCCTGAGGTCATGTCGACCGTGCCGTAATTGGGGTGATTCACGTTGTAGGCGGATTTATCGGATTTCCCAATCAGCATCTCGTTATCCCCCAGTGATGGCAGATTCTTCGCCCCGCACGTGTTGGTCGGTGGGCCGGAGAACTCCTCTCCTTCGCTCCCTGGGGAGCAAGCTTCCTTCTCACAGTCAGCCAGGATGCCCTCCTTCTTCTTGGTGTGCTCCTCGGAGAGGAATTTGACGAAGCCGTCAATGTCGCTCTCGGGCTGGTAGCGGAGGAGCAGGACGCAGACGGACACCAGCGTGTAGGCGAGCAGGGTGCCGATGGACATCATTTCTATCAGGTCCCGCAGGCTGACCAGCAAGGAGAGCAGCGCTGCGAGGAACCCGGAGACAATACAAGCCACCACGGGGGTTTCTGTGTAAGAACTGATGTGGGACAAAAACCTGGAGCACAAAAGAGTCGCAGGAAGTTAAAACTGCACATCACAGCAGTTCTCTGCTGCAATAACCCGTCCCCAGCTGGAAGGGACAGACTCAGAGCTGGGATCCTTTCAGCTCCTGTTGCTTTTTGGAGCTTAGGCTCCAGACAGCTGGTGACTGGCAGTACTGCTGAGGCTGGATCTGGAGTTAGATCTAGGTCTGAGCAGCTCTGAAATGGGCACTGGAGCACTTGCAAATAAGTGCTTAGATTTTATGTGTATAAGCTGATCTCCTTTGCAAGTAACTCTGGAATTAAACCCTCATCCTCACATAAGAGGAATCACCATGTACCAGCACCAAATGAGAAACTTCTGGGTAGACCACTCCTGATATCTTCCCCCCAGGCTATTGCTTTGGTGTGTGCCCTGCTCTGCAAGCACTGAGTCACTGCGTGCCCATTGCTCCCTGCACTGTCGGGATGTCGGGACACAGGACAGCCCCCATCCCCCTGCACAATCCCCCTCCAGATCCCAAGGGGCCAAAAATAAATGCCAGCATGGGCATGACTGACCTGAAGAGCAGCCCATCACCAGCCATGGCGTAGATGACTCTAGGCATTGGGAAGAGGGAGCCCAGCAAGCTGACAGTCAGTCCGGCCACGGACCCGATGGCAACGATGAATTTGGCTGCATAGAAGCCGTGGACCACAAACATTTCCATCAGCGGGGACTCGGTGTCGATGGCATCGTAGGGCACCATCAGCGTGAGGATCATGCTCACCTGGGGAAGGGGAGAGGAGCAGGACACAGGTGTCAGCAGCAGCTCCAGAGGCTGCAGGGGACTCTCAGGGTGTGGGGGCTGCTTGTCAAGGGTGGAAACCCAAAAAATTTCAAGTCTGATTGGGATTGTACTCCTATGTCCCCTGTGGAGGGGACGTAAAATGCTGGAAGCTAGGATTGTACATGCTTTGCTGTGGGGTGGTTAATCCAGAAAACTGTGGGAACTTGGTCCCTGCTATTCAAAGGCAGGAAAGAGGTGCTTGAACCTTGCTGTAATGGTGATGCAGGAGTCAAGTGGGACTGGTTTGACTGGTGGGGCTGGTGGGACTGGCAGGGTCACTAACACTCATATTGGCCACATTCCACTGCTGGGACAGCGCTACCTGGGTCATGCTCTCCTGATGGGACAGACCCCAAATCCAGATTGCATTCCTTTGGGAAACACTCTGATCCTATTTGAGTCAAAGAATTTGGTTTTGCGAGAAGCTTTCTTTGAAATTATCAGAACAATGTTTTTTCTCCTTCATGACTCAATTTTGCTCCCTTACAGGGAAAATCCCTGAGTACAGACATGCATTTATTGGGTTGCAGAGCAGCAGAATCTCTCACACAGCCATCCCTGCCCATCCCTCCCCTCACTTGGACCCTCTCCCATATCTCCAGCAGAGGCAGTGCTGCTTTTCCCATAAACACAGAGAAAGGATGCTGCAATGCTGCTTCTCCTTCTGCTTTCCTGCACTCCTGGATGCAAAAATAGCTGTGGGTGGGGATGAGGAAAAAGAAAAGCCTGCCACATGTCCCTGCTGCTGGAAGAGGGGTCTTGTCAGGTGACAGGAGCCTGTGGCTGTGGCCGAGAGGAGCCTTGGCAGGTACTGCAGGTACAGGGAAACAAAGCTGATGTCAGTTCCTATCAAGGAAAGGGACCTTGTCCAAGGGTCAGACTGGCACCTTGGCTCACCTCACCTCAGACTGGGGAGGGGAGCTGTGCAGATGCCCAGAAAGGACTCACACTATACATATATATATATATATTAAAAAAAATACATGCTTACATGCATATTTCTGTGCATTTACCCTGTGTAGGTGGTACTTACAGACACATATGCTGTCAAGCACGTGACCAGTGAGGCTGTGATGGCGTAGGGGATGGAGGTGTTGGGATTCTTCGCTTCTTCTCCCGTGGTAGCGATGATGTCGAAGCCGATGAAGGCATAGAAACAGGTCGCAGCCCCTTTGAGCACCTGCATGGAGGATCAAACTTCTGGGTGCCAGGAGGGAGGCTGGCACCCAGCCAGGGAGAGGGAGCTGAGCAAAAACTGAAGGAGCCCAGTTCTGCCTTGTCTGAGCTAAAAGGGTGAGTGAGGGCAGGTCAGGGGGCACACACGTAGAGCTGGGGACTGACCCCGGGAGCACCCCTAACCCAGGGATCTGGACTGGGGGAAAGATTTCCCTGCGTGTCCCGAGTCACTGGAGGCACCTGCGACTCGTGGCACACCATAAACCTGTGCACACTCAGGGCCCCAGCGGCAGAGGAAAGCAGTCAACCAATTTCAGGTTTGCTTTCACAATCCTCCACCCCAAATCCGTTTATATTAGTAGGGATTTGGAACATGTTTACACGTTCTGTGTTAGCAAGATGTCTCATGTGGCAGCAAGAGCCGCTAGCAGAGGAAGCAGGAGAGAGCAGCAGCAGTCAGATGTGTGCCGCTCTCCAAACAACCTCTGTTTTGCTTGGAAGCTGCAGACAGGTTGGGAGCACACGTTGGAGCCCTCGGATGAGGAATTATTTGTACTGTTTAGTTTTTTTTTTTAATGTGATTTTTTAAAACATACAATACTAGAGAGGACATTTATAGGAAAGAAACATTGAAGCAGGGTAAAGACTGACTGGCTGTGAGTGAGCTGATCTGGAGTTGTGAAACCTTTGCATACATCTAGATTGCTTGCTGGGCACCACCTGTCCATCACATCTCTGTCATCTCAGTGGCTGGTGATAGGGAACACAGTAAAACTCACCTCTTTTAGGGACTATCTGTAATCACCTTTTTAAAGTATCCCCTACACTGCTGGTGATCTCACACCTCTGCTTGATGGATTGACTTTTACAAACATCTTGTGAGAGAACCAACCAGCTGAACATGATGGGACCACCCTATTGGGTTTGATGTGTTTTGGATATGTACCTTTTAAAATTATGGGGTTTTGCTCTCAACTTGGTGAGCTGAATTGGAGCAAAAAAGATGTTTTCTATTTCCTCTTTTTCATTCCTGTTGTATGGCATAAAAAGCCAATCACAACCCAAAGGTAAAGATGACCTCTGGTCTCAAGTGAGCCTCAGTGCTCTTCTCACTGTTGTTCTCTGGCAGAGAGGTATTGATTTACTGAAGGGATGTGCAGGGACTGTAGGGCAGCCTGGGATCCTTTCAATAATCAAGATTCTTGGTTTACTTTACTTTCTTGCTTGTTTTTCTGCACAAAACTCCAATGGAGTCGAGCAGTGTAAATCTGAGAAATTATCTTGGGTTTAGGCCAGCTGAGATACTTTCAGTCTCTGTTCATCCTTGGACAAAAACCAGTGCAAGCAAGCTAAAAAAGCCAAATATGTCCAAATTCTCAGTAAGCTATGAGGGAACGTCCATAAAATAAGTACTGGCAGGTGGCATTATGAAGTGCTCAAAACAAATGCTTGGGAACATTGTTGTTGAAAACCAGCCAACACAAGTATCTCCCCACTCCACAGAGGCTGAGCCAGCTCCTCTGGAGCTCCCTGCCTCAGATGGCCACAGCATTTAGCTCCATGGCCTGACAATTAGTGGCATTCCCTGGGGGATGCTTTCATGTGGAGTTTGGCTCTCCAGGAGGATGTTTTGGAAAAGTTCTGCATTTATGCTAAGAGGTGTCAGGAGATAAAAGCAAAGCATTGCTGTAGTCTCTGGGTTTGGTGGAGCGAGCTGGTCTGGATCCAAGCCTACAGTCCTGGGATTTGGAGGTCCCTGACCAAAGCACAGGTGGGTTTACCAGGGTTGGGGTTTGGAGGGTGCAGTGGAAGCACCCCATGAGCAAACCTGAGTGTGTGGCACCACTTAGGTGCTGCGTGTCCCTCCATGTGCCCAGGACTTACCCCTGGCCATCCAAATGGTAGGAATTGCCCTTCAGCCCAGTTGTCACTTTTGATATAGAAGAGTCCAGCAATCATGATGAAGATCCAGACTGCCAAGTTAATGACATTGAGCACATTGTTCAGCCCCACTGAGTTCTTCACCCCCATGGCCACGATGATGGTGACAATGACAGCAATGACCAGAGCAAGAAGGTCAGGGTATGACTCCTCTCCTTTCCCTAGGTGAGAGAAAAGAGATGTGTTACTCTCCATCCACAGCATCACCAGGAACTCTGTGGGGGAGTTTTAAACACTTTCCAGACCCTGAAGCTTTGCAGAACCCACTGGTCTCATTGCAAAGGGGGACTCCAGATGCCCCCAAATCCACCAGCTAAAGTTATTTAATTAAGGTGGTAAATCTTGATGCCTCAAGACACTGTTCAGAGTTTTGGGAGAGCAGCAAACAAGTGATCAGGTCTCAGTTTGCATAACATGTATCTGCTAAATACTCATTAAAAATCCATCAGTCATGAAGTTTTCATGACAGGTACAGGACATCTGGCTGGTTTACTTGCTGGTAGAACCCATGGACTGTTGCTGGAAATGATGGTCATACGGGATCACCACAGCCCCAAGTTTGTCCATGGCAGTACTGCAGACACCAGCTTGTGCTCTCTACCAAAATTCTGTGTGCCTCAATGGGACCAAGCAGAGTGTTTGCACTGGGTGAAGTGTTTCTGTGCTGTCGCTACCCTTTGGCATTTGACTGTTTCTGTGCGTTTACTCCAAATTCCAGCTCATCCCAAAGGGGCTCAAAGTATCCTGTATCCCATCTCCTCAAACCCCGCCTGTGAACCCGACCGCCGAGGCAAAGTAGCAGAGCCAGACAGAGGGTAAATAATGAATGAAGCCTAATATCCATGTCTGACTTTTGACGAGCTTCCAATTGCTTTCCAGACCCTCATTACTCGGAAGCGCGGCGTACCCAGCCCGTTCAGCGTCCCCACGCTGCTGATCATCCAGCGGCTGATGGTGTGGTTGGCCAGCGAGTCGAACATGCTGCTGAGGGCGCTGGCCCCCGCGGCCGTGCCGATCAGGTACTCCAGGATGAGGTTCCAGCCGATGAAGAACGCCACGAACTCCCCCACGGTCACGTAGCTGTAGGTGTAGGCAGAGCCCGTGGTCTTGGGGACGCGCACGCCGAACTCGGCGTAGCAAACGCCTGCTTGGAAGAATATGAAGAGAGGTAAGGAAGATGTGCTTGGAAAAGGAGGAAGTAAAACTGCCTTGGTGGCACCTCCCAGGAGGTGCCAGGAGGTGTCAGGGCTGCAGTCAGCATCAGGAGCCCAGAGACATTGCAGGGGGCCATGGCGGCCCTCCATCCCCGGTTTCTTGGCTTGAAAACCAGACAAATTTCCACTAAAATCAAGTTGTGATGGATTTTTCTTTTTTTTCCGAGGGGACACAGTTCAAACTAGCTAAATGTTTACATGGGATCCTGGACTGGTGTTGCCCAGATCAAGATGCCACTGAAGGGTTCACACAGGGATATGTCTCTCCCTGCCCCAACCTTCCAATCTCCAAACAACTATTACTCTGTTATTGCCAGATCCAGGCATGAGCACTGTCCTGATCACCCCTGCTCTTGTTCATACCCATGCAAGAGGAGTTTGAAGACATCTCACATAGAGAACATAAGTTATTTTAACACTTAAAAAATGTTATATTTAAATCTTCTAAAGAATAATTGCAAAACTAACTGTGCAGAAGAAGAAAAGAAAAGCAAAAAGAAGTATTTAACTGGAACTGTTTGGGAGGAGAATTCAGTGGACATTAATACCTTCTGAACTCCCTGTGTGCTTACTATGTCAGGATAATTTTTAATAAAAACTTGACCCTGACACATTGATGTCTTAAAACAATCATTAGGTTTTATTTAAAAGGAATGGATGGACTTACTTATAAATTCCCCAAATATTAGTCAGGACAAGTGCCAGAAGGGCACACAGTGTCTTGCATGTTTAACACTGATTAAGCCCCAAAACCCCTGCCCCAAAGACCCCAGTACAGCTTGTATGGGTGAATTGGTTAAGGCTGTTACTACCATTGTGTAAACACTTAGTAATTATTGAGTTCTTTACCATCTACTATTCTCTATTTAAAAGATAATAATTGCTTCAAATTTGCAATCACTTCAGTATAGAGAGGGGAATGAATAATTTATAAAAACGTTATGAGGTGGCTGCTCTCAAACTGTAAGTGCAGTTTTTATACAGTACAAACACAGAGTTATTGAATCTCTTAAACTGAATTTGGTGGTGCTTCTTTTCTTGGTATTGGAGGACTTTTATATTCCATTCACTGTTCAACTTGCACGCGTGTTGCTTTGCAATGGGGCTCTTCAAAACTTGATTTCTGTAAAGCAGCCCAACAGGAGATGCAAGACATCCCCATCATCCATCCAGCCCTACTGACAGTCATTATTCAAAGCTGATGAAAAATGCATGTGCTCAGCAAAGGTACGACGTTCACAGATAACTACAGGCCTGAATGATTTATGAAACTGGTGCTCTGATGGGGACAAGTATCTAGTGTCACTCTCTGATGGCCCTAAAAATCATATACACTTTCCTGGAGGCAGCTCTACTTCTAGCCAATGACAAGATAACATGTTAAAGACAATTGCAATTGATACACAACGATAATGGCAAAGCCAGGACATTAATATGCATAAAATGTTTGAGTTTTCAATTATTCTACTAGGATCCCAAAATAGAAGAGCAGGCTTTCACTATGCATTGGGTATAGCAATACATTATGGATATCAGCATTAGGTATCAGTGTATTATATATATACATATATATATATAAAATATATATTATATATAGTAATCTGCTGCATCTGCAGTGTAGAATAATAGTAGCAAAATTATTATTATTTTTATTATTATTACTACTACTACTATTACTACTAAAATATAACTGCACAACAACAGTGTGAGTTACTCCTTGGCAGCCTGAGCTATTCAGCACCTTGTCCCTCTGTATCCAGAGGGAGGCAGCTCTCCCAGTACTCCTGCACAGTCCAGCTTGGGGGCTGTAGGCAGAGACTGGGCACACCCTCCCTGCCACAACTCTTTGAATTTGGAGACAGATTTCTCTTTTTACCCCCCAGTCAAGAGTGTTTGCAAGCTTCTGCAGAAAACAAGCCAACACAGTGGCTGTTTGGAAGAGCAAACATTCTGCAGAGGACCATTTCTTTTCCTTGAATATCTGCTCCACTTGTGCAATTGGTGTGACACTTGTGTAATTACACAGTTGTTGACATTGTTCAGCAGGACATAAACACAGCTGAGGGGTTTGGTCCAAGGCATTGGCCCTTCTAAGATCTCATCTGCAAAACAGCTGCTGGGCAGCACAACTGGGGGCATGAGGAACTGGTGCTTTTGGTGTGCTGGGATGGTGGTGGCCATGCTGTGGGTTCTGACCTTCCCAGTACTACCTGGCACAGGAACTATGAGACATCCCACAGGGCACTGGCATGATGGGAGTGATGTTTCAGGTGAAAAAAAGCCTTCAGAGAGGGGCCTTTCAGATGCACTGGAGGTAACAACAAATAATTCATGTTACCATGCAAGAAACCCAGAGGGATCATCCTTTGTTAATGAACAGCACCTAATTTATTGAGGCATTCCTACTATTCACAGCAAGCCACTGAGCCTGTCCATTGTGTTTCATCATCACTATGTGCTGATATATAAGAGGCAGCTTCATAAAGAAAGATTCCTTAGAACAAGGATTCTCATCTCTCCAGCTCCACCCAAACAGCTGCAGCTGGAGCCCCTTAGCCCAGCCCTGATCCTGCAGCCAGACAGCACCTGAGGCACATGCTCAGCTCCTTCCTGCTCCATCCTCTCATCCTGCAGCCAGACAGAACCTGAGGCACATGCTCAGCTCCCTCCTGCTTCATGGAGCATCCTGGCTGCTGGTGAGCTGTTCCCACATGGGTACCAGGTAAGACCATGGCACTGTGCTCCAGACAAGGTTGTGTTACTTCAGGAGAGGAGATCACCAAGCAACAGCTGGTGAAAAAGGCTGTAGAGAGGGTGATGGGGTTGGGTGACGTGGAAACTGTTGATTTTTGCCAAGAAGGGGTTTTGGTTAGACGTGGGTGTGAGAGTAGGAAATGCTGGTGGTCACAGGAGCCTGCAGAGGCTTTGTGGAGGGAAGCTTCTACTTGAGAGCTGAAAAAAAGATTTTCCAGTGAGAGAATAATTGATTTAATTTAATTTATCAGGTTAATGGATTATGGTGTGTGTGTAAATACCCTGATGGTGTACATGTTGCTTAAACCTTGAGGAAGGTGTAACTGGAATTTGTTGGGTAGATGAAATTGGAAAAATCCCTGTCTATAACTGGGCTAACCAGTGCAGAGGGGTTTCCTACTGGCAGGGCTCCCAGGTGAGCTGGATGGTTTTCTGGATGATATTGGTTTTGTTTGTTGGCTTTTTGTTGTTGGAAACTTTTTTAATCCAAACCCCCCTGGGTTCACTTTGCACCCAGTGGGGTTTGACTTGGTGATCTGTGATGGACCAAGGGAGAGTGGGTGATCTAGTGGTCCCATCTGGCCTTAAAACTTTTAAAAGCTCCTCAAAATCTGTCCATGCACACTTGCCCAAACTCTGTGCCTGGCACACCAGGAGCAACCATGATGTGAGAGCTGAAATCACATCCCCAATGGGTCCAACAGCCCGTCCAGCTCCTGAATTCTTGCTTGGTTTTACTTGCCAAGAAAGTTCTGCTGTTACAAACAACAGCAGTGTAAAGGATGAAGTGAGGAAGCGGCCAAGGAGACTATCAAAACACTGCATCCTTCACAAAACACTTTCCCAGGGCTACAAAAGCAAGAGGAGATGAAAGCAGAGTGGGAAGTGGCGCAGGCTCCCGTGGGCGAAGGCAGGAGGAGCTCCTGCTGCGGGGCAGGGCTCATGTCTGGGGTGAAATAGCCCCTTTTGGAGGACAGCATGTTTTTGTTAGCACAGACCCACCCAAGCTCCGTTTGCTCTTGGTTTGCATCCCAGCTAACCAAACCCTCACAGAGGAGAGAAAGCAGGCAGTGGGAAAGGAGAGACACTGATGCTATCTACTGCCTCGGTTAAAAAACGGACGTTTTGGGTTATTTGTTCTGTGGGGATCTCAAATAAGCATCGGATCTCATTGCAAGCTCTCTGCTCTTTTTGTGGGCTTTGGAAAGAATGTGATGCTCACCCCCGTGCTGTGCCAGGGCTGTGCCTCTGGGCTGCAGGATGTCAGGGGTTCAAACTCGCACGCACTTTGGTGGGATCTCCATGGAGCAGCACGGCAACCTCCAGGGAAAGAGCACAGTGTGTTTCCACCTCCACCTACAAAAATCTGGAGGCTTGAAAAGCTGAGCTGGGTCATTTTGCCATGTTTGCTTCTATCAAAGCTCTTTGCCATTTACTCAGGTTTCCTTATCCAACCCGCAGACAAAAGCTGGATACCAGACTGACACAGCATGCAGAGTCCTCTGAGCAGGGGAGAGCAGGAATATCACATCATCGTGTTAGCACTGATCTGGAAAGGACAAATGCCAGCAGTATTGGCTTCATGTGGAAGTCGCAGCTCGAGCCATATGCTCAGCTGGGTTCCTACAGAGGAGATGGAATTCACAGGGTTTTCGCTAAAATACGTAATTCCTCTGTCCCTGCACATTTGTTTGTTGTGTTTTTTGTTTGGAAATTCAAAGAGTGACCCTGCGTGAATAGGAGCCAATAAAATCAACTCCAGAACTAATTTCTTAATTCCAGGAATTTCTTAACTGTTAGCCATGTCAACAAAGGAAGCTGGCCCTGGTGCTGCCCCAGCCACTGATATCCTCCCTGCTGGAACTGAGTTTCCCACAAGCCACGTTTTGCTCTCGCTCCAATACTGTGGCTTGGCCAAGCTCTCTGCCTGGGACACGCACTGCAAAACTCTCCAATGCCTCAAAACATATTGGCCACAGGCTCCATCCTTGTGGAAGCCATTGGCAGTTCATCAGGATAATTGTGCTTGGGCTGCTGGCTCCCAGTACAAGGTTTGGTCTGATGTTTGGGCAGTGAGGGACAGTGCACCCCACGAGTTGGGTGAACCAGGAAATGGTTTTTTAGTCTGTGGGGAAGGTGCTGCCGAGCATGGGTCCTGCCAGGCGTCCACCCATGAATGGAGAGGATGCACGAGGTGGCACGAGAGGGAACATCACCCAAAATCCCACACCCACGACTCACCCGACAAGATGGAGGCGACGGCCGCGATGATGAAGGACACGATGACTCCAGGCCCCGCCATCTCCTTGGCCACCAGGCCGGACACCACGTACATGCCGGTGCCCACGCAGCTCCCGACGCCGAGGGAGATGAGGTCGAGGGTGGTGAGGACCTTGGCCAGCCTGGTGCCCTGGGTGGCCGCGGTCCCCGTGCCCTCCAGCATGGACTCCACGGGCTTGGTGCGCAGGACGCGGGTGCGCAGGGCATGTCCCGCCGCCCCCCACGGCACCCGCCGCGGGTCCAGCCGCGAGAAGAACCCGCTCATGGCTGGGGCTGGGCTCCGGGGAGGGGATCACGGGTGGTTTTGGCAGCACCCACTCAGGGCTGTGGCTGCATCTCCCTCCTGTGCTGGCGGCCCGGCTGCAAGAGAGAGGAACAGAGTTTTTGACTGAAATAGCAAAGAAAGAGGGATGTGCTCCAAAAGGGCCCCCTAAGCTGTTTTCTGACTGGGCTCCAGTGCTGGGAAAGCTTTGGTTTCACCTTTGCTGCTGCTACAGAGAAATCTCCTCCCTCCATCCCGGTTGTTTTGCACAGCAGGGATGCACTGCCCTCCTTCATGTTTGCATGGCTGCAACCCTGGTCATTGCTACAGTGCTACAGGAACCTGATTTCCTCCAAGTGCTCATTACATGGCTTCACTGCTACCAAAAGCAATGATGGCTGTGTGTAGCTGTGAGGTGTTGGTGGCCACTGTGGCACTGGGAACTGGTTGGGACCCATTGTGACTCCAAGCCTGACAGCACTGCACTTGCAGCAGCAGGGCTGTCAGCCCACCATCACCAAGGCAGACTATGTGGGGACCATCTGTGGGGCACCTGCTGTGGAGGCAGGCTGAAAGAGTTGGGGTTGCTCAGCTTGGAGAAGAGAAGGCTCCAGGGAGACCTCAGAGCCTCTTCCAATATAAAAATGGGCTCCAAGAGAGCTGGAGAGGGACTTGGACAAGGGCATGAAGTGACAGGACAAGGGGGAATGGGCCTTCAAACTGACAGGGGGCAGTTTAGAGTAGATAAAAGAAGAAATTCTTCCCTGTGAGGGTGCTGAGGCCCTGGCACAGGTTGCCCAGAGAAGTTGTGGATGCCCCATCCCTGGAATTGTTTAAGGCCGGGTTGGATGGGGCTTGGAGCAACCTGGTCTAGTGGAAGGTGTCCCTGGTCATGGCAGGAGGGTTGGAACGAGATGATCTTGAAGGTCCCTTCCAACCCAAACCATTTTGTGATCACTGCGCTCCACTTGTACTGAAAAACTAAGGAAGTCTGTAGCTTTGCTCCTACATCCAGTGTGCTGAGACCACTGCCCACCTGTGCCAGGCTGGGACTGGATCACCACAAACTGGCCCTTACAAGGACAGGTGATTTTTCATTCTGGTGCTATGGAAGTTCAATCCTGCAGCTCTCTGGCTATACTGGTTGTTTGTGGTTTTTTTGCGTGCTACTGTCATCCTGGTGAAACATAAAGGGAAAAGTTTTAAAAGGTACTGCTTGTTCAGGTCCCCATGAATCACAAAGTTAAAAGGACTCCTTGGTGTGGTTTCTTCATTCAGTTTATTGCTTCATTCTTGAAGTTGTTTAAATACTGTTTAAGGAATACTTTTTAAAATTGAGATATGTGTTCTTGCTGGTGTCACTGCAATGCATTTTGGGGTCTGTTTTCTGTGTAGTTAAGCTGAGTGGGAAGCTCAGAAGAAGCAGTGCCAGCTTCACTGGCCACTGAAAAGCAAGTAACTGATAGCTCCAGCCATTTTAAAATACTTTTAAATTATCCTGCCTGAACTCATCTCTTCTAGGATTGTCTTAAAAATCATGACATTAGCTTGTTTAGCTCTTTCTCTGTGCTTTTTCATCCCCAGTCATATTTTCAAGAACTATTCAGCAACTGCCATTCCCACTTTCTTTTCTGCTGTTCTTCACAAACTCTGTAGTTCTCATAATATCAGCAGCAGTGACTTTCTAGTGACACATGATGACTTAGCTTTGAGCAAAGCAACAAGAATTGACAATCTGCAAGTTAATACAAAGGAACAGGAAAAATAGTTTATGAAATATGAATTTTAACCTGGCAGCTTCTTTTCTGTTAATAGAGAAATCCTTCTTATTCTCTAATTGCCTTGACAACAAAACAATTATTTTTTCCGTCTTTACATCCAAAACAAATTACATTGTGTCCACCAGGCAGCCTTGTGTTGCTGGAGTTTATTAAATGAAACACAGCATTCATTTCATGTTTTGGTTGATCACAGTTCAAATTGTGCTGATTTTTTTTACCTCGAGCAACCACAAGCTGAAAGGCTGGATGTTCTAGCTGGGAATAATAACAAGGAAAAATTGTTACTGCTCCCAAGCAAATGTGCATCTGTGGTTTCAACCACAGGGAAAAATACTTCTCCAAGAAAAGTGCTCATCACTACCCAAAATTCAGCTTCCTGTTATACAAAGCATGTCTGAAGCACGGGCCGGCAAAGAGGTCATGCAGTGCTTCCCACCTCCCAACCTCTATATAATTATTTACCTTGGATTTTATGGGTGCTCCTAGTTGAGTTTGAAAGACTCAGGTTGTTATGCTAAGGTTTGCACCAAATTGACTTAAACCAGCCAAGAAGGGCCATCAGGAGAGGTAGGATGGTGGGGGATGGAGGTGCTGAGGCTATGGGCTGGTCTTTGGTCCCATCACCAGGTTGTGTTTTGTCATGGGAAGACCTGCCCTGTGTTTTTAACAGGGGTTGGGACCGTGATTTGAGATCAGCAATTTTTCATTATCTTGTCTGGTGTGTTTGTGAGCAGCTGATGAAGGCCTTGAGAAGGGTGGCAAATGCTCAGGTCTTGCTGGAGGGATTCACATCCACACTGGAAAAATCAGTGCATTCCCCGAGCTGAAGAGAGATGAGCATGACTGTTTTGGACTGTCCAGTTCACTCTTGAGCCACATCAAGGTATAGAAATTACTTTCTCACCAGCATTGCAAAGAACTCCAAGAGAACACATGGCAGTCTTATTCTGGAATAATCTCAACTGCTAAAATAATGAAAAAAAACCTTAAATATTTTAAATGCTTTAAATTTAAAGCATGAACTAGCTGGTTGATTGGTGATGCACCCGGATTTAGGCTGTTGAGCAGTTCCAGCTGCCTGGGGCTGGGCTGTGACCAAATCCTCCTGCATGGCAGCCCAACATAGCCCTGCAATTCATATGGCCCCTCCTAAGTCACCAAGGAAAAGAAAAAGAACCTTTCAAAACATCTGAAATGAAATAACTCTATAATTGCTGCTGTATTCAATTAAAGCAGTCACTCGAAACTATTCCAGATGTTTAAGTGAGATCAGCATATTGCTGCTCTGTAGCTTGGAAAACATCTTTTCACTCCATTTGAAACAATGAAAAAATATGTCATGGATGGCAACCCTTTCCATGGGGCAAAGACAGCTCCCTTCTGCTCTGCTTCACTCACCCTGGCTGACTAAAAGCACACAGTGGGAAGGAAAGGGAATTTATACTTGTTTTCTTTAATCTGCTCTCCTCATCATAAACCCAGGAAGATGAAGGGAGCTGTGGCTCAGAGGGGATAAGCTGCAGATGGGTTTTGGAGCTGCTCAGCTCTCCATCATCAGGCTGTTGGGGTTGGTTTTCCTTGCTGGCTGGCACTTGCGGCTGCCACCACGTGCTTGTCAGTGACTGCTGTTTGTACTGAAACACTCTTCTTCATCAGGCTAAATTAACTAAAACTGCAATCAAGTCAGAAGGAGAGGTCTAGGTATTTGCAGGTGTGGATCTTCCCTAGTGTCTGGGCCAGTGCTGAATTATTCCTGATGTAAAACTCATTCTGCTGGTGAGATGCAGCACCCCAGCATCGCCCATCATCATCACCCCCACAGCTCCAGCTTCCCCAGACAACCTTCCCCAAACCACATCTTGGGAATGGCTTACTTGATTTGTCTGTTAATGACAGAAAAAATCCGTCCAGGAGGTCATAGGAGTATTTTTGAGCAAAGATCTCTATTAAAAGCTGTTGAGGATGTAAAAGAAATAGAATATCGATGGTGGTAAATGAAAAAAGAGACCTCCTGTTGGTATATGGAAAGTCAGCCAGGGGCCCTCATTAAGAGGAAAAGGTTGGATTTTCTCTGTTTTTCCATGGCTCCCAGAGTAATTATTACAGAGGGAAACTGGATGATGCCCCCAGCAGCTGGGTCAGCAGCACCCAGTTTGCTGTAGGATTTTCTAGGGGGAAAGCACCTTCATGCTTGCCCAGGGGAGATGAGCTCCAGAAATGTGGGATTGAAGCAGGTTCCTACCAACCCCCAAGGCAGTGCCTGCAGTGGACCCCGGGAATAGTAACACGGGTGTTTATGATGTAGGAGCAGCAGCTCTCAGACCCCCTCCTCGTAGGGGCTGCATGGAGAGCTGGGCTAAAGCATTTCCCTGGGGAAAGGGAGCCCCAAAGGCTCAAAGGGACGCGAGAGGTGGCTCGAGATGATGGAAAAGGCGGCTCCAGGCAGCAAACCCGCTGCAATCCCAGAAAAAGGACAAGTGGAACAATGCGCTAGCCTGACCTCCCCCTTCCCGTTTCCCTTTGATTGTGAGATCGGCAGCGGTGAGGCGGCTCGTCTGAAGAGACACTGGATCCTGAATTTCATTACAGCTCCTCCAGCAGGGACAGCGCTGACGTCAGCGGGGCGATGCGGGAGTCGGGAGCAGCTCCGACCCGAGCGGAGCCTTCTGCTGGGGCCGCTCTCACCGCCGTGTTTTCCTTGCGAGTGCGATTTCATTCGGAGTTGTACGTGCTTGTTTTTACAGTGCTGAGCCCCAGCTGGGCTGCCACTGTAAAAGCTGGCTCTGTCTCCGTCGTCAGCCCTCCTTAAAGGGATTTAAAACCAGGCACAGAGCCGAGAGCGAGGGCTGGTCCCTGCCGATCCCGGCGCCGCTCACGTGGGTCCAGCTTCAGCGATCTGGCCCTGTGCCTTTGCTGGTAATTTTGGGCTCTTCTTATTTTTAATCTTTCCGTTTTTATCTCTGCTGGAGCAGTTCAAGTGGAGCTGTCATTAATTTAAACTAAAACTGTTGCTAAGTTAAACCAGTGATAATATCTCAGGTTTAAGACCAACTTTCTGTGTGCATCAGTGTAAAAAATGGGTTCAGGGACTGTTTGTGTGTGTCTTCCCAGCAAAATGGAAGTGGAGAGGTTGAATGGCCGTTTTCTATGTTATTTTCATCTGTGTTACATTTAGTGCTTCACCGATGTTAGCACTGCTCCAAGCTGGCTAAACATCATTAACTTCTTTTCACAAATAAACAAAATAAAAGAGGAAATATTTAATTGGACCAAAGTCACAAGGCAAGGGTGCCATGCATCCAGAGCTAGCCCCCAAGGAGTTCCTAAACTTTGTATTCTAGTCTCTAGTGCAAGAGTTAAAAGAGCATAGACGAGTAATCCAGTGATATAATTAGCATGTACATGGAGATCACCCTTTTTTGCCTCTCTCCAGCCTTCAGGGGGGATACAGTGTGATGGTTTAACTGCTGTCCTTGCTGGGAAGGGACTGGACTGCCTGAATTATCAGGGAAAAGGCACAGAGGGAAGGATGGAAGAGATGTTAAAGCTTTTTTCTGTCCTGCAGCTGATGGTTCCCATGTCCCAAGTGAATAGGTAATCAGTATTTGAGCACTGCTCTGTGGGCAGCCTGTTCACACAGGAGGTTTTGGTGGCTGAGAGCTCATCTGAGGGCTCATCCTGCCTGGATGAGACAGGAGATGAAGTGATGTATTCAGAGGTGAAATTAGAGCTGGTCATGGTGAAGGCCAGCAGATCCCTTGGTACTGAGTTGCTCTATGCTCTGCCAGGGTTAATTACATGCCAGCCTCACAAGCAGTCAGTCCAGGCTGTCAGGGTCCCTTGGGATCCTCTAGAGCATCAGGCTAGTGAGAAACAGCTCTGGGACTGGAGGAATCAGTGTTTTCCTCCTTCCTAGGGCCTGGATGCATTTGGACACAGCACCTGCAGTTCTCACAGCCTGCATGGGATGGAAGCCAAAATACCCTGCTCACCCTTTCAGAGATGCTCATGTGCATCCCTGAAGGCACATCCCCTCCCCTTAGTAAATCCACCTATCCAAGACATCAGATTTTCTCCTGTCCCTCTCCCTTATGTCTGTAGAAGGCAGTCCAATGCCTGGAATTTTGGTTTTCCACTTGTTTTCTGCCGGTTTTGTACAGGTACCAATGATTTCCATGGTGCAGAGCAGCATAGGAATGAGTGCAGGGTATGACAGACAAGAGTCTGTTCGTGCTGAGCTGTAGGTAATGCAATATGCATGAAGTGCTCCATTTGGGTTTGCAAAAAAGCTATTTAACCACCAAAAGAAAAAAAAAGAGAGACAGAACTGCAGAGAAAGAGGCATAATCAATTTGCACGTTTGCAAAAAGGTCTAGTTTGTCATTGCCTTGAGATGGGAAAGTAAAAGCCTTAAAGACTGTAACGATACAGTTAATGCAGGGAAATGGTAAATCAATAGATGGGTGAGCTGAGCAGAAAGTGGGCAACCAGGAACTTCTTGGAGCTGTTCTGACAGGATCCCTCTAGGAGAGTAGTGAAACCACATGAGATTAGTAAATTTGTTCCTCCATCAGTAAAATGGAGAAAACCACTGCCTTACAGAAGTGTGTGGTGATTAACTCGGTTGGGTTTTCTAAGGAAGCAGAAGAGAAAACATGCTCAAAAATTATTCATGCTCCTCTAGACACGCCTTGTTGAAGTCAATGTTGGTTTTGCACCTGCACGTGGTCATCTGCAGAAGGACTCTTGAGGCTCTGGACACCTCCAAACAGTCATTTTTGGCAGCTGTGTGACTCTGCATTCCAAGTGCAGACATTGACACCAAAGCTGAGAGCCATTGGATACAGCCTCCTCATCCTGCTGCAGTCACAAGCCACAGTGGTATTGGACAAGTGAAACTCCTAAAGGAAGTTTGGGCTCACAGGTCTGGGTGCTCAGACTCTTTCAAGCACTAATGTGCTGACTGCTGAAGTTCAGGCATTTTAAACACTGTGAGATGGGTGCCCAGGAACCCAGATTTGTCTCTCACAGAATCACAGATTCATAGAATGGTTTGGGTTCAAAGGGATCCTAAAGATCCTGTAGTTCCAACCCAGCTTGCCATGGGCAGGGACACCTTTTGCTAGACCAGGTTTCTCAGGGCTCTATCCAACCTGGCCTTGGAAATATGCTGGTAGATCCTTCTGCACCCTTCCCTCTGGTTTTGAGAGTAGCAGTTCCAGACCCTAAGCTGCCACAAGATGAAAAGCATCTTCCTGATATTCTGGTATCTCTGGATTGTAGCGAGTGGCCTGTTTGCAATGCTGGGTATATATTTCTCTGACAGTATGACTGCTGATGGCATCAGTGGAGTGGTTGCAGCCCTGTGTTTGCAACTCTGAGCTTTTCTCTGGTTTTGGTTAGTAGATTATACTTTCAGTAATTACCACTTTGATGATATAGCACATTTTCTGTATCAAATCTCACTGTTGCAGTGGAAAAGGGCTGCCTTTGTATCACTGAAGCATTTAGCCCTGGGTTACCAGACAGTCTCTTCTAGAATTATACTCATTTAAAAACTGTCTTTGCTTTAACAACACACAGGAGGAAATCTCTCTAATTACTGGGCTGTGTTTTCTTTTTCTTTCCTCAGTGGATCCATACTTTTACACCACAGAATGAAAGTCATTATGGTTTGCTGCAAGCCAGACAGGAGAGCTTTTTTCATTTGACATAATTCACAGAATGGGTTATTTATTAATGTGTGAGGCTTTCTAAACAAAATGGATTTTTACTGTTGCAAGAGTCTGGCTGATGCATCATTATGACAACTTATTTAATTTCTGGGTAGCACTTTGAATTTAGAGGCAAAATCACAAATCTTTCAGTAAAGAACTGGTTTAACACCTTGGCTTCATCACCTGAACCAGAAAAAGATTTACCTGTATGGCAAACACAGGACCTGAAAATCCACTATTTTTAAACCTCTACTTTTATTTTGAAGATTGCTGGGTTTATAGAGATTCCTTTATTCCCAACTAAGAAGCTGCTGGTTTTTTTTGCTCTCAGTGCTGACTCTCACTCACCAGCAATCTTTCCAGCTTTCTGCAATAATTTAGTAGGAGTCCTGAACTGGCCCTTTACACAGTAAACACATCAGGCTTACAAACACAAATCAGCTCTTGCCAGGTTTCAAATGCGTTTTTCTTTTGGGCGTGCACATGGTCTCATTAATTAGTTATCGTGTTCCATCAGCAGTTCTACAAATGTAATTGATTATGCCTTGCTGCCCTGCTTCCACTATTTTGGCTATCAGCTAATTAATGCAGGAGAGGTTCTCAAACAACTGCTTTCCTCAGAAAAAGCTGGAAAGACACATTCTTCAATCCCGAGCCTACTAAAGGTTCCAGAAGAAGCAGTAGTAGCATATGCAAATCAACGGGAGCTTTTTGCATATGCAAATGAGAGCTTTGAGGTGGGGGGTAATTTGGCTGCTTGTAACCTGTGTCACTAAATTCCTCAGCAGAAGCCTGAGGTAGATTCACTACACTTCCAAAGAAGTGAATAGCAGCTCCTGCTGCTTTTATTACATTTTGCTGCTTATTCTTTTTATTCACTAGGACAAAACATCCTTGCCTTACATGAGTAATCCTCCTGCTTTTCAACACAACCGATTGTATGAGTAATGTGAGCACAAGCTGATCAAAGATGATGATTTAGAATAGGGTTCCTGTGTTTAGTCATTTTTCATCATCAGTCAGGCAAGGGCAACACCTAAGCAGTGTGTAGCGTGAGTAATACCTGGAGCTTTAGCATAAGAGCTCTTTGACATTTCCCAGTGAGTTGAAAATGCACATCTAAGGCTAAATCAGTATCTAGGGTGGTACTAGAGAAGCAGAATTAAATGAAGAATTATGTGTTCTTAAAAATTATAAGTTCAGGTATCATAACATCCCTGAGTGATAAACGTGCCCTGCCCAGAGATGTCCTTATGGAGCAAGGGAATCAGCTGAGCCAACGTGATTACCTCCAGTTTAAAGTAGCTAATTGCATACTTGCTCTTAGCCTCCCTTAGCGGCAAGACCCCAAAACCCAATCTCTTTCATTGAGACAACACAGTTCCAGCCAGCAGAGTCTCCCCATGCTGTGCTGCCCTGCCTGGCAAGTGTAACTCCACTGGTGTGCCCACACACAACTAAGAGTAGAGCTGCTGGAATATCATTGCTGTAGTTCTTGCTTGTGCCAGAGCTCTCAGCCAAAGGAACCTGACATATTGCTTCTTTCTGTCTTAATTTACTCTGTGCAGAGCTGGTGCCCCTGGTTATTAATTGCACATCTCCCGGTCCCTGTTGATTCCACAGCTGGTTAATGAGTGGAACACACCTGCTGCTGCCCAGGTGTCTTAGACAAGGCACTGGCATATCCAGATGCTTCCCGAGCTACTTGCTCCAGGGCTGGAGTGGTGCAAGGCCTGTCATCAGTGCTTTCTGCCTGGTCCCAGCTGAAAATGAAGGACAGGCAGGAGAAGCTCACATTTCCTTCTCTACCAGACTAGGGTGTCCAAATCCTACCTGGAGCCACCCTGGCATTGCTGAGCACTGTGGAGCAGTGGCTCATTTAAAATAGCTCGATAGGTCCGTCATCAAGACCTGGTTCAATAATGCTCAAGCACACGATTAAAGCTAAGTTTTAATTGGGTTGCTGTGGGTGAAACCTGCCCAGGTGTGGAAGTGATGTCTAGCATGAACGGGTGTCTCCATCCTCAGCTTTAAAAACCTGTGTTGAAGAAGACCTAGCCTGCACTCATGGAGCTGAGGGACCTGCAGGAGGAATGGACCAAGCCACTAACTGAGGTCATGGTCACAAACAAGCAGGAGTCAATGTCTGCTGAGAGGGACTAAACGCACTTGTGTGGTTTTACAGACATCAACCTAAAGTTTTGACAAAGTTTTGACACCCTCATAGGCACTTGTAGCACGGCAGCAGTAACCCATTTCCCCATAGGCAGCAAACCACTTCGTCCTGTAACACTGTCTTCTGAGAATAAGGTTGTGGTGCTTGAAAAACCTGTACTGTAAAAGCTCTTCTTCTGATCACCTCCCAGGTAGATTTAATTTACGGTATCATGACTTCTGGTAAATTATTGATACAGTCACTGTGCTGAGGAACAAAAACAATAGAGTCACGTGCTGTGTGGGTCCACCTCACTGGTTTTGTTTCATAAGTACCAGAGTTTTATCGTGGGAAAAAATAGTTTTCCCTTAGAGATGTTCCTGTCTGGTGACAGAAAGGAATGGGCTGTGGTGGCAGCATCAATGCTGCTCAGAACATCCAGTGCCATGCAGATGACCACATGGTCTAGAGGAAGGGCTGCTGTTCGATGAGCTAAGGAAACATATACAAGAAAAACCTTTTCCTGTAATATGGAGCAGTTTCCCATTGGCAACCACAGCTTAGTGATATCTCATCCCTTGTAAATGAAAAATGTTTTAGGAGTCTCTGTGGATCTAAGTTAGAGTCTGCTCCCATTTACACCTTGGGTGGTTTAATGAGTTCAGCAGACTCAAGCTGGGCTGAGCTGAGACTCCGGACAGGTTTTCACATCTATATGAAGTAGCTTAAAAATGCCTACTATATTTCTGGGCTCTGGATACTTTGCATCTCTAGATCTTCTATCTTCCACAAGAGTGACAAGGTCAGACCCAACCATGGCTTTATATTTTATAGAGGGAGTGATTTATATATATATATATATATATATATACATATAAAGTATATATATATAATATTTTATTCTGGGAGTGATTTGTGGTTTTTAATTATTTTTAATCAATGTGAAAGACACAAATACTGCCCACCAGATAACAGTGTTTTTGAGCGACATATAGATCCCACTACCACACACAGATGAAGTATTTGCTTTCCTTTTATATTCTTATTTTTAAATGTCTTAATAATCCAAACAATGACATGCTGCTTACACATATGCATTATGATGACTTTAATAGCTCAGGTGCTCTGAAAGCAAAATTCTGATTATCTGGAGGCTAAGAAGTCTGTTACAGACTGCTCTGTTACCCTCTTTGTTTGCTTGTTTGTTTGTTTTCATGAGGAGTCCAGGATGGTGTTTTTGTTTGTGTAAGTTCTTGCCATTCTATTTGATTGAGTGTTGCAGGGCTTCACAGGAAAACCATTAATTTAGCCAGTAAGAGGTTTGCCTGTTCTCACTGAATTTTCTAGAATAACTCCTGTTGCCTTCAAGGGAAGATGGATGAAATCCTATTATATGTGCGTGATTTCAGAACTGAGAAAACAGACTGTCTTGTGCTCGAGAAGGAAGTAGTGTCACGTCAGCCTACAAATATATCCTTTAAAATAATTTTGGCTGGAATCCTTTCTGATATGATCCCATCTGAGACTCTGAAGTTACACAAAGAATGAATTTTCATCATTTTCATATAATCCTAAAAATATTGGAGAAGGATAAGATACATCTTGAATTGAGAGTCATAACTGACTCCCTGAGGAGAATGATTTTAAAATGCTTCACTTCACTGCAATATGCACAAAGAAAGAGATTATTTTTAGGCAGAGTTAATTAATGAAACCAATTGGAAAACTGGGGGATTCAAAATAGAATTTGGTCAGTCATTTGTTCTGCTCCTGGCACGTAGTTAAAATCCCACCCATTGGGAACGTTATACTTGTCTAGAGGGGAGGCTGGAATACCTCTACATTCCTGTGCCTTACTTGGAGAATTAAGAATCAAAGGTACCATTAAGTCCTCTGAGTTAATTCTGTCTGAATTTCAGGCCATTAGTTTCCAGGCAATTACTCCTGCAGGGAGCCCAATGACTTGTTTTGGCTAAGTTACATATTTTGGGAGGACATCAAGTCTTGACACAAACAGATGGAGAATCCAGCAGGTTTTCTGATGGCTCCTTCATCAGGTCATCAGCCCTCCACTGTTCAAAAATGTGATCCCTCACTTAAATTGGAATGTTTTGGCTTCAGCACCTCGGCACTAGCTCATGTTGTGTCTCTCTTTGGCAGATGGAAGAATAACTCAGTGCCTAATAATTTCTTTCTGTAGAGGCAAGAATCATGTCACCTTTCTTTGTAATGAAGTGAGTTCTCAGGTGGCACAGTTCCTCCTTTGTAAGGGCCTTTCTCCAGTCCTTGACAGGCTTTGGCTTTCTTTCCTCCTTTTTTTTTTCTCCTTACTTACAATTTTATTGTCATTTTTGTTGATGTCTAATGTATTCTAGCAGTCTGTCTTAAAGGGCTGAGGCAAAATTTCCTTCCTACGTCTCCACTTGCTGAGCAGCAACTGAACAAGACATTTTTTCCCTAGTTCTTGTTCAACAGCTTGTCCTATCACAGCTCTTGCTTCTGTGCTGTCTTCTCAGATATGTACTGCACATTTGACTTTGAGAAGATCCAATATTCCTTGTTGGTATTATTTACTACTTATCAGTCTGTGTTTTGTTGGCAAAGTTTAGCACCTTTGATAGATGAAAAAGGGAAATTGGGCCTTGGATCTCTGCAAGAATCCTTTAATTCTCTGCTGTCATGCAACAAGGATTCCTCATGGAGAGCAAGAACAGATTGTCAGTTTAACCTAGGTAACTTTTCTCTCTAGTGTCATTTTTGGCTTATTTGAGGGTTTTTGTTTGCTTACAATATGTTGTTCAACTCTGGTAAGTCACATGCCAATAAAACAAACACACGTAAATATCTTTAGCAACCAGACTTTCAGTCTCATGACAGTTTTTGGGCAGTTAAACAAGTGCCTTGGCATGCTAAAATGTACTCGCCTACTACTTAGGGACACTGGGAGAATTAATTAGCTAATATGCTAGATAAAATCAGACATGGTCCTTTTGAGACAAAAGTCTTCTCTGGGGTCGACCAGAGTGATACGGCTTCCTACTCCCAGAGTCAGTGTTGATTTTGGACTCCTGTACTACAGCACTTTCAGCACAGCCTGTGACAGGAAGGCACTAAGTCTATCTGCACAAACTCTTATTTAATAAGCAACAAAACCTGGGCTGGAAAGCAATCTGAGGGATTGCTGGAGCACACCTACCCGAGGCCGAGGCGGGCAGGCGGCTGGTACCAGTCAGCTCCAAAATACCCGTGTGGAATCAATAAACAGCACCGAGCCGGGGTGACGTAAAGAGGAAGCCAACTCCATTACCGGCCTCCAAGTCGCGGGGAGTTTTGCCGGCGCCGGCGGGAGGACGGAGCCGCAAAGGGGGCCCGTGTGCGTGGGTCGCCCGCGGCCACGGGGGAGCCTGGGGGGGCCGGGGCCGCCTGCGCCGGGGGCCGCCCCGTCGGGGCTTCAGCACCGCGGACAGCGCCCGCCCGGCGCCGCCGGCCCCACGCGGGACCGACCCCCGCATCACCCCGAGCCGCCCCGCCGGGTGACACCGGCCCCGCGAGTGTCACCGGCCCCGCGGGTCTCATCTGTCCGCGCCCGCCTCCCTCGCAGTTTTCCCTCTCCTCCGATTCTGTTCCCCCATTTCCCCCCTTCCCGCAGCTTCCCGACGTTCCCCCCCCGGCGGGTTCCGCGCGGTCACCTGTAGCGAGAGCTGTCGCTTCACTCAGACCACCCGATATCCCTCCTCTCACTCTGCTCTTCCCCCGTTTCCTATCAATCCCGCGCCGTCAGCGCCGGCGCCCCCGCCTCCTCCTCCCCGCCGGCGAGTGCCCCGACACTCCGTAAACACGGGGCCGCGCCGGGCCGGGACGAGGGGATGCTCAGGCGGGCTGGGGTCCCCCGGGGCCGGTCCCCCGTGTCCCGGAGGAGCCGGGGCGCTGCCCTTGCCGAGCGGGGCACAAAACCGGCCCCGTGTGCGCGGGGGGGGGGCCGCGGCCGCGCTCCCCCGCGGGGCTCCGGGCAGACCTTTCCCGGGCTCGCCGCCCGTCCCCTGCTCCCCGAGGGGCTCCGAGGGGCTCCCACCTCCCCTCCCTCCGTCCCCGCGGCGCGGGCACTCACCGCGGGCGCGGAGCGCGGCGGGCGGGCGGTGCTGCGGGGCCGCCGCGGGCGCGCTCCCCGCGGGGGCGGCTGCGCTGCTGCAGCCGGAGGGGCGGGGGGGCCGCGCCGGCACCGCCGACCCCGGCTCCCGGCAGCGCACGCAGGGCGGAGGGAGTGAGGAGGGAGGGAGGGGGGAGGGAGGGAGGGATGGAGGGAGAGAGGGATGGAGGGAAGGAGGGAGGGAGGGAGGAGGGCGCTGCAGCTCCTCAATTATTCGGCGCTTCCCCTCCCCGCCTCTGCCGCATGTGACCGCCGGCAATACCCACGGGCCGTGCCGGGCCCGGGAGACCTCCCTGCACGGGGCTGCCGCCTCCCCTCCCACCGAGTCCTTCCTGCCTGCCCAAGTGTCCCGAGGGCTGCAGACGGCATCCCCCAAACTGTCTGGCTGCTGGAAAATAACTCTTCTGTCTGCCTCCCCCAGAGCAGGGCTTTCCTCATCCCAGGGACAAAACGTGGGGAGCCTGGTTTTTGTTTTATCCTTGAACTGCACTGTGAGATTTGGGTGCTAATGCCATAATCCCGGAACAGACAGAATTAGGACTAAAATAATGCCTCATGCATTGCAGCATTCTGTGTTGTCCAGCCCTCGGCACGGCATGGCTGGGAGGAGTTAGGTATCAGGTGCAGGATGTGTTTAATATTTTATATCCATAGCTGCTTTTCAGGATAGCTGGAATTCATGTTCAAGATTATTCCTTTTTGCATTTTTATTTCTTGATCCTGGCAGTTTGGTTCACTCTGGATACACTCACTGGCTGTATCTGTGTCGTACCATTTTGGCATCAAATCCAAACTGGTTTCATCTCCAGTTATGCCTGGTGAGAATCAGATTTCAGTCTCTGTTACAGCTTCATGCTAGAGCTTCTAACAGGACCTATTAGAAATGCAGGCTGTGTCTCAAGTGGAGAGAAACTTTTCATTCTCTAAGTACTGAAATAAATGTCTGCTCATAAAAATGAAAGATGGTATCCTTCAGTGGGATCAGTTCAGTTCAGAAGTCAGTGTTTGCCCAATGTGTGTGGCCCTGACAGGAGCTGCATCAGTGGCAGTGACCTTCTGGGGACATACAGGCAGCGACACTGCACAGATAAACCCAGACAGGGTGGGGGTTGGACTAGGTGACCTTTAAAGGTCCCTTCCAGCCCAAACTATTCTATGATTCTGTGTCCATGATCTTGTCTTTGTCCAGGGTAGCAGACCACATGTCTTCTCTGATGGTTTTTGTGGCTTTCCAGATGAGTGCCATCATTTTCCCAGTTTCTTACCAGACTCTCTCCAGCTTAGCTTTACCTTGCTCTTTCCCCCCCCCTCGCAGCAGTCTCTTTGCAGGGCCTCTCTTCCCAGACAGGAACAGAAGAGACCTCTCCCAGGTTACTGCTGGTCAGCAGAAGGTGTCATCACAGGATGACAGGATGCTCTGTCCCCTTCCTGTTGCTGTGGCCAGCACACATCTCATTGTACAGCACACAGCAGAAAAAGCTTTGTTGGAGCCAAAGTGCAGCCAGCTGATTACTCTCTTCACAACCAGCCATTTTGAAACCCTGTTTTTATTCTTTTCCTTATTCTTTGATTGCCTGAAAGCAACACTGAGCACTGCAGCTGCCCTCCTGTCCCTCTCTGTAGTCCCCATGCGTCCTGTTTGGTTGTTGTTTCTCTTCTCATTCACTGGCTTCCCCCAAGTGCTTTTGCTCAGTCCATGGAGAGTGGATACAGCTGATATCAGGAGCTTTCCTTTGACTAAATCTGCGCAGAAGTGAAAACCTTCTCCATTTGTTATTGCACCTTGTTTTGCAGCATTTCTAAGACCATGGTGAACTCTATCTGACAGCACCGCCAGCCTTTTGTGCTCACATCCAACTCCTTGGTGCTTGTAGAGTGTGTGAGTAAAGGACATGGGACTGTTTGTTTCTGAAAGGATTGTCAGTCTGACCAAGTTTTAATGGGACTTATCTGTGTGTGGGGGTTCAGAATCAATTGAGTCACATTTACTACTTGGGGCTTGCATAGCACAGCATGTGCAGTTGGACGGCAGTTTGGTTGGCAGCAGCAGAGAAAGGCTTTTGTGTCTCTTAGGAAACCCTTGTAGCACCCAAGTTGGTACAAATCACTGTGCAGTTCCACGATACCACCCCCATCTTCCACCTTCTACTGCTCAGAACTCTTGCTCCGGCAGACTTTGCTGTGTAATAGCTTCACAGACCCTGTTTTAGTCCAGCCTTGATCTACTTTGTGTAAGTTTGCCTCTGTTCTATCCAGTGGTACCTGCTGTTAGCTCCACAAAACAACCTGCCACCACTTCAAGTAATAAATGTTGCAAGCGTTTTGTCAGAGGCTCATTTAAGCTGTTTCTCATTAATCTTTACCCTGTTCTCATGAGTTTTGTAACTTCCAATCTTGCAGGAAGATGAATTTCTACACCTACCCCTCTAATGATGCTCTTCAAGGTGATTAAATGTGGATAAAGAACCGAGTGAGGACAAGTTACCCTCTCAACAAGTCCCATCAGCAAGGTCGCCCTCAGGTTAAGGTGAAATTTTCCATAGCAGCCAAGCACACGATGATACTTTCACAGCAGAATTTCTTCTGTTCTCAGGCACTGCCCACTTTCTAGACCAAACTAATTTCTGCCCTTTTTTCGCTAACAGCAAGTGGCCATCTGACTAGTAATTTAAATACTTAATCCTATTTTGAATTTCACCAAGGCTTTGGCCTCAATAACACCTTGTAGCAGGGATCTCTACCAGCTGCTATCTCATTATCTCAGCTGTTTTGCTTATCTCTGTTAAATATGGTCTTTCCAATTTTGTGGGACATAGGTTTCTTTTTTTTTTGTGACTCTGAATACAGAGAGAGAAGAAGCCAGCAGAATCCATTCAATTGATTTTCTTTCTTCCTTTTAATAAAATGTTTGTTTATCTCCCTCATAATCCCCTCATACTTGTCTCATCAGTGACTAATTAATCATGCCATTTAAATACCATGGTTACTGCAGTTTTCTGGGTTATTTCTTTGTCTACAGAGCTTTCTATTAGGACAGTCAACATCTCTTGGCCTGCTGACCCCCAAATTCTTCCAGGGCTTCCAGCATCCTCACCTCATGGGGCCTCTTTCTCTCCATGAAACCTCCCCAGAGTGGAAAGGCTCATCTCTAATTCCTTAAGTTTGATGAGTTTTCCTCAGTGCTGTTCCTCAAAATATTCCGACATTATCAAAACTGACTAATGGGATATTCAAGCTTGGATTTACATTAAGGTCCCAGAGTGTGTGCTTGGTCACTGAACGACATTTTTGTTGGTTTTAAAAAGGTGCACTGATCTGGGTTATATTCCCAAACAAAAAATTATTTGAAACCACTTGAGAGAACCCACAGCACCTTTCCCTTTCCATTTCTGTGTCCATGTGTGCTGCCTGCCATCCCTCCAGCAGCTCCTGTTAGACAAACAGGGCACAGCCTCTATCATACACTCATCATTTAGCAAAGGTAGTTTCAGTGTCAGCTGGCTCTTAGGAACAATTGATATTTCATAGAAAAGCTCTTCTGTCTGCAAACACCAGGTTGCACAGGGACATTGTATTAAGCAGCCACTGGGATGAAGTGGTGGGAGCCTGTCAGCCCTGCACCTGCTTGCTCTGCATGCCTGGGAGCTCATGTCCACGGCTTTGGCAAGTGTTCTCTCTTTGATTCGGTCTGTAGCATCACAAGGTATCTCACAGAACAGCAGGATCTCCCAGACATCCACTGCAAAGTTCAGCTGACAGTGTCTCTGAGCCTAGACCAGGTGGAGCCCTGCAGAAGTGCCAGTATTTTTAGAAACAGTTTTAGAAACGCTGTCTGGTCTCAGGGAGCATGTTGACTGCACAGGCTGTAATTTCTTTGGGTGAGGGATGGTCTCTACATGTTTTATGGGATCCTGACCTCACTGGGACAGTTCAGCTGGGCAGATGCAATTAGCTGAGCAGCTGGAAGAAAGTGCCTGGAGTGGTGAGCTGTGCCTGCCTCTTCCCTGGCTCCATGAGCTCTTACCCTGATGCACAGGGACTGCAGCCCTGACACCGCTGGACAGGGGATGATCCCAGCACTCACAGGGCACCCTCTTCATTATTTAAATTACTTATTTGTAGTGGAACTGGCCATGGGCTTAATTTATGCTTAGGGCAATGGAAAAGGTTATTCTGCATTGCTAAGTGGCATCTTGGACAGGTTGAAAGGAAACATCCATATGGATATTTCGCATAAACCCGTATGAGATGCTTCCCCCTGCATGGGAGGGAAACCTCAGTGGTGCATGGATATAAACAGAAACTGGGGTAATCCCAGCACACCAAAACCTGGGGATGCTTTGCCATTTGCTGTTGTCCAGCTAAGATTTCTCCCAGCCTCTTTCTTTCTTGCTCCATATCATCCATGCCGGGTTGAGTGGAGAAGACAGATGATATATCCATCAGACCTATTCACTGTTCAGAGACACATGGGGAGATGGAGCATTAAAGAAATCCCTTTCAAGTCCATATATGAACGTACAGTGTAAGCCTAGTTTCAAGCCTGCAAATGAATTGATGCCCTTTGGTTGTGCTATCACTGTCCCCAACAGGGAGATCACACTGAGACCGAGACAGCTGTGCTTGCCTTGGCCATGGACACATAAAGAACCATGTGATGGGGATGGAGGCTGCATGGGGTGGGGATACCTGTGGGGACACCCCACCTTGGGGAGCTGCCTTTCCTGCATTGGGACAGGAGCTGCAGATGTGCCTCTGGGGGAGGCTGGGATAAAGCAGCTGCCAGTGAGAAGGGATTAAATGATTCACTGTTTGGAGGCTGCTGCCTTATTTAAAGGACCACACACTATTTTTTCCTTATCCAGTGAAGACTGCTTTTAACAACCAAATCAGGCAGAAACTCGATTTTTGTTGCCTTCCCATCTTCTTCATCCCACAGTTTAACATCAATGCTTTGGGCCACTGTGTAGCTTCTAAGTGCTACCTGTCCATCCAGGTCACACCAGGTACGCTGTGATGATTATGGCTTAATCAAGTGAGACTTGATACTCTGCTGAGTATCAGTTCCCACTGTCTTGCAGGTGGGTTTAGCTCTTCTGAATTTCAGTTAAAGTCACCCAGGTGCAGCTGATGGCAGGATTTTGTCTTAGTTGTCTGTTCTGAGTGTAAAAGGTAAAGTCCTCCAAAGTCTGCCAGGCACCTTGGGTTTGAAGTGATGTACCACCTGTAACCCATATCTGTCGGCACTGACTTGTCTGGTGTTGAGTGCTTAGTCCAGAGCAGTGGGTTGTGGTGTTTGCCACCTGTCACATGCCCTGTAAGGATGAGCCTCTGAAGCTGAGAGGATTGCTTGGCTTAGCCAGCTACTCCTCTTAGAAAAGCTGGTTCTAGCAGGACCCATGCTGGGCGACTTTTAGGCAGAAACTCACTCCATCAGTAAAGAGCTTGGAAAGAACATTTTTTCTCTGCTATAGCAGCAAGTGCTGTAAATGCTTTTAGAGTGGGAATACTTTGAGGGGAATGCTTTGAGAGCAAAGCTTTGACAAGGGGACACATGACCTGGTTCACCCATGATGAACAGGGGGCAGGAAAGATGTTCTGCTGCAGGACATCCTCCACTAGACCAGGTTGCTCAAAGTCCCATCCAACCTGGCCTTGAGCACTTCCAGGTATGTTCTGGGAGGCTTTTGAGGGATGACTTGCTCTGCTGTGGTGTTGCACACACCAGGTTGTGTCTGATCTCCATGGCTTTCCCGTGTTGCCTCTCATGCTCCCTACCCTGGACTCATTTCAGCTCATCACTTTTTGTACCTGTCTGCCTCACACAGGGCTGGGGAGATCCATGAGCTGTTTGTCCCCACTGTGGCACATTGTGGTGACAGGTCCAGCTTAGTCTCTGCTGGGCTGCCCATGCCCAGGAGAAGCTGTTTACATTGTCCTCAGTAAAAGCAGTGTTAGGCCACAGTATTTGTTTTGGGTTCATACACAAATAGCTGACTTGTTGCTGCTGAGAGTGCCAGGTTAGATTATCGGTCTTCAGAGTATTTTAGCATTCACTTGCCAAATTTTACCCAAGGACTGAACTATTTCTGCTTGAACAAAAAACAAAACAGAATATTTTTTTCTGGGGGAGGAAAACAGAAAGATATGTGAGTGCTTCCTGGGCACTGTAACTGGCTGTGTGATTTATCCATCCTGCTGCTAATCACGGACAGGGCTTTGCCCATCCCAGGATTTGCCGGGAGGCTGTTGTTTGCATAAGTGCATTTGCTCTGCATGTAAATAAGAAGGTCCATTGTCTGTTGTTTGTTTTTCACAAAAGTGCAGTTTTTGCTGTGCCCAGAATAACTGCTGTTGTCCCAGAAGTAGGCCTTCCAGGAAAGGAAAGGTTTATAAACATCCCAGGGATTGAAGATAAGTAGCATCAGCTATTCAGCAGGAGAGCACTGCACATCTGCTCTGAAACCAACAGCACTGCAGAAAAAGAGAGGACAATATTGATCTGATAGTTTGTTGTCATTGACATTTCTATTGATCTACTATTCCCTGATGATTTCTTACTGCTAAAGTCAAAGGCCAGTGCTGGGAAAGGCCAGGACTGAAGGCAAAAGCCTCATCCAGATGTGCAGCACTGTGCAGTTTTCCTTGGACTAAACACAGTTTCTCAGTTGAAGCTCAGCCAAGATACTTCAGCTGGGTCATTCCAGGTCTGTTCAACCTGATTTTGCATGTCAGCTGAAGGACAATGAGCCAAAGCCTACACCTCTGAAGTCGCCATGGATTTAATATCGTAATGCAGCCTTGGCCGAGTGCAGCTTGAAAGAGCAGAGCAGCACAGATTGAATTACCTGCAGCATATTAGTTGAAATCTCCTACGCAAGACCCACAGGGCATGAAGCAGCTCAGCTTTCGGGGGAGGCTGATAAGATCTAGCCTGTGGTAGCATAGTTTTAGGTTTTAATTTGGCATTCATTATATCATTATCAGTGATCAGGGTCCTGGCTCACTTACGAGCTGCTAATGGGATCTCAGCCAGGTGGCTGCCAGATCCACCGGCTCTGGTGAAATAACTTGCCACGTGTTGGGTCTCTGGTGTACGTCCCATGGCTTGGATAACCATCCTTTAGTGACCCTCTGGCACATGGGGGTGTGCTGTCCATAGGAATACCCCAAAGAAGCTTTAAAATTAATGCAAAAGAAGGACCGTGAACCAGATGGCTTCTCCAGAAAATTAAGATTGGATTTTCAGTAGTTTGTGTATCTTCTACTAACTTAAAATAGCTCCTTTCTGTTTGGTGAGGCAAATAAGACAAGACATTAATATGCACATCCCAGCAGTAAATAGGTTTCAAGAAAGCTTCTGCAGGGCTGGAGGAGAATATTAGGACAGCGTGTTTTTCATCATTGATGTGCCAGCTAGTATGCAAAACACTTGCAGTGCAGGGAAAGGACTGGAAAATTGGGGAAAAAATAAATTTTTCCACTAGTCTGTAGACTGAAAAAAAAAAGGTTGATCCAGAATGGAGACCAAATACTAGTATTGAGTCTGATCCAGTGAGATCTAATGCTAGAAGTACATGTTTCGATGAATCAGTTCTGGAGTGGGCCAGGTACAGGCATGATGTAGCTCTTAAACTCAGCTGAAGCATACATAAATGAAATGCTGCTTACATTGACCCGTTCTTCTTTTTTTTTTTTCTAATTTATTGTTATTTTCCTGGCCCCTGACGTTGCACATTTATAAAGACAGGCTTTTAGAAATTGCATCTCATGGAAAAATCCACCGGGCTTTTCCACAGAGGAGTTAATGGCTTTTATGAAAAGATTTACCTAATCTGAGGTGATGTTTTCAGTCTCATGGAACCAGTGCTGAACAGAGCTGGAAACAAGTGCTGAAGCAGGAGCTGGAGCCATCTCTTCTGTGCAGGGCACACGGGAAAAAGAAGGGCTTTTCTTTGTTTTGTGCTTTTGGGGAAAATAAAGTAGATTTCCATTAAAAACCTGGAGGAGTGAATGAGCAATTTCTTAATGTATCCAGTCAGCAAAAGAGAAATGGCCACATCAATTAGACAAACCAGATTAATGGCCGGGGTGCGTCCTGGCTGTCCACGTAAAGCACGGACAGCCCGGCTACTGCTCAAATACACCCAGATAAACCCAGGCAGTGACTGATCTATATTTACCTTCTTGATTTACCAGAACAGAAGCCAGCAGGGACTCTGAAGCATATGATTCAATCATGTTTCTCATGGCTTATACAACTCCTGGTTAGGAAATGCTGCCTGTTGCAGGCAGGAGAGAGGGCGAGGGAAAGCCCCCGCCTTTTCATCCCCTCTCCATCCCCTGGATGGGGGAGGTGAATCTTCAGTGGTCCTCATCATGCAGTGCTGGAGACAGCATGTACATCCTGGATCCACCCTTGTCTCATTCAGATGTTGTGTTCGACTTGCTCTGTGAAAACCACAATATTTGAACTGCATTTTGATGACCTGCATCGAACCACAAGCCAGGGCTGCAAGTTCACTGTTGTGCTGCAGGGCAAGGGGATGTTCCACAGCTCAATGGCCTCCTTGGGGACAGCAGGGACCCCAGCTGCCTCAGCCAGGCTGAGGACACAGCATGTCCTGGGGGCTTGGCAGGGTGGGCAAAGCTGACAAGAGGTAGCTGTTAACCAAACAAGAGCATGAGAAAGTGAGCAAACAAGCCTAAGCTGCAGAGGAACCACATAGCACTACAGAGGGAATGAGGAGAAGCCCTCTGTTAGAGTTCATCGTCATCTTTTACATTCACAGCATCACTAGTAATTAAAAAAATGCTAATGCTCCATTGTTCTCTCACCAGCCTAAAAAAAAAATTGTTTCAATTCCCTTTTCTTATTGCCATTCCCTTTGCACTGGTGCCGAGCTGATGGATGCAGTGCTGATAACTGGGATTGGCCACTGGGTCTTTCCCACCGGGAATTATCAAGCAGAGGCACTGGGAACAAAGCTGCTCTGTGGAAAAGTGCTTCATGGAAATGGCAACCAGAGGCTGCTGACCCAAAAGCTGCTCCTGTGTGGTGGCACTGGTCACCCCAGGGGACAGTGGGGACCTGCCTGCACAGGAACAGCCCCACAGCGAGGCTGAGCTCAGGCAGGAGGAGCCAGGAGCATGGATGGCAGTGGATGGGATTAAACCCAGCATCTATGCTTTAAGAAGAAATTAAAATTGGTCTTTCTGTTAACAACCTTATGTGCTGATACAGGATTATATCTAGACCGAGTTCCGAACGGAGACTTGGCTGCTAATTTTAGCATTATGGAATTTCCTGAGGTGTTTTTATTACACAGAAAGGAGTAAGGAGAGTTACACATAATGAAATTTTGCAGTAGGATAGCACATACTGCAGCGTGTGACAGTTACTTAATCACCCCCCCTACACACTAATGTATGTATAAACAGGCTTCACCCAGCTTGAATTCCCACTTTCCCATTCACCAGGGAGCACGAGCTGCCTGGCGCTTTGTGCCACACACAGTGCCCAACACCACCAGTTCCTTAAATACATTATAGATGTACATTCCTGCAGGCAATTTTTATCCTCTTGTGCCCACACGGAATCACAAAGTCAAATTATCCTGGGGCTTTTATGAAGTTTCTGGTGTTGAGGCATGCAGGAGGAGACACAGGAAAATGCAGTTTGTTTCACTCTTTCCACTGTCCACTCTGGAAATAGCTGCTTAGGAGAGTAATTTCCCTTTTCCTGCTGGGCATCGGTCTGGAAGTGTGCTGTGCTTCAACACAGTTGCTGTAGAGCATCACTGGCCACTGCTGAGTGACTTATATCACTTTCCACCAGCTCATCTTCAGAAAGGTGAACAGTGAATAAAGAACAAGATGTGTGTTTTCCTTTCTTTTTATTTTTTTTAAGCAAGAAACCCCAGTGTTTTGTTGACACAGAACAAGTAACAGTTCATTTGCAACTTCCCTAATGAAGCTAAATTATTCTGAATAAATTAAACATTAAAGCAACATCTAAGCAAACCCAGGCTCCTGATGGAGTTTAGTTCGACTTGGAAATGCAGATGATCAGCCTAATGGGTTCCTCCAAGATAACCAGTGACATCCCTTATCCAGCCTCACAGTTCCCTCACAATATCCAAGTCTATCCTCCATTTTTTTCTGGCTTTTCCATGACTTATATTATTTCCTGCTGTCAGTGGATTGTCTTTGTATTTCCCAGTCAGAGCATTCTCACAAGTGGAATGGTACCAGTCGGTCTCCTCATACAGCAGTTTGGCTCTGAACTGATAAAAACAGACGAGCACTTAAATTGAAGAGTCATTTGACATTGTGCAGTTAAAGGAAATGTTCTTCGTTATGATAATTAATGATTCTTGAAGGCAGGGAGCAGGGAGTGGGCAGTCAAGGTTTCTGCTGGCTGGGGAGAGGAGGAGGAGGGGAGAGGGCAGGGGAACATACTGCCAACTCCTCTCCGCAGGAAAAGCGGTGGATATCTGTGGGGAGGGAAGAAATGCATGCTCAACACTAAAGCAGAAATCTAGAGTTATCTTAGTAATCTCCAAGGAAATTTGTGATTTTGCCTCTGGTAGGAAGGACCATTGGGAAATACACAGCTGTCAGAGGGTGCCAAGTGGCCAAATCTGGCAGCAGAGACATATGTGCTTAAATCAGAGCTGAATTTGCCTGCTTGTTCTGATTTACTAGTGCCCTTTCCGGACTTTTTCCCCAGTTAAGGTTGTCATTTCTGTCAAAATGTAACTGCAGAGCTGTGCATTTTAATTCCACGTAATTACAGTCCTGGGGAGGTTGGTCTTCCCCTGCATCAGACATCATCCCTGTCCCCTCTGCCCTGGCAGAAGCAGATTGAAGTGCTATTATGGAAGGTGGCTGAAAGCCACTCTTGTTCTGAGAGGCCTTTCTTGTCCCCCTGCTGTTATTTTTAGAGCTCTGACTCGAGTTTCACTGCCACATGGACGACCTCCTCCCCAGCACTCCCTCCCGAGGTGGGGAGAGGGTGACACAAAAGCCACCCCGCTCCCACCTTCAAAGCAGATGTGACTCAGCCTGCAGTCCGGGGGCTCTTTGTTGAATTCGAAGGAGGATGAGTCACAGGAGGCGAAGGCAGAGGCTCAGCTGGCAGGAATCAGCTGATGGCCTCACAAATCAGCTCAGCCGGGCTGATTCACGGGGGTGGAGGGTCCTACCTACAACCATCCCACCCACCCCCGGTTGTGCTGGGTAAACACCATCGGCAGGGTGGGGCAGCTGATCTGAGAAGCACAATTATCCAAGTCAATTGTGATGGAGATACATGGGGAGAAAAAAGTCTTCCTGCTATATTTAAAGGACTAGGAAAAGTAGTTCTCTGTTAATAGTTCTCAGTGCCACCTCAGCAAGGATGCCTGGTCTCCTTGTCCAGCAGCATGGTAAGTGTGGGTCTGTGAGGGCTTGCAGCAAGTCTCTTCTTCTGTTCTTCAATTCCAAATATCTTGCTTTAGAGGAACAAAATGTAATCTAAAAAGCTTATTTTCTTTATAACCATTAAGGATGAGGGTGGCAATAAGAATGTGGAGAAAACCAAGTAAAAAACAATGTTTCCTGCAGTGGTTTTATTGAGAGCATAAGGAGAATTCATAATTATTTTTGTCCCCTGTGTCACTTTTGGTTTCCAGTTCCTTCAATGTATTTAGTCCATTCCCATCTTAATTTTCCTTGCTCTTTCAGCTGGGTGCTGTATTCTCTTTCCCATCCTCTAAATCATGTCAGATTGTTGCATCCCATGGGTGATGCAACTCAGAGTCAATAATCCTCTCCTGGAGAAATTTCTCCTGACAGTTCAGAGACCCAACTGAACAAAAGGCATATAAGGAGGGGTGTGTTTCTTCTGGACTGGGCTCATAGCACCTTCATCTTTGGGAGAAAAGATGTGACTCAGAAGGCAAGTCCTGAATGAGCTGTCCAAAAACTGTTACCAATTAAAGCCGCTTTTTTTTGTACTAATATAGAAGCAGAATTTCCATCGGCTTTGTGTCAGGTTGGTTGTCAAATGCACTGTTTGGCTGCTGCTGAGAAACAGTCTGTTCCTGTTCCCCTCCTGAACTGAAAATCAAGAGATTCTTAAGTGGAGGAAGTGCAAGGATGGAGTAGAACCATTGAAAAATAGTGGTATACATACAACAGGTTACCACCATTGCATAACGTGGTATACAAAACAGCTTCCTACATATCTGCCATTGATGGTACCCATCTGCTTATAGATCCTCATGTAAAAACTGTGTTATTTATAGGTTGCAAAAGGGCACCTCTTAAAAATAAGTCAATTTGTCATCCTGATAAACATTTCTGTTGGGTTGTGTGGACAGTAGTTGTGCACCAAACCCAGCCTTTTTCATAAGGACAGTACTGGAAGAGAAACGCCTGAACAGAAGTGGTGTTGGTTTGAAGCACAGAAAATGGCCATGTTTTTGCTCTTCAACCCTGACTTACCTTAGCAAAGACAGAACTGGAAATGGATGTGTGTCCTTGACCAAAAGTCCAGAGTGAGGAAGCCCAGGTTGTGAGGATGGGTGCAGAGGAGCCCATTGGATTTTGACAGAGCACGATCAGGATGAGACCCTTTTGATCTGAGTCAGGATGGGCTTTGGCACAGAGGAACCAGACAAAACATTCCCATAAACTCCACCAAGCTTCAGGTCATGACCCCTTTTGGTATGTTGATGCTTTTGCAGCTCACAGGTGATTCCTGCTGGCATAGTCTTAATTTCCTGCAGATTTTTGAGCAGAAAGGCTGTTGTGCTTGTAGCCATCTTCTCCAGAATGTTATTCCTGTAGAAAAGAGTGTTTTAGAAAAATTGAATTTTAGCTATTGCTCAGGTTTTGACGGAAGACTTTGTTGTAGCCACAAAAGACCTTACAAAAGAATGCAGCAAGCACAACTGTTGACTTTTTGAGCAAGGAAAAGTTTAAAATATATGGCACAGAGTGAATAAAAACAAACCAAGCATGGTCCTGCTGTCAAGTGTCCAGTGCAGTCAGGAGAGAGCCCATGGCAAATGCAGCACTTCGCTGGCAGAGTGCTCTTGTTGGGCCTGGAAATTCTTGTCTGAAGCCCAGAAAAATCAAGGGGATCCTATTGAGTTCCTTGACCTTGGGATTAGGCAGGATGTAAAACAGGAGGACATGGATAGCGATAACGTGTTTTCAAAAAGTTATGCAAATGATGTTAAAATATACGATTTAAAATATTAGCTCTGGCAGAGAAAGGCTGCTGAAGTTTCGGTCAAGGGGAACAAATACTCAATAAATTAAAAAGTCAGGAGTTGGCTCTAAAACAGTTGCTTTGTAAGCAAATGCTCCCTTTTGTGGTCGGCATGGAACGTGCTCCGGGAAGGGAATACAGCTCAGCGACTTTCTCAGGGGGTGGATATTGGCATCATCAAATCCATCTGAAGAAATGGCTCAAGTTTACACTTTTGTTGGCACTCAGGAACTGGACAGAGGTTTATCAATTCTTTTTATCATTTCCTTTGTAGATGGTATCTTCCCAGAAGGGAGTTGAGGTCCATTTGTAACTGTAGAAGAAAAACTGTGCCATTATGGCCAGGTCAGAGCCCCCTCTGTGCCAGTCCAGCAAGGATTAACTTGTATTTTAAAATTTAAAGCCTTATCTAGTCCAAGATATGATTTTTTTTTAAAAAGCTCACTTTTTATGTTGTAAATACACGTATTTGATGCTTTCAAGGCAAATGTAGAGCATTTAACACTATTCTTTAATATTTTAATTATCTGGTGAATCTTCAGTGCTCTTACTCACCATGACTTTGTTTACCCAGGAGAAAGGAGGTCACAGACTACAAGGAGCTGACAAAGAAAATTCAATTTTTGGCAATGCAAATAACCCTTAATGGGAAGGGGAAATTTTTAAAATCAAAAAAAAAAGTAGATGGCTAGTCAGTGGTAATTGCTTCTGTGTGGGAGAACACCGTTGGTTTGGTTTTAATTTTCCTTCCAGCTTCAGCTATTTCCAGAATACTGCATGGTTTCTTTTGTTTTCTTCATGTTTAACTAAAGCTATCCCTGACCTCCCACCTGAGCATCCACCAGATGAGATAAAAAGAAGGGAAGGTCTGAACATTGAGGGGGAGATATACTCTAAAAATACATGAAATACCTTTTGGGCATGCAAAATCTTGATCCATGTTTTCCACTGCTTGGGCACAGATCCGTGGGAGTCATGTTGTGCAGATAGATTAAACTTCAACCAAACAGTGGGCAGAAATGAAGGAAAGAAAAGCAATAAGTACAAATTTGAAATACGAGAAATAAACTCTGGGTTTGGGTTTGTTTGTTTGATTGTCATGTTGCTCAGTGAATCAGATGAAGTGGCATTTTAAAATCCCTGCTTGCTTTTCCCCAAGTTGAACACACCAGCTCCTGGCCTTCAGCCTGCAGCTGCCAGGGGGTTCCAATTCTTCAGCAAAAGCAACCAGCCCTTTCATTCCATCAGTATTTTTAAGAAACAAATGAATGGATAACACTTTGCTCTGGGGATGCACAACACTCCTGAGGTCTGGTGCCCAGACCTTCAGGTCTGTTACACCATCTTCATAATGACCCGCCTTCACCACAGACTATTGGAGATAAACTCAGGAATGTTTGTGGAAGAACACTGATGTACTGAGATCCCCTGGCCTTTAAAGTATTTACAAGTAAAGCAAAATATATGTTATAGGTTTCACTTCTCTTTTCAAATGATTGAAATGACGTTGGAGTGGGAGGCATTTGTGTTATATTGCTTGAAGAACATTGAATTTGATTAGTTCCTGCTCTGCTTTTCTTTTGGCTGAGAAAATACCTATTTCTCTTGCAGAAACAATTTATTTGCAGCGTGTAATAGCAGAGCACTGGGATGTGCTTTGTCCCATTTTGAGGCTTTGTGTTACAGAGAACAACTTTATTTTGCCTTTTCTTGCCTGAATATTTAACGCTTACCTTCCTCTGCGGTTTTTTTTTACAGCTGTGTTTTTCAACTGAACATTTCTCATTTTACACAAGGTTGATAGTGATAGCACAAGGGGGAATGGTTTTAAACTAAAAGAGGAGAGGTTTAGATTAGAAGTCAGGAAGAAATTCTCTAATCAGAGGGTGGTGAGGCCCTGGCACAGGCTGCCCAGAGAAGCTGTGGATGTCCCATCCCTGGAAGTGTTCAAGGCCAGGTTGGACAGGGCTTGGAGCAACCTGGGCTAGTGGAAGGTGTCCCTGTCCAAGGCAGGGAAGTGGAATGAGATGAGCTTTAAGGTCCCTTCCAATCCAAACCATTCTGTGATTTCTGTATTAAAGAGAGATCACTGGCCTTGTCTCGTGGGCAGAACAGCAGTCCCTGACTGTGACCCTGCAGCCTGATGCTGAAGAGACTCCACTTTGCTCACAGAGGTACAGACAGTGACTACAGGTGATCACGAAGTGAGGAGCCCTTGGGTTGTGCTGATCTGGCCATGGGTGGCTGGGGAGAGACTGGTAGCTCTGAGTCTGATTGCCCAGCCTGCTGCGAACCCTCCTGGGGGTTTACCCTGTTCCTCCCCAAAAGGTCAGGGTAAACAGTGAGCAAGACAAACCCAGCTTGTCAGAGTCTGCTCTGTTTAACTCTGGGAAGATGTGAAGGCTGAGCTTGTCCATCACAGCTCTCAAGAGCAAAATCTAATGATACAGACTTTCTTCTGGAGATATTGCGAAGCTGTGCTAACCCATCGCTCATCCACAGTGTCTCCCTGCAGTTATTTCTTTTATTGAGTACATTAAAAAAAAAAAGAAAGAAAAGAACACTTTCTGTCTTTCTTGTCTAATGCATTTGCTTTACTTCCCATCCCTGTTCAATCCTGTGCTTGGTGAATCCCTCAGTCTGTCAGGGCTGTGCTGAGAGTCACCTCCTGCAGGTGAAGGGATCCTGCTGGGGAGCACTGGAGATGAAGTGTCATATGTAACCACAGCTTTGGAACAGGAGGGCTGGGTAATGTTTTTCCAGGATGATTTTGAGCTAAAAGACTGTGCATGTAGTGTTCTTCATAGGAGTAACTGTAAATACAGGAGGACTGTAGGGCGATAGAAAGTGAGAAATATATATGGAGAAGCTGGAGGCAAGGAGTGTTTGTAGATGGGCAACATCAGTGACATCTGAGAGCTGGAAAGCCACACAGGACTGGCAGATGGCAGAAGGCATTTAACAAAACACTGTGCTGTCCTAATTGCTCCCTTTGCAGTCCACTGGACTCTTCTCAGAGACATTTTGGGGGCATAGAGTTAACATCCTGAAATAATAATATGAATTTAGTAATACTTGTGTTGTTCTCAGAAGTAACCAATGCTTTCCTTTTAAGTTGTTAGGATGGAATATATGACTGCCCCACTCTTTTCCCCTGGAGTTACAGTTTTTCCTGGCTTATGTTGTAATGATTTCTTTTCTTTATTTTTCTTTTTTCAATATTACATTGTAAACGACCTGACTGATGTCAGTGCAGAATATCCCAGGCCTTGCAGACAAGGCCAGCCACAGCTCTGCTGATGTCTGGGAGGACCAGCCTTCACCAGCCCCTTGCCTGCTCTATGTACCCACAGAGCTGTTGTAGAGTGCTTGTAATGCTGTGCTGTGAGAAGACTGTGCTGGATGTTGGTAATATAACACTGAGTTTCTATGAGAGGAATGAAGAACTCTAAAGCACTTAAAATAGGGAAAGGAGGAGAGAATTAACCTTTTCCTCATAACTAACAGCCTCAGCATGGGGTCAGAAATCATTATTCATGGTTTTCCACAGCCCAGCCTGTTGCCTCATAATGCCACGTTTTTGTTGGGTTTTGGGGTATTTTTCCCCTTAAGTTTGAAATGAGCTGAGTGTAGATGAGTTTCTCCTCTGATGCTGAAGTTGCAGCCCATGCTGTGTGATCCCCTGGTGTTGTCTGGGGGCGAGGGGATTGAACTGCTGCTCTTCATGCCCCAGCTGCAGAGCAGTCTTTGTTTGCAGAGCTTAGGGCATGGGTGAAACAGCATGTCAGCTTTGGTAAACTGGGATATTGGGACCTTTGTTATCCCAAACTATCACAGCCCTTTCCCTGTCTGCATTGTCTGTACTGTCAGCTTTCTTTTGCATTTTCTGCAGTTGTCCTTCCCAGTCCCTGTGGGATGTGCAGAGCTGTGCCACACACAGGGCACGTGCCCACGGGCTGTGTGAAAGGGCAGTGAATGCATGTGAAGCTGTGGATGGGCATTCAGTGCACCTGCACACCATTTCCAGCTCCTCTGTTGCTGCTGCAGCAGTGGTTGCAGACTAAATATCTTTTGGAAGTGCACCCAAGAAAAGCCCAATTGGCTGTACAATAGCCTGGAAATTGTTCTTTGATCAAGTGGCACTTTCATATCATCCTAAACACTGTAGAAAGACAAACTAGGTTATAGGATGCCTTTTTTTTCCCATTGTTTCATTTAATTTGATAGCCTTTCCTTGGGTCTGTGTTTCCTGCCTCTCTCCCTGAACATGAAACGCAGATGGTGCAGTACTGCCTGTATTACACAGACAATAAAAGTTATTTAACAGGTTTTGATGAACTTCAAACAATAGAGGAAAAACCCCCATCCTCAGAGTTTTTGGCCTGAATTAGGGAAGGGCTAGACAGGGAAGATGAGAACCAGAGGAACGGAGCTAAATGGAGGTTACCGTGTAAACGCGGTTTGAGGTCTGTGTTTAACATTGCCTGGGGTTTGTTGTGAGATCTCTGGAGGGACCAGACACTGGAACAAGCAGAAAATATTTTGAAATAACTGACTTAAATTAAAGGTGCTCTCTTGAACAGGAAGGTGGTGCCCTTCTGGGAGGGTGACTTCTGAGCCACCAGCAAGAGTCTGGTGGTGAGCCCAAGAGCCCCTCTGGCTCTGGTTTTGGCTGTCCTTCCCATCTCTTCAGTACAGGTTCTCCATGTTCAGACTCCAGTATAAATTTCCATTGCAGTATAAGCAATGCAAAGCCATATTAAGGAAATTGAATATGGCATTAGTCATTCCCTAGGCAAGAGCTGTTCCTAAGGAGGAGGAGGAGGAGGCAAACAGAGCAAGGCATCACGCCACGGTTTCTGTGCAGTGCCAAGGCAGCCAAAGCCCAGATCTCCCTTGCTGCTGCTCAGGGGCAGCAATATGTTCAATACTGAGCATATTGAATCAGCTGGATTATTTCACAACATTGGTTTGTCAGTAGTCAGTGTCAATTTATGCTGCTCTGTTAATGCTTCCTCTCACTCTTATCCATGAGGGATTAAGTGAAGAAATACAGTAATGCGGTGGATTTTACAGGAATTGTTCAAGTTTTCCTATCAACTGCATCAAGAAGGCATTATAACTGGAAAACTGCAAGTTCAAGCTTCCAGGATTAACCCAAAGGGCATAATGTTTAGCTAAACTCAGGAGCCTTGGCTCACTTTTCACATTTGGATTAATTGATGGATTCCCTGATTAAGGGCTGTGCAAACTTAGCAACAAGTGCTGACCCAAGTTAGACCGTGGAGCTACATTTGAGCTCATGTTCAGGGAGTTTGGGGTCTTGTCCTTGATACCATTCAGTTGTTAGAGTTGTCCATGGCACACTTTTGGTCTGTGCCCAGCAGCACACCCTGGGCATGGTGCAGGTGTCAGGATGGGTCAACCCTTCCCACAGGCAGTTTTCACACAGCCTTTTTGTTCTGCAGGGTGAGAGAGTTAAGCATTATGGACATGGGTCATCCTGTGCCAGCTGGCCAATATCCAAGAGAATGGTCCCAAGCCTATCTAATTTATTAGCAGAGAGGTACCCTGATTAAATTGATGGTTTACTTTCTGGGCTGAGGCTTCTTTCAAGATTTGGTCATTTGGAGGTGATGAATTTTTGCCTCAATAAAGGCTTCTGGGTTTGACCCAAGGTAAATTAGTTCAGATGAGTCAAAAAGCCAAGCAAAAAAGGCTCAGAGGGCCCCATACAAACCGTAAGTTTTGCATGAAGGGTTATGAAGGCAGCCTCGTTATTGTCTTGTTCTTTCGGTGTTCCAGGGAATACTTTGGCCAAATACCATGGGAATAAAGGAAATATTTTTGTCAACAGAAAATCCCCAGATAGTCTCAAAAGGGCAACCCTACTAATAAATTTGTTGAGGGTGTGTTCTGCCTTGTGCAGAAACTGCTGAGCATTATGCATTATGTACAGTGCTTGAACTTGATTACTTCATGTCGTGCAACTCTAATCACTTCTGAGTGTTAACATGTGCGAATTAGGAAAAGGATTAAAATGATTCTTGGAAGTGAAATGTGTTCTTTCTGATGAAGCATAAAATTAGTTGTCTCTTGGGGAAGGCCCAACTGAATTGTTGTTTACAGGGGTTTCTTTCAGAATTGGGGCGTTGACGGTTTCAGTTCAGATTTAATTAAAAAAAAAAGGAAAATATTTGTCATACGTTCAGGACCACTGAGTGGTATTTGGCTTGCTGACAGTGATGTTTCTTACTGCAAGATAACATCAAGTTATCCTGGGGTTTCTTCTCTGCTGTTACTTGACTTATAATGGATGACTCTTTCCAGGTAGGGAATGGTCTCCCTTGTTAGGGAATGCGAGAAACTGTATGGTTTAAAAATTTATATTTAAATAAGACAGCTGTTGTCCAGGCAGTCAAGAGGAAAGCAGGAATGCACGCAAACCACAGGCACGAGAAGCAGGATCACAGGAATAGAGTGCCCATGCCCAAGGGAAATACTAAGATAGAGTAAGAAATCATTCTGTTTTAAAACCCCTGCCTCTGTTGCTGCATTTGTGTGGATAAATGATTCAGGCTTTGTTTTAAAGATACTGTATGTTGTCACTGCATTTTCTGAAATGTGAAAATCCATAGGAAAGCATCAAAGCCAGTAATGATCCTTAGAAAGGCACCTGTTTCGTTTCATTTCATTTCAGTGACCTTCACATTAACTTTTAACAGCTGGGCTATGACCACTATAATCAATGGAGAGCTGAGTCACAGGTACCTGAATCACTCCATGAGTCATGTCTAATCCAAGATATTTCTGTGAAAATCCCTGGAGTTCTTGGGCAGATGTCTGGGTGAGGTGAGATACTTTTTCCTCAGGAAGTGCTACTATCCTTGCTGGCTGTGGAGAACCTCGATGAGGCCTTAGACCAGGCAGGAACCTTTCAGGCAGCCACTTCTCATTGTATGCTATGACATACTTCCATGTTATGACATGAAACCACCCTGAAGTGGGTGGACTTGGCAGTGTTAGATTTATGGTTGGACTCGGTGATCTTAGAATTCCAACTTAAATGATTCTGTAGTTCTACATCTGTCCTTTGCCCATCTACAGACGAAGCCAGTGACAGGACTGGGAACAATCCTTGGGGCAAACTGTACTCAAGTCCAGAGCCCATCTAGGCAGTGATAACATGCACAGAGTACAGGCACTTCCCCTTCCAAATTCTCTGACAATAGTACATTTTATGGCCAATGTTCTCAGTAAGTTCCCAGCTGAACACACTTATGATCTACAACAGGTCTGTTAATTCCTGGTTTTGTGTCTGTGCCGTGGCTCAGCGTGCAATGATTAGGTGTGGCCTGGCAGGAGTGTGTGCTAGTGGGATTAGTGCCTGCTGCTTGGCTACAGCAGGGAATGGGCAGTTCTCACAATGGGGTTTGAAATTTTATACTAAAATTTAATGCCTAGAAAGTAAACGGTTTGCAATTTTAACCCAAGTATGTCCAAGCAGGTAAGGTTTGCATTGTAAAGATTGGTAGGGTTGAGCCCTCAGGTAGATTAGTGCTTTAGGAACAATTAGAAGAGGTTCAGAGCTCAGAGGTTGAATAATGTACCATTTAGAGCAGAGACTATCACTTCTTGTAAGTGGGTCTGTAAGCATCCTGCACTCAAAGACTGTAGGAAGGTGTCATCTTATTTTTGTGATAGTTCCAGGTTGGAGCTAGTGGGTATTAGGCTTGTGTAACACTGCTGTAAAAGAGAGAAAAGTTGTCAGAGCCTGCTCAGAGGATTTACCACAGAGATGAGCCACATGTCTTAGGGCAGTGAGGAACTGAATGTGCTGTTCCTGGCATCCTCATTGTCCTCCAAACACAGCATGTCATATTCCTTTCTGTTCACTGAGAAATGTTTTATGAGTTCAAAACCAAATCCAGGTGGTCACCTGAGCCCACAGGCTGCCACCTTTTCACGTGAGTCGTTTGCTTTGGTGTTAGATTTACTCTGCAGCAGTCAGGAACAGGTCAATTCACCATGAAGAGTTCAGGCAGTGCAAAACCAAGACCCCGTCAAGCAGCTGCTGAGCAGCCCACTAGGCTGGTTTGCAGTGTCAGAATCATTAAAACTCCATGGTAGCACCTAAATCTGCTCCAAATAACCCCAAATCAACATTTTTCCCAGATGAGTGAAGGGTGTTGGCTGGGGTTATAGCTTTGTTTTACGGACACTCTCCTGTCTTCCAGTTCTTTGTGGTTTTTTTAATCAAGAGATAACCAGCTTATTCAAAGGATGGAGGAGACTTACCAGACATAACACTGTTGGTTTAATTTCCTTCTGTGTAATCACTTCTGTACTCATTTTTCTTTAAAATTTATTTCCATTTCACCTTCCCGAAGACAAATGCATCTTTTTGAAGATATGCCAGGGCAATAAAAAGAAAGCTGCAAGGCCACAGTGATGTCACATGTGGGTTTCATGGGCCATCTGCAATGGAAATATCTGTGACAGAATTAGATTGGCCTTCCAGGGGCTAAACTGGACTTACAGGGGCTGCTGTACTTTCAGCTGCAAGTTACTCTTTTCTGCCTGTCATCAGAGCAGTCAGGTTTTAATTGCAGTTCCATGTCATGCAAAGCTGGACGTGGGGTTTAACACCAAAAAACGGAAGTTAGCTCTTCTTTCATAACTTCAGAAAAAAGTTCCCAGTTCTAATGTCTGGCAAAGAAGCTTGAAATGTGAGTCTGTGTGGTGGGTCTTCATGGATTGTGGGGACTCCGAATCTCACTTCTGAGAGGGTGAGCTGCTCTGTTCATTCCCATGAGAAGCAGTTAGGAATTGCAGACAAAATGATAAGGAGACCCCTATTTGCATTTAAATATCCTTTTGCTTTCATCCACCAGTTGTAGCTGCTGGGAGGAGTCAGGGCTTGCCAAGGGTTAGACAACACACACTAAATCTCTGCTGAAACTCTGTCTCCAAGCAGGGATGAAGAGGGCTGGAAGTCTGAACTGTCTCTGCTGTTAAAGTTGAAGTTGCCTCTTACACAGCATGATTTAAGTCCTCACTGCTCCAGACTCTAGCTGTGGAGTAAATAAGTGGTGTAGTTTGGCACACTGTTGAGAAAAACTTTGGATTTAATATTCCTCGATACTTTCAAACAAGAAAACTTTCCATAGCAGACATTCAAATTGAATGTTAATTAGAAACAAAGATCCTAAAATATACCAATGACAGATTTAATTTGAGAAGAGCTTTCTGCACTTTTTTGGAAGCCATACAAAAATACAGAGTGAAGCAGTCTGAAATCCAGCTCTGTGAATGCCGTGTCTTCACTGTTACTGCTGTAGAGAGGTACAAGCAGGTTAATTCAGCTCTCTAACCAAAGTGCTTTTACTGGCTGAATTCTCTGTTCCTCAAGACAAAGACAAACACCCGCTTCCAACCTCCCACCTCTTATCTCAACATCAGCATAAGGAAACCCTCTCACTGTGCAAAATGCTCTTCAGCACCCAGAGGAAGGCTGCTTTTCCAGATCTGACTTTCCCTGCTGTTTTCTTTTTTGCTCTGACTCTGGTGATAGCACTGCCAGAGCTACTCCCATCCCTGTCACCTTACGGGACAGGTTGAATCCTGTGTCTGCCTTCACCTGCAACAGGCTGGGGCATCCAGGAGCATCACAAGTGTAAAGCTGGGAGAGAGCTTCTGGAAGTGCTAAGGGGGCAAAGCAAAATCCAAAATAGCAAGCCTTTGGAGACAGATGGAAAGGATTAGATGCTTTGGTTTGAATCTTTTTGCTCTTGTAGTGGGAACTGAAGTTTTGGGAAGAATGAGTTTTGCACAACCTCTAATTAACTGGAGGTCTGACACTTTGCAAGGCAGAGGTGGCAAACACTGTGTCCCAGCTGAAATACCTGGGAAACAGGTGATAGTATTCAAATCCACCCCTCTCCGTCATTCAGACCAGGGTCAAAGCTCTTACACACCCAATGCATCATGTCTTCTCTTGAAAACTGGCTCTCCAGAAAATAAACCAGGCCATTCATCCCAACCTTCTGGCACCGGCTCCAAATGCAAATACCAGGTTGCACAGCCTGCCCTTCTCAGCATCGCATGCTCCAAACTGGGAGGCTTTTTGTGTGCAATGCCTCCTGCAGCTGGCATGTCCCCATTTTGTACTAGACAAACACTGACAGCTTTATTTCTTGTTTGTTCGGTCGCAAAGATCCTCAACATCCTGGTTTGAATTGAGTATTGTGGTTCCTCGCTAGCAGAAATGTAAATAACAAAGAAATTTCATGTATTTTAATTACCTGAAGGCGTCTGTTTTAATCTGGTAAATCCTCTTATGTGATAAAAGTAATGTTGCTATGGGAACCCTATCTAACAGGAAAGGTAGCACCAGTCTGCTTGTAAATAATTAGGAAACTGATGCAGTGAAGGGATTTTTCAGTCACTTGGCACAGAATTGGCTTCACGGTGAAAGTTTAGACCAGTGTTACAGTTTTATATCTGCATATGAGTGAGAGGCATAGATTTAACTGGGAGGATCCCCTTCAGGCATCTTGGAAGGGTGGGTAGATGTTTCTTTCTCCCATATATTCCCCAAAACACAGCCCACCCCCACCAGCAGTGCCTTTATATACTGTGACACTCTCATCAGTGTTTATTAAGTGCTTTAGCTCAGTAATGTGTGAAGTTCACTCAGGAGTGAGGCGATCACTGAAATAATCCCTCAAAGGCAAATTCCACCCAGTAACTCACTTGTGCATCTCTGCAGCAGCCAAGGAGCCCCAGCAGTGCCCCGGGAGCAGAGCCAGCAGTGCAGGTCCCCTCTGTGTCACCCCCAGCAGCTGCTGGTGTGACACCAGCTCCTGCCACGGCTTTGGCTGGAGTAGACAGGTGAAGGGTTTGGGAGTTGGACCTGGTCCTGTTTGCCTTTACATCACCAAATCCCTTTGCGTAAAGCCTCCAGGGACAGCAGTGCTGCCCAGATGGATGAGTGCCTGCTGGTGTGTCCCCGAGGGGCAGGACAGGCATCCTCTGCCTTGCCTGGCGCTCTCCTCAGTCGTCCCATCCCACAGTTATCCAGAGCTGTGTGTTGTGAAAGGGTTTATTCATTTACCAAGTGGATGTGCTGATAAGAGCCCTGTGATAACTGGCAATAAAGCAATAATGGCAATGTGGTTCAATATATTAGCAAATTTTCCATGCCATGAAATCCTTTTCTCTTTTCTTAGATTAAAAGGAACCGACTAATGGGATATTCCTCATTTTAGTTTATGTAGGTACATAATATTCAGTATATTCTATTATATTTTAGGATGGACCTGGTGTATGACAAACTTGCTTTCCTCCAAGGCAATCCTTGTGCCTTGAGGCCACTATTGAGAAAGAAGCTGTCATTATAAGTTTGGAAGAGATATTGAGTCACTCCAAAATCTGGGAAGCAAAGGAAAGGGGGAAAGATGAAATCTACCATTAATTAAATACTTTTATATTCAGGAAATTCACAAAGAGAACTCATTGTTTGCCATGTAATTGTATGGTGATCACTGAAAAACAAGTAGACTTTGTTTCATAAACTGAAGAACTATGCATCAATCTACTCCATGTACTGCTCAACCACATCCATTATGCAGTGGTGAGTGGCATATTCCTGTCTCATCTCATGTCAGTAGTGTGGTTTCCATGGATAACGTTTCCATGAGAAATTGTAAATTTTTGTCAAGCAAATATTTTGTCTGCAAAGAAAACCCTTGTAGAGGCAAGTAAGATATGTCTGCTGCATAAAGACACTTGATTTGCAAATTATTATTACTCCAGTCAACACTGTCAGTGTGCTGACATAATTTGAAGGGAATTATTTCCTTTAACACAGGGAAAGGTTTGATACAGCTGAGTAGGACGGCTTGAACTTATCCTAAAATTTTGACTTCCAGGAAAGAGATGTTCATGAGGAAATTTCAGCATCAGAGATGTTTTTCAGAGACTGCTCCAGGTGGGAGCACCATGTGGATCACTCTCAGTACAAGGTTTCAGTGATCCTATGGATTTTATCCAGCCTCACCAATGAGAAAATCATTTGAATCTCAAAAATCATAATCAGGTTCATAGAAAATAATCCCACTAGCCCAACAATTGCATGTGGAACCTGCCTCACTGCAAACAACATTAAGGATATTTAGCTGCTGTTTGGGTTGTGCGGGTGATCTCTAAATGCCCTGGTCTGGGATGGTGATTTGGGGGGAAGGGGTGGGGCAGGAGAGGCATCACACTGGGCGTATCTGATTCTTGGGCATAAAAATATTGCAAGCCATGTTTCATACTGCAGTATTATGTTAAATTAAAGTCATGTTCCTGACATAGCTCCTGCCCAGCTAGATATGAGTCATTAGTATAAAACCAATTTCCTAATTATCTTTCCATTGCAGGGTAATGCAATGAATTTTGTAAAGCTGTAATTTTATCCTGGTTTACTTCCATGTCCTCTATTTTCTCTAGAGACGTGCTCTGTTTTCCTCTGAGGTTATTTCTGATGCGATCTTTGGCTACAGGATCTTTGAATACAGGTGTTGTATGGAGGAATTCATCTGTCTTCAGCTGCTTTCCCAAATTCCCAGGGAATTTTTGCTGGGAATGTATAAACTTGTGCAGGTGTTGGATGGTCTCTAGTGAAGCAAATAGTTTGTCTTAATGGTTGAATTGATCTTAGTGGCAGGTCACAGGAATATTTTTGTTGCTGACCTGCCATGTCATCTATAGGTATTTTTAAGTGGTTTGTTTAAAACAGATGTAAAAAAACACAACAGGGGACCACATTATGAGGGTGTTTCTGAAAATCCTCTGTGCTAATAGATATTTCTGTCAGTACCTGTAGATATTGGAGAGGTTAATTAGTGGAATTTGTGAAAAAAGCCGACACAGCAAAGTGTTAAAGGAGGAAGTTCTGGCACTCCTCACCCTCCAAAAGTGTCAGTGTTCCTGTCCTGGTTGCACAAGGTTGCATCAGTTGGGTTCAAAAACAAGCCCTCTCTGTAGAAAAAGGGGGAAAGACCTCAAACTTAAGTGATAGAGAGTCAGTAATGTGCCATCACCCCTGGGCCAGGGTGGGTCTGTCTGTGTGAGCTACAGCCACGCTGCCAGCACATGAACCTGTCACTCCATCCAGGGAGGGAAAGGAGCACATCGGCACCATCCCGGGAGGGGAAGGATGGGAGAGTCCCCAGCTCCACTTAGTGGGCAAAGCATAAACAACATGTAACAGCTCGGCAACAACCACCGAAGCCAACTGAATAGTGTGTTTAAACCCTCCAGCTAAATCATGAGCAGGAAAAAAGCTTTCTTTGGCCTTGGAAGACCATTCTGAAGCCCCGGGTTCCCAGAGGAGGACCCATAGGAAGTGTTACCGCACTGACTTGTGGATTTCTCTGGAGTTACGGAGGGATGCAGTGGTTTGGTCATGTTCCTGCTCAGGCAAATATTTAATCAACCATGGTCAGATTTTCTAATGCTTTTTTTATTCAAAGCTCCTGTGAAAGGTACCTGCAAGGAGCATCGGGAAACATATGTCCTGAAGGCAAGGCTTCAGCCTGGCAGCAAGGGTCAGCCTGCACAGCAGTGGCTCCTCTCCAAGGAGCAAAGAGCTTTGTTGATAGCCCTGGTCCTTCAGGCTGCAGGGGAGGCTGCTTGGGGATTTTCAGGAGGTCATCAGAGCCAGGAGAAAAGAAAAACCAGGATTTTAGTGCAATCATCTTTTCTGCTGATAGCTGCAATGTATCTCAGTACCTCTGTAGGTGCATTAAGGGCAGCTCATTAAGCCACTTCCATTGGTGAGGCATCTCACCTGAATCACTTGCTTCATTCTCTAGCGCTCCAACTTTTGGCATTTCATCAAGAAAAGCCTTTTAAGGTTATATCTTAATTAAAAACATTCACCAACCTGGCTACAACTCTTTCTGAAATGCTCCTCAAGCAACAGCACTTCATATGCTATTAGCTACCTCCTGACCCCTCTCCTCTCCTGGTGATCAGGTCCATTTAAGATGATAAATCAGAAAATTACCACAAATCGTATAAATGAGGCACATTTTGAAGGGCTAGTTGCCATTTCACATTTTCCTGTGCTCCACAGGGATTTAGGGTGTGTTTCCTATACTCCCACGGAGATTTTGTTATTGAATAGTCCCTTGCATCAGAAATAAAGACTCCTGGTCCCAAGGTTTCAGGATCACTTGCAGACAGGATGGCTTTCATGGCATATCAAGTTTCACCTAAAAAAGTGTTCCCCTCTTTCTCCATGTCAGGGCCTTCAGCACATCGGAGGCAGAGGAACTAAAATGCTTTTAGCATCTGATATATTTTCTTTATTAATTTTTATGAAAAAGGATTGCAGGGGAATCACAAAAATGGAAGTGGTCCCCTCTGCATTTGGAGAGGATGCAAAGAGAGGATAATGCTTGGTGGGTTTGGATTGCACTCTAGTTTGGATATCCAGATGATGATGATGATGATGATGATTATTATTATTATTTCTTCCTGTGAAATTCAAGTTAGAGACATTCCCAAGCCACCAGTCTTTCCAAAAGTTACTGGATTTTTTTCCCCCCATTCTCTCTGTATCTCTGCTGTTGCTCCACTCCTCCTGCAATCACCCTGGGAAGCTGATGAGCACCGAGGTAGCTGCACAGCAGACACTGGATCCTCAGTGTAATTTTCAGCAGTTACTTAGCAGCTCTGCTACTCGCATTGAAAAAATGGAAAGCTTTAATTAGACTCACAAAGGGACCTGAAAAACTAGCCAGCAAGTAGCCCCTCTGTGTTTGGGTAAGTGAGGGACTTGCACTGAAACATGGCTCTGCTTGTAACCTCTGCAGCGCTCATAGAAAATAATTTTATTAGAGGAAAATGAGATGGAAGAGGTTCCTGTTTGCAGTTTGAAGTGCGATTTCTCTACTTGGTGCCTTACACTGGCTTGAAATGCAGTTTTACACGTCATTATTCTGTAGCCACTGTCAGGCAACATCCGCTGCTGCTCCTGCTCTTACTTAATTTTTTTCCTCTCCATCCATCTTTGCTCATTCAGTGTCTCTTGAAGTATTGGCAGATTCCAGGTTTGCTTTTCAATGGTGTGACTGAGGAGTGCCTGCTCTGAAGATCAGGAGGGAAACACTCATGTGCAAATGGGCCCCGATTAAAACGAAAAAGCTGAATAGTGTTGAGAAGGGACAGAATATAGAACCAAAGAATGGTTTGGGTATGAAGGGACCTTAAAGATCCTCTCATGTCAACCTCCCTACCATGTTCAGGGACACCTTCCACTACATCAGGTTGCTCAGAGCCCCACCCAACCTGGCCTTGAACATTCTCAGGAACGGGCTCTCCACATGGGAGTGTCTTAACAGCTGCACAAAAAATCTGAAGTTCTGTGCTGATGCCAATATCTGCTGTAGAAAGGGTTTTTTTTTAAGACTGACAAAGATGTGGATTTGACAATCCAGGCATCGTACTACAGCTTATATTTAAAATAAATTATTACTCTGTTGTATGATTTAATCAGCTAATGAATTTAACATTTTTGGATAATGTTGTTAATGTTTTCAGAATGTCTTTAAGATACTCTTTGCTTGCCTCAAAGCCTTTTCTGACCTTAAATTAGATGAGCCATTTCAAGCCTGAGGCAATGAGAAGGGTGAAACACAGGTCCAGGTCTTGCACTGCCTGGTTCAAGGGGCACCCAGGGTGCAGGGTCTGTGTTTGGGTTCACCACATGTAGGAAACACTGTGACGCTGAAACACCCTCTGTGCTCAGGGCTTGTTATGTACTCTTCACCCTGATGGAATTTATTCCATTTGCAGAAATTTAAAATAAATTCATCAGGGCAAGGCATTTCCATTATATTTTGTCTGCCACGAGGCAGATGAGCCCAGGCTGAACGGGGGGGCAGCTCCTGCCTTGAAAGGGGCAGGGGAGCCTCATCCAAAGGTGCGGGATTGAGAAAGTGGGATCACTGATGCTCCCCGTGACCCTCCAGCCTCCCTGGATGGGCTCTGCCACCGGCCCTGCAGTCCCGTGGTGCTGGAGGGAACTTTGCTTTTCCCTTGGGCTGTTTGGGTGGCTGGTTCAGGCTGCAAAACCCATTTAGCTGCTGTGCATCTGCCAGTGCTCTTCCTGAGAGAGACGTTATTACATTAAGCTGCAGATCGGGGAGATTGCAGTAATATTTTTGTACTAAAAGACGCGTTGTCCCAAGATGCCCCCGACGGCGGGGACCGACGGCCACCATGCATATTTATCTCCTGCCCTAATTACCTCGGGGCGGGAGCATTTGCAGCCATGCATTGACGGCAAAGCTCCTTATTTTGGAAAGCAGAGCAAAGCTGCAGGGCAGGGAATGACCCCAGAAGCACCACGAAGACTTTTTGTCTCTCTCCAAAATCGTAACCTATTTTTGGACCAGTCATTGAGAGGATTACAATTTTATTAGCTGAAGTAACCACAGATTGCAGCTACTCACCAAATGGCTGCACCTTTTGAGCCATGTTTTGGCCTCCTTCTCTAGGGGTTGGTGTTTGTAGCCCGGGACAGGCTGTGACCTGCTGCCAGCTGGGACAATGTGGTCACTGCTGCAAGGTACCTGCACAGTCAGGTGACAACAGACAGGGCTTTAATGTCCTGCTGCTCCCTGTTTCCTTTAGATTCCACACAAAAAATAAAATAGAAAATAAAACAAACAAAGAAGGATGCCATTTAAAGGATAAAAGTCTTTTTTTTAGTTATTTTCCTCTGTTCTCCTCTCTCCAGATACCAGCTATACTTAAGTATCAGTGCAAAGTGGTACCACCTCCCCACCTTATATTCCCCAAGGGTCTTACCTTCATCTTCAAAACATTTCTGTGATATACACAAGGAGCTGGTGTTACAGGTTGTTGGAAACAAGAAAACCAAGTAATTTGCCCCAAATTGTCCAGCTGGTGGATAGCAGATACTGCCTAGGAATCACTCTCCAGCAAAAAATGTGCAGGTCAAGGCTGGGCAGGGAAGCACCAGCAGCTGCTGGCGTTGGAGTATGACTGTCCTGCTGAGGGTCCCTGCTGTGCTATCAAGTCCCCTCACCCTCCCTTCCATGTTATGTGCTTATTTTAATGACAGGTCACACAGCTTGGACAGGATGGAAGTGCTGGCATAGCCCTTGCTTGATGCCAGAACTTTTTTGCCCAGGAAAGTCAGGCTTCATCTACCACATCCCTGTGGGTTTCAGTAAGGGTCATTCTAAACAAGTAGGGTTTGTTTGGTTTTATCTGTTAGTCCCAGGGATACAGAATTTTAGCAGTAGGTTCGTGTGTAAACTCTGACCTTCAGGATGGAGGTGACCTGTTTCAGGGTGTCTTCATGTTTTGGAGGACCCCAGATCCATCCTGAAATGCAACATTTGGTCTGTCTGGAGCCACGATTGTCTGCCACACCTTCAGACCACCTAAGCAGGATGTCCATCACCATATGGGCTCAGTAGCTAAGGCCACAACACTCATGACCTGCCTTTGCCCATGCAGGTACCCCGCTTTTGACTGGCAGCATAAAGATAAATTCATCTGCAGCTTGGAAAGCACACGGTTTAGCAGACATTCCCCTGGTGGTTAGGCTGTTTATGGGGCTGTAGTTCTGTCCTCAAGCTGAGGTAAAGATTTTGTCAAATGGTACAGAGAGCTGAAAAGTGGAGAGAGGCTTTGGCTGCTCTGCAGCCTGAAAAATTCTGCAATGATTCAGAAAAGGAAATTTTCTGCCTGAGGAAACTGGCAAGATGCTACCAGCCATGAAAAGGGACTTGTCACTGTGGTGGTGGCGATGAAGGTGAAAGAGATTGATGCAGGAGCTGAAATATTCCTCTGGCACAAGAAGGCATGAGACGTCTGAATCCTCCGAATATTAGATTGCAGTCTGAGTGGTGCTTTGCAGTTAATGATCTGACCAGAAGCACACTTTGAAGTAATACATGCATGTTATTAGAGACATCTCCTCCTTTTCTTTCTGGTTTCGATGACAGTCTCTTCTCACACAATTCTCCAGCATAATTTGCATGTGCAAGTTAATTAATGCCTGCTATAGCGTGGAAAAATGTAGAAACCCATGTGGCAATCTATAAAGCTGACCTTCCTCAGAGGTGGAAGACCTGCTGCCTGCATCCCAGGGTGACTCTTCCAGAACCTTGGGTTATGTGGGGATGTCAGACAGAGAAATCTCAGCTGATTTCACCAGCAAGGGAGTGAGATGTTTTGGCGTTTAGTGCTCAAACAATTTTTTAAAATGATAAATCGGATTGCATGGGTCAAGATGGAGGAATGCAGAGGAAGATCCTTAAAGGACTGTGGATTTGGGGTGTTTTGGGCCAGGGGATCTGCACTGGCTGCCCGTGAGTATCCTGCAGGTCCCCATGCACAACAAGGACAGCAGGGAACAGGCTGACTTGCAGAGACCGTGGTGTCTGTCCAGAGCTTTCAAATTGCTGCCACTCGCGGTTCCTCACTAGAAGAAACAACATGGGAAGAGCTGGAAAAAAAAAAAAAAGAAAAAGAAAAGCCCAGCACGGTCATTAGGATGAACTGCTTGGAGTTAGATAACCAGAAATGAGTTGCTAAGCAATGCTCAGGGAAAAGGGCTTGGAAAGAACGTCACGGTGTGTGATACCTAAGGAGGGAGGGATGCGTGTGTTAGCAGAAATCAGGCTCAGCCACCGTGGCTCAGTAAGCTGGGCTCCAGGGCTGTTACAGAGAGAAAATGCAGCATTTTGCTTTATGGATTATTACTTTTATTATTTACTCCTTTATTGTTACTTGATGGGTTCTGGAACTTTCAGGATTCAAGATTGCAGAGGAGCTCATCTTGAGGATGTATCCTTACTCCTCTGCCCTTAGATTTGCACAAATGTATTTACTACTTAGTTAAACAGATTTCCATCATTTTGAAAAGCCTGTCAAAACCATTTTGCTGTGAAAAATCACTAATGATTTTGGATATCTTCAGAAGGAGGGTGTATTTGTGGCACTAATTAGCTCCTGTCAGCACATAATGTGTGCCTTTACCTCCTCTGGTGTGCAAAACCATTCAATCCCAGACCTCAGAGATGCTGGGCAGCATCAGGGCACTAGAGACTCAGAGAGAGATGAGGTCTCTGCTGTGCAGTTTATGGTTCCCTGGCTGCCCACACTTGACATGGAAGTTATTTAAGGATTTTTTGTGTTTGGATCTAGCCCTCAGTACAGACCAAGCTGCAAAATAGTTAATCAGCAATAGCCTCGTCAGTAAAATTGAAACTTTTCCTCCTGGCATTTCTTCATGGCATCTATTTACATCCCCTTGTCTCTAACCCTGAGCAAAGATAGGAGTCATAGCTAATGACTCAGGGAGTGTGTTATGATATCACTGTGCTTGGCTGTTCTCATCCTGCCAAGTGTCTGCAGCCCGTCCTTGGTGCCTTTTCCTTAGATAAATTCTGCGTGGAGAGATACAAAACACTGACTCCCTCCAGCCTCGCTGCTGCAGCTCACTGGGAAAGCAAGCCTGCCCCACACTGCCTCGTATCACACAATCAGCAACATCAGTTTGGATGGCCCCAAACAGCAGCTCCCCCGTGTGTGACTCTCTCTCCCGTCAGCAGATTTCCCAGGGAACAGAGACGGGTGTATCCATGTTATCTCCGGGCTGGAATCGCCTCTCCCGGGCACATTGCCTGGCTTGCACAGAAATGTTTCTTGTTTAGGCAAGAGGGACAGAAAGCACTGTGAGGAGTGTCCTTGTTGATAAAGGGATGTGTTGAGCTAAGCAAGCCTGGCATCTCCAGGGGCCAGCTCCTCCATCGAGGCGGGTGAAGGTGGCTCTGCCAAGCTCGTGCTGATCCATGGACATTCACGAAAGGATGATCCAGGTGTGTGAGGAGGGATTTGTCATCAGTGAAAGTTCCACAGTCAAGCAGCAGTGCTTCATCTGTGTGTGACATGTAGGAATGGGATGTGCCCTGAAGCCCTGACCCTCTGGGCTTGGGGTGGCTAAAGAGGAAAAGATTTGGGATGGCTATAGAGAAATCTGGTCATGCCATGTTTTCTGTGTGGAGAAGCTTATCTGGCAGCATCTGGGTTTAGAAGGGAGTTCCTGGTGGTGGTAAGAAGGGGAGTGCCCAGGGAGATCCTGGGTCCTTAGGGACATCCAAAGGGTCACCATTACTCATTAGGACCAAATCAGGAGCTGATTATTAGGACTTGTTAGGACCAAACCACCTCAGAAAGAGGCATAGTGAACTCTAAACTTTTTGATCTAGATTTTCCCATCCCAAATTCCACCTTTGCCTGTTGCAGTGACCCCTGTGATGCAGAGTGATGGGTGGGAGCTGCAGACAGCAATCCTGGGTGCCCATGAGCTGGTGGCACAGTGAAGCCTGGCTCTCAGCACTTTGCCACAGCACAGACTTCCAGGCCTAACCTGGAGTGATTTTGCATTTTTTTTGCTATAAAACATCAATGCAACTGATCTGGGTCAGGACAGGGCTCCTTCTGCTGAGCTGTGACATACCCTGTGCTGATCAGTTAATCTCTGCCTGCTTTGTTTTCACCGGGTGTTACAGCCTTGTGAGGGCTTTGTGAGAATTAACAACTAAAAACTGCTTTGATCAGTGCTGCAATTAAAGACAAATTGCAAGTTCAAGGAATTGTAACCAATCAGCTTGAGAATGTATTGCACATTGTCCCTCAGATGATGTATTTGCTGGAGAGCAAAGAGAGATGTGTCTGTCAATGCCCCTGGGAGTGAGGGGATGCCTTAAAGCCCCCTGCTTTAGGGACAGTGTCATGCCCACAGCATCATAGCAGAAGGCATGTTGCTCAAAACCACCCTCCACCTGACAATTATGCATATTTTTTTGCTTTCTAGGAATATTTTCTGGTCAGAAGATCACAGGTCACCAGCATTGCCTGCTTTCAAAACTGTGAGAGTGTGATAATACTAGTGAACGCTTCATTCCCCAAGCATTTTCTTCTATTTTTGACATTTAAATTAGGCTCAGACTGCAGTTAGCCAGCCCAGTCTTTCATGTGCCCTGATCCTGGGTTTAGACAAGGGCCACAGTGCTGTCTCATTAAAGTTTCACAGAGACATTTCTTTTCATAAGGCAGTTTAGTAAATTAATAGTTTATTAAAAGAATATATTTTGTACTCTGACCTTCCTGTAATTTGCATTCAGGCCATCCTACAAAATGCCCAACAGTACTTAATGGTAGTAATAAAGAAATTATAAACTAAGAGGAGCCAGGGATGTTGGCCATTTCTCCCACAAGACTGTTAGTTAATCTGTAGTATGTGCATCTGTGTTGGATTGTGGTCCTGTATTTGCTGCTCTGTATTTCGTTAAGTTCCCCCTCCCTTCCCCCCCCCATGATATTTTAGACTAACTGGAGGCAAGAATTGCTGGTTTTGTGAAGATTTATTTTAATGGGGTGAAACATCTCATTTCCATCCTGAATAATTTATGGCAGCTCATTCCCACTGGTTCTTGGGTTGTTAGCTTAATTACTGTCTTTTCTTCTGTTATTCCTTATTTACTTATAAACAGCAGTTATATCTTCTCTCAACCTGCTATTTTATTTTTTTGTTTGTTTTTGAGCTAAATAAGCCAAACCTCTCTGGTGTCCTCACAAAATTATGCTCTCTTATTTCAGGCAATAAAATTATTAAATCCATAAATAAAGACTCAATCAGGACCCTGGTCATCTGTCCCAGTTTATCTCTGCTCAGTGGGAGAAACACTGCTGTGTGGGGCTGCTGAGAAAACCTCCACTGGATTTAACACGACCACAATTTCTCCTGCCAGATGTTAATGCTTGTAAAGTCAACCAGAGAAGCTTCATAAATAAACTGCTTTCTGAATGGGGGGTTATTTATGTATAGCCACAGAAAGGAGGTCAAATCATTTGATTAAGCAACTGTCTAGTAGAAGGTGTTCCTGCCCATGGCAGGGAGTTGGAAATAGGTGTTCTTTAAGGTCCCTTCCAACCCAAACCATTTCATGGTATCTGCAGAGCAGTGGCAGAGAAGAGCCATCTGCATTGCTGATGTCCAAGTCTGACATTAGAAGGTTAGAGGTCTTTCAGGTTGTATTTCTGCTTAATTGTCACTGATTAAACTAATTTACGCTAAATTGTATGAAATTGGAGCCAATTTTCTGAGAGTTCGTTCTCCAGTGCCTTTCACAGAAGGCATTTCCATTTCACAGAAGACTTTTCCTTAGGTGCTCATCAAACCCCTTTACCAAACCTTCTTAGTTGTGTCATGAGGTCTCCACATTGCAAAATTTAGTGTTTCCACATGTTTTCCTGAGGCTTAGAGCAGAGTGGTTTGTTTTGTTGACATCAGGAGCGTGGCTGTGCGCAGGAACCACATCAGGACACTTCATCCATTGCTGGATTCTCCTGTTCTCTTTCCTGGATTATCTATATTTCATATCTGAAGATATAAATGAATCATTTCAGGAAAAAAAAAAAGCAGCTAAAACTCAGGGAGAGCACGTATCTGGCATCTATCTCCAATGTGTTAGATCTGTGCAAAATCTGCTGCTCTCTTTGGAGGCACAAGACAACATCCCCATTTTTCTGGCAGCCAGCAGCACCCACTGAGCACTTCAGAAATCTGATCTGTTTTCTTCTGAAAATCTGATGGAGTGTTTAAAATACATGACTGGGAATGATTTTGAAAAATGGTGCTAGACAGCCTTATTTGCTTTCTGAAATCATTTGAAAAACACCAGTTTTAGAAAAACTAACCGCAACCCCAGCAGAAGGATTAATTCATCTGTTTTCTTAAGGAAAAATAATTACTACAGATCTTTCAAAGCTCACAAAGAGTCAGCAGTGAAGTCTTCTCCAGAGCTGTCATCTGTGACTGCAGAGCTGGCTGTGATACTGTAAAATCAATCATCCCTCTTGGCCGGGGCCGGCGAGCAGGAGGAGGCACCTCTGTGCTGGCATCTGGAAAGTCAAAGCTGCTGCTGAGACTTTGTCTTCACTGAATGTGTTGAGAGATGCAGCATCTGCTGTGGTTTGTAGTGATGAATACATATGAGGGAGATGGTTTTAATTCAAAATATTCCAGTTTCTCATTACTAGAGCAGCACAATACCCAGAGGGAGGACGCCCAAAGGGGAAGTGAAGCACAGCACTGGTGGTCCCTGGTGCCTGGCAGTGGGAGGGTGGGTGGATGCAGAGGCAGGGTGGGAAATGAAGCATTTTGCGTTTAAGTGAAACCACTGGGAAAAAATGAATCCAACAGGGGTGGCAAAAGTTGTTGAGGAAACAACCTGGAAAACAACCTTGCAGAAAAGGCCTTTTTCAAGCCCAGCTTGGACAGGGGCTCTGAGCAACCTGGTCTAGTGGAAGCTGTCCCTGCCCATGGCAGAGGGGTTGGAACTGATCTTTAATATCCCTTCCAACCCAAACCATTCTATGATTCTATAAAAACTGGGTGCAGAGGAGCTGGAGCTTCAGAGAGCTCAGAAACCTCCCAGAGCACCGCAGGGTGAGCAAGAATGATCCTGATGCTGGATCATCCGTTACAGAAGCTGGCAGGGAAGAGCCTGGTGGGACTTTAACAGCTATCAGCATGCTGGTGTAAAATATTAGTTCTCCTGGGACATGAGCCCCAGGCAGATGGAAGAAATAGGAAGGAAAATAGGAAGAAAAAAAGAGAAGGGAGGGGGAGGCAGCAGAGCTGGGCTGGGTAGCTGAGCATTGCAATGCTCAGCTCACCTCCCCCTGCTCTGCTCCGGGGCAGGTGGGATGACTTCTTGGCAGGGACTGGCTTTCTTGAGTTGCTTTCCCACTGAACAAGACGTTTTTCATTTCACATTTTCACAAGAAAATGTCAGTTCCAAAGAAAAGGATATTGTTGTTTTTATTGTTGTCTGCTGACAGTTTTTCCTTCAGGCTCTCACTTTTCTCGCTGCAAGCTCTCCAGGTGGGGATATATTCACCACTATCAAAAGACTGGCATGAAGGTACCATGCCAGCAGAAATAAATACTGATAGGAGTTAGTATCTTATTTTGGTATTTTCCTTTTGGAATGAACCGGAAAAACTGAACAACCAAAATGCAAATTGCTTTTGAATTATTTTGAAACTTCTTTTTAATTGGTTGGTTTCAAACTTTTTTTGGGGGAAGCATATTTTTTCTACCAAAAACCTGTAAGCAAGGATTTTTCTCCAGGCATATCTTGTCATGTGAGTTTTATCAGCTCTCCAGACAACAGCTTTGCCAAACGAAAAGGTCAGGTAAGTGACACCAGAGGTAGGAGTGACTCTTTTGTTCGAGGAGATCTTGTCTTTACAGCTGTGAAGATATTTCTGGCTCTGAAAAAGACCTCACACATTTCTTCTTCCTAATTCTCAGCCCACGGCTTCTTGCTTGTCGAGAGGTGTTGGACATTGGAGCTGTCTGGCCTCTAAACTTTGAGGAAAATCAATGCACCTGCAGGCAGGAGAAAGGAGATTTCAGCTCCTCTTTTAGGTACTCATGAAATCATTGTGTTACTCCTCAGACATTTTCTGCAAAGCTGTTGAAAATAGATTGTTCTGTGAACAGCTGAGCTGGCAGTTTGTGATTTGCCTGGTCCCCTGGGTCCCCTGTCCTGCCTTGGAACCTCTCCCTCCCCACGTCCCCATGGGTGTCCATGGGTCCCTGCTGCTCCTGTCATGTCCCCTGGTGCCATTGGGCCAGGCTAGGCAGGACGTGCTCTTGCCTCTCCCCATTTCCCTACCTGGGTCATCACCATTTTCTTGAAATCTGAGCAAATGCAGTGCTCTGGGAGCATCACTGCCAAGTCACATTTGGAAATATGTTCAAACCCATTAGAACTGTGGTGGGAGGTCGGCAGGCCAGGCAGGGGAATATGACAGGAACCTCTGTGTCTGTCTGGTTGATCTCTATGGCCCTTCATTCACCGAGCACAGCACAGCCATTCCCAAGCACAGACCTCCCACCTCCGAGACCACGTGTTCCCCAATGCGTCCCTGTCCCCACCCTGCACGAGGGTTTGGGGTCACCTTTGTAGTGGGTTTGTTCAATGATTAGCAGGGAGTCACAGGGGATATTCAATTTATGTTGGCATCTGTTGTTTTGTGGGGGAAAAAAGGTTTAATTGTACGGCTGACAGACAGAGTTGATAAGTGCTGACTTCAAAGGCTGCTCCAGCTCCGGTGGTGTTGAGTTACTCCCTCATGGTCCACTTCATCATACAGCTGTTTAACTACAACTGGATGATGGTGTTGGAAGCATTCCCATTGTATCCGCTGGGCTCTCTGGATAACAACCCTGGCAGCTCTCTAACACAGCGATTGTGAGGGGCCTGAGTCAAAGCCGTGGGCCCTGTTATCCTGGGAATTTTGGGTTGTTTGAAATTAAAACATATCTGGGACCTGACCATGGAGGCAGATCATGCCCCAGCTTTGGGCAGAGCTCCAAGCCCTGCCCAACCTGGCCTTGAACACTTCCAGGGATGGGGCAGCCAGAGCTTCTCTGGGCAACCTGTGCCAGGGCCTCACCACCCTCACAGGGAATAATTTATTCCTAATATCTAATCTAAATCTATGCTTCTTAGCTTAAAGCCATTCCCCTTTGTCCTCTCTTCACTTAGAGTCTGCAAATTGAAATTAAAAAGCCTCTGAAAGAATCTGTAAGTAATTTCTAATTATATTGCCCAGGACATTTTAAAAAATGAAAGACCCCTCTGCTCTGTCTGCAGTTAACCAAGGTCCTCTGGAGCCAGGAGACTACAGAATATTTTAAAAGCAATGTTACTTTGCAGCAGCTCATAGCTAATGAATTCCCAATTCATATTTCACAGTAGGTTTAGAAGAAAAGAAAAATCCATTTTCATCACAGCTGTAATGTATTTTCCAGTCACTTGTGGAACAGATTGTGCTCAGACCTGCAGCTTTAACCACTGACACAGCTGAGATGGGGATGTAGGTGAAAAGGGCTGATGCTCTCCTTCATCCAGCACAGTGCAGTTTGTCCAGACTGTAGCAATTTTTGTCTTTTTTTTTTTTTTGGTGGGTTTTTATGGCTCATTTCACTCCCTTTGAGTCCTCACTGCAGCTCAGGTGCTCCACTGTAGATGTTGGGTGGTGGTTGATGTGCTGGAGGTGTCTCTGGTGGGCTCCTGCTTTGCAGTCAGCCAGGAGGGTGCCCCTTCCTGGGGAACCTTCCTTCCTAGGAATGTCATGGCAAAGCTGCTCTCACCAGCAGTGCATGTGGCTGTGGTCAGTGGGGTGGCAGAGCCCTGGACACGGCCTGTCCAGGACACTGCAGGCACCAGGAGAGGAGCCACCGCTGGCATTGGCGGGGGTGTTGGGCATGGGGGGTCTGCTCCTGGGTGCTCAGCCTGTCCCACAGGTATCTGTCCAAATAGGTTCCACACAGATTATACTGTTTTGGAACAAGCAATTTTTTGAGAAAGGATGTTCCTGTTAAGGAATAATTCCACCTGCAGGCACGACCTCATGCCCAGGTGGATGCATTTTCCTGAACTCAATGGACTCAAGAGAGATGTGCCCGAGGCAGGAGTCAAGAGCTTCCTGGCTCCAGACTGATGTGAATGTTCCCATCTCTGGGGCTGGCTAATGGGGAACAAGCCTCAGCCCTGGGGTGATTACCCCGGGGATGCACAGTGCCAGGGATGGGCTTCAGGGAATCACAGGATAGTTCCCCTACAGCACCTTTTGCTGGTAAGTGCTGACAAAGAAGATGTTCATCTCTGCCATGTGATTTTCCATTGCACTCCCTGTCTGGAATAAGTGTTAAGAAGTGCAGGCACATCTTTCTCAGTGTTAAAAAACACAACTAGAGCTTGGCTACTTTGGGCCCAGGGTCCCTCATCCACTCCGTGCTCTAATTGCATTAAAAGGGTGCATCTTGGAGGCTGCCAGAGACTCCATTTTCGTATTGCTTTGCTGGGTACTCTCCCCATTTCTACTTATTTTACTTTTGCTAAGTGCCTGCAAAACAAATTACAGCAAATATTCCCTCATCAGGACAACGTTTCTTAATTCACAGTGCATTTTTGTTTGTACATGTTGGTGCATCCACCTAAATTGTGCTGGCTAAGACCTTGAAGGGAGTCATTAGGATATTTCATCTGCTGGGTAATCAACCATCTTTCATTTGTCCTGGTACCTCAGATCAGGATCAAAGGACAGAGGCATAACAGTAGAATCACAGAATCAGAGACTGGTTTGGAATTAAAGGGACCTTAAAGCCCATCTGGTTCCAACCCCCCTCCTTGGCCAGGGACACCTTCCACTTGACCAGGTTGCTCCAAGACCCATCCAACCTGGCCTTGAACACTCTCCAGGGGTGGGACATCCACAGCTTTTCTGGGCAACCTGTGCCAGGGCCTCACCACCCTCACAGGGAAGAATTTCTTTCATCTTTTTCAGTGAATTATGATATTTTAAATATCCCTACTGAGAACAAAAGCTGCTGTTTAACTATTTCCCAGGGTGAAGTCAAGGGGGTTTCTTTGTGTATCCTCCATGACTGTAGGGAATTGGAAGCTCTGGGCATGGAGCTGGATGTGATGGTGTTTTCTGGACACGGCTCCTCTTACACAACCATGGAGCTGTATGAGGAAGCCTCAGCACCAGGTTTGGGGGATCTGGCTGAGAACACGAGACCCCGTCCTTGGGTATCTCTGCAAAACAAACATTTGCTGCCCTCAAGGCTGCTGCCCACCAGTCAACGTGATTGTTGCCACCGTGATTGTGTGACACAGTGTTGGTCCCAGGCTGTGAACAGATGGTAGGGATGCAAAAACTGCCTCTCAGTAGATGATGAAGCATCTTTTGGCATCTGTGCTTGCCTTTAGGCAGCAGCCGGCACAGAATGGCAGGGGATCTCTGCTGGGTCAAACAGAGCTGGTGTGACCTGACTCTGGCTGTGTGGCTTTTTCAAAGTATTTAATTAGTCTGCCAGACAGGACAACAAAATTCCCATGCATTATTCTGGCTGGGTATTTGAGTCCCAAATGGGGATGGCCAGGATGCAGCTGGGACTTGGAGCAGCCTCTCTGGGTCAGAGTTCTTCCCTTTCCTCCTCTTCACTCCCAGGAGCCACCTTGGGGTCCCATGTCTGTTGGGAGCTTAAAATTTCAGGAAAAATATTCATCTCCAGTCAGTGAAATAAACTGCCAAGGAAAACAGATATGGGAGGAAACCTTGTGGACTTAGTAAACATTTCACCAAAATTTATGGGTTTCTAAAGAATGTTTTTGTTTTGGCTAATCAACCAAGAACTAGTCTGTCAACAATTCCCTCAGCTCTTGGTCCTAGATGTCCACTATTTGCTCCTGGGCTGTGCTGACATGTGCCTTCCCATGAAAATAATGCTTTCAGGCAGCTACTTCAGCATCCCACCAGTTACTTGCAGTGAGCATTTTGCTCAGATCTAGACTAGGAGTTCCCAACTTCACTTGGGACCTAGCTTTGCAATATCTCATCACTTCCATGTGATCCCATGTTTTAAAAGGCTTGGCATAAAGTAATTGTGGTTCTGCCTGTGTCAGCCTGGGTTGTCACAGTGAATAAACCAACATCCCATGATGTAGATGATAAACTTGCATCCCAGCTCTGCTTCTTAGTTGCCTATTTGGTTGTTATTTTGCATCTGCAATGAATCAAAGTGTAAACTCATTAACAGTAAGGTCTTGAAGCATTTTAGCTTCAATATTTGGGCTTCAAGGTATTGTGTGTAGGTGGTGCCATCAGTGCACTGCCTTAGAAACAGGAGCAAAGGAGGCATGCACATGCCAGCATGTTGATTCTTGGAGTTAGTTGAGGAAAGTACCCAGGGAAATGTAAAATTGGTTACACATAATGAATGCAGCTGAAAAAGTGCATCGTTCATTGCTGGGATGTTGTGCACCAGCTGAGCAAGTTGCTCCTTTCCATAAACCTGGATTCACCTTAGAACTTTTAATTACTAAACTCAAATTTCCAATTATTTGCAGACAGTGTGACAGAACCTAAAATAATCCTGCTTTGTGCAACCCAGACTGGACCATCAGCCCCTGGCTGCTGCTGCCCATCCAGGCTGGAGCTGGGCCGTTTGGGTCACGTCCTGCCTTAAGTGAGGAGTCCTGGGCAGGACACTGCTGCAGCTATCTGGGGCAAAATGTGATCTTCTGCCTTGATCTTTTCCCCATGCAGCTGAGATGGAGTTTGCTGCTGCGTTTTCCACTTTTGAAGCAGCTCTCCTGTTGTCACACCCTGGCATGAGCAATGGATCTGATCCGTTGTCACACCCTGGGGAAATTTTGGGAAAAATGAGTGCAGCATTGCTTAACCTGACTTCCAAGTTCAGATAAACACCCGTGCAGTGAATTGCAAGTTAAAAGAATAAACCACAGAGCTGTCCCAGATATTGGGTAAATAAGGAATGAACAGACCTTGCTGTCTTGTACGGATTGCCCATTGCAACTCTCCCGAGTGCATTGCTTTGGTATTATTCACTCCAGCGTTTTGGCAGCTAACTCTTGCTCGACAGGTTGTTTGTGACCAGTTCACCACCAGCTTGCTCAGTTTGCAGCCCAGACTGGGGTTACTGTGCTCAGTGTGGGCAGCCAGCCCTGGCTCCGGCTTACAGCAAAGCTTTTCCCTGCAAAACAGCACATCTTCAGACACTGAGCTCTAAACCTTGGTGGCTTGGGAAGCTATCTGGCAAGCAGATCAATGGGCAAACTGGGAGGGATTTTAATTGCATCCCATGTTCACTCATCCCTCTATGAGTCTGATCCTAGCCCAGGATCTTCCCTCTTTCCCCAGGGCAAAGTAATGGTGCTGGATGGAGCCACCCTGGAAGACTCAGTTTTGAGCTCGTACCTCAAAGGTCTATTTGTAAAACTATCTTGAAGGGATTGGCACAGGAATGCCATTTGTTTCAAAGGGAATTAGGCATCCCAGCTGCTTCTGGGGCTTAGCAAAGCTCAGGACAGCACATGTAGATGTTCTTATAATCATAACTCCTTTGATTGCGCTGTGTGCAACTCAAAACACCCAGAGGAATTAGGCAAACGACAGCAGTGGCTTCTTGACTAGCAAGCAGAGCTCTCCCCAGAGATTTTGTGCACAGCAGCAAAATGCTCTTTCTGTATCAGGTCCAGCAATCCCACTCTGGGAAAGAGCCCTCCTGGGGCACCCCTGCCAATGGCGTTGCTTTGTAAGGAGCTGCAGACAAGGTCCCCAAAATATACTGGAACAAAACCCCAGGTTTCTGATTTCATAGGCTTTGATTCTTTGGTTATTGGGCTGATGTGGGAAACAGGCTCCCTCCTAAAGGTGAGCAGGAAAGTTGCAGCTTTCAATCACAATCTCTGCAATTTGCTCTCCCAACAGATAATTCTGCACCTGCAAAAACATTAGTTGCTTTGTGCCTCTTTGTTGTGTTTGTGGGAAGAGGAAAAGAGCCCTCCTAAGCTTTCTGTAGTGGGTTTGAAGGTCAGAAGTCACTGAGAAAAAGCAGATTTCCTCTCCCCACTAACCTCCAAGGACCATACAGCTCATCAGAGCTCAGATGTGGTGCAGCACTGTCAGCACCCTGCTGCCATCATCCCTGTCCTCTGGGAGGCACCTTCCTTTGGGAATTACACATATTTATATGGAGAGAGATAATTTATACATACTATATATAATATATAAATATTTTATGATTAAATTGTATACATATATACTTGTGATATGTATAATATACACCTAAAATATACATATGAATATATTTTATTTATATGTTATCTATATATGATACATAGTACATTTTTTATTACAAATAATAGTTATTTCATCTAATAATTGTGTTAAAAATACATATGGTTTTGATACAGCTATTCTATGGTCATGTTCATCCCTGTGCCCAGCCCTGGGCTCTGCACCTGCCTTTGGGCTCGGATTGATGCTGTGCAAAAAATTAATTGATGACTTTCTCCTCCAAAGGACCAAGCAGGCTTCAGCAGGAGGTAGGGAAACCCACTCATCTTGTGCCTTTAAATTCTGCTTTAATGCATGGATGTGCTTTTGCTTACGGAGGAGGAGCAGAGGGTTGCAGTCAGAGCCAGCAATGCTCAGGCAGACAACTCACCTTCCTGGGACATCCCTCCTTTTCCTGAGAGCAGTGCCCATCTCATCTTCAGAACATTCCTGCTTTGTTTGGCTCCACCTTCTGCTGGGTTCACAGATACACTTTTTTTTTGTATAACTGCAAGCTTGGCAATTACTGGTGTTTGGAGAAATAACTGAACAAGTTTACAGTAGGAAAGGAATCTAGAGAGGGTTATTGAACACAGAGACACCAGCTCTGGCTTGGCAAGTCCCTAACCATGAGCTGCTGCAATCTGGTAGGTCTGGCTGACCTCTACTGATGGGAGGGCAGTGGAGTCCAGAACCTTTGGTCAGACTCACTACAGCTTTTTCCATGTATTTAGCTTAAAACTTCAGCCTTCGGCATCACACGATTTCCCAAAACTTTCATTTAAGAAGCAAATTAACTTCGAACTCTCCTGCCAAGAAAAGTTGAGAAATACCACTCCTTAAACTGCAGAAGAGCAAAAAATAATTCATTATTCAACTTCGTGATTTTTAAGCCAATACAACAAATTTTGCTGCCTTTCTGTGTTTCTTGACCACTTTGCTGCTGCCATGCTGTTAGTGAAGACATTTCAGCACTGAGGCTGTAACCTCTTAGCCAGGGGTCTGACAGGCCTGAAAGCAAGCACTGGGGCAATTTACATTTAATAGCCAGGCTGGTGTAACTAGAAGGCTCCTGTATTTGGTTTGGATTTGTATTTTTCAGCTCCAATATAATTTCTCATGGAAACACCCGCACGCGGCAGCACAGAAGCTGCAGCACACCTCTCGATGCTCCCTGAGGTGCTCTACATCCTGCACTCCCGAGGCTGTCCAGAGAAAAGACGACTTGATCTCTGCTTCCAGCAAATACCCATCAGCCCAAAAAACCTGTACAGGCAGAAAAACACAGGTCCCCGGGGTGTCTGGTGGGTGCTACACAAGTGGAAGAGATGGCAGGACCCTCCTGCTCTGGGCTTCAGACTACTACCCCAGTTCAGCAGACCTTTGCTGCCTACCCAGAGGCTCTGCCAGTTATTTCTGCCAGCCCAGCACTGTGCCCCATTGCAGCTGGTGCCATGGGGAGGGTCTTTATCCCCGTGGGGCTCTCAGTATCCCGGGCTGGAGCAGGAGGAAGAGCCGTGAAAGAGCTGCTGGGGAAATTGGAGGCTTCACAGCTCCCAGCTCGCTGTGTCAGCAGAATTACCTCTATCTCAGGACCCTTATCTGCCAACAGTGTAAATATTTTCCAAATGAGCTGGAAGGAGGAAGATTGATGAATGCAGCTTCGCTGGAAAATGTTACCAGGTTGGGAACAGCGATGGCTGAACACCCTCTTATCTGTCCTGGATGAGGAGCAAGGGATAACTGGGATCTCCCCAGCTCGAGCCAGTGGCAGCGCTGCTCCCAGAAGCTTTCTACTCTTCTGTATCAAACTGAAGCATTTTAGTTATTTGCTTTCAATTCTGCTGTTTGTGTGCCTTGCTGTGTTTATTACTCAGCACCGTCTGCCCTCTCCCTGTCCCCTGTGCCAGAGATTAAGAAGATGCTGATGCTGTTGTTGGCTTTGGCAGCTGGAGGTTGGGCTCAGAGCATCCTGTCAGCATGCAGGGAACACCAGTGTGGTGATGGAGCCAACGGGCAATGGTCTGCTGAAAAAAATGCCTGTTGTCCCATGTTTCCATTTAAAATCCCTTCCAAACCTCCGAACTCATGGCAAGAACATCATAACAAACATCTAATCATGCTTTAATGCTTGCTGGAACAGGGTGGGATGGGGTGTTTGAACTGCCTTGCCAAGTTAAACTACTTAATTAAAAAAAAAATTGAAAAGGAAAAAGATTTGTTAATAACCTATTAAAGCATTTCTCTCTTAATTGCTCGTTTAAATCCAGCATGGATGGACAGCAATGGGAAAATCTATCCCAGCTGGTGGCACTTTGTGAGTTTGTTAACCAGCAGAGCAAAGGGATTCAGGTGCAAAAAGCTGCTCGGGGCAGTTTCCAGTCTCGGAGGGTCATGGAAACACCCTCTTTGGAAAAAAACCCCTCAGCCTGCTCCATGAGGGCTTCATGGGATCCTGCCAGAGGGGTGTTTGGGGCATGTTGTAGCCATTGTCCTGGTCATCCCAGGCCACTCCTCCCACCCATGGTTTGTGCTCTGCAACAGCATTGCTTTAGTGTGAGTTAGGGCTCAAATAGCAGCCACAGTGCCAAGGCAAGCCTAAAAGGGGTTTTAGGCCAGCACCCTGCCAAAAATACATGTGCCACGGGAATTTAGCTATTCCGTGTCCATGGGACAGCTGAGCAGCAATCCAAAGGTGAGTGGCTGGATGGGCTGGGTGGATTTAGAGGCTGAAAAAGGATGGTGTTGACATGAATCCTTGCTGAGCCCTGCAGCCCTGTGCTGCCCCTGGGGCAGATGCCCACATCGTGCCCCTCTGGGTTACCCTGCCAGGACAGCTGCCAGAACCTTCCAAATATATAATGGATAAATAAAATATACAGATATATAGATTATATGTATATATCATACATATAATACATATATATATACAAAATGAGGAGGCAATTTGATCCCTACTGATCTGCCCAATAAGAAATTTTTGCTATGTTTTTGCCTTTAAAAAGAAATAACAATTGTTCCTTATTTTTGTCTATATTTGGTGTAATCAGATCACTCCACCACTGAAGCTCATTTCCTGCTGCTGGGTACATCCAGGCTATTATTGAGTATTTATTTTTCCGTGGGCCTCTCTGTTTCTAATTACATCGTGCTGATGTTTTGTGACAATGTTGAGTCTGCACCTCCTTTAATACCTGCCACATGCTGGGTCTATTGTATACATGAGTACCCTGACACATTTTTTAGACACTTCCTGCTATTATTTACCTTCTTATTGCTGATCTTACTATTTCTGGGTATATAATAAAGTTGTTTTCTGATGGGGCTATAGGCCAGGAGAGCAAGCAGACAGAAAGCACACAGGTACATCAAGAAGTAGCTTAAAGAGATGCTTAAAACTGGTGAAATCCTGTGCAGCTTGTTGTTCTTTTTTTTTTTAATGGAAGACAATGAGAGTTTTGCTGCAGTAAAACTGATAGATACTGGTGGTGCAGAAAAATAATATCTCTCTGTGCTCACACATAAATAGCTTATGTGGTGCTGCTACTGCTGCTCTGGCAACAGCCACTTGTGCTTAGAAATCTCTGTTTCTTCATTTTGTTTGACAGACACTGGAATTTTACATGTGTGGGATGTCTCTCATAAACCGATTTTATTTGGGGAAGAGCAGCAAAAACATCTTTTGAGAAATAAAGGGGAAAAACATTGAAAAATGAAAGGGGGAGTAATATATTTTTATGACGTATTTATATATGTTCATAAAATATAGAATACATATATATGTAAAAATTTTGGCTATACTGAAGTCTAGTAAGAGTCATGGTGCCGTTGCCCTCCTGAGCCCTGAGCTGGCAGGTGCTGGCCCAGGCCCATCTGCTGTGCTACCAGTGCAATTGGTGCTTTGCAATGATTCTTCCTCTCTCCAAATTACACTTCTGACTTGATGGACCAGGGCTCTCAGCTGAGTGGAGGCAAAGCAGTGCTCTCAAAGCACTCACTCCTGCTGGATTTCGTGCTTGTCCCTTCTGGAAATCCTAGAGCACCCTGAGCATCACCTGAGACCGGAACACGTTTCTGTGGCTGCTGAACTTGTAAGTCTTTGTGCTGTAGGTACGTAATTTTTCCCAATAGCTTCATCCTGTGGCTGATGCAGGAGCATGTGTCCCTGCAGCTCCAAAGAGAACCTGACCCTCCATCGAGCAGGGCTTTTCTGGGCTCTTGTCCAGCACTAAACATGGAAAATTCCAGCAGTCAATCCTGTCCACTATCAAGCTGTTCGGGATCTTTTAACTTTCAAAACAAAGATGAATGACACCAGTGATTTTACAGCAAATCCTAGATGGAAAGAAACAATCAGCCTGCCAGGTCCCTGAGGAAGGTACCTGGCCGCTCCCAGCAGGGCAGAGCTGCATCCCCACCAGGGATCACAGAAACACTGACCTCTGGCTTCTAAAAAAGCTTGCTTCAATTCTAATCAGGATAATTTGCGTTAATTTACATTTGAACAATAACAGGCTCTGTTCCCTGACTGCCACCTGCATCACACCTGGCCTCTTCGGTTGTGAAATACACGAACTTATGAAAGAATCACCATTTTTCTGAAGTGTTTCCTGAGGTCAAATTCTCATCTGTGGACTTCAGTGAGTTTTCTCCATGAATCTTTTAACAATCGGACTGTAAAAGCTCCATCTAAATTTAAAATCCCTCTGTGGCTTCTGTGCCTAACACATACGTGCACCTTCACCTCATAAAACTCCTCCTGCATAAGAGCTGTAACAGCCCCCATACTCCTAAAATCAGAGCTGGGAGGTTCTCGGTCGGGCCAGCAGAGCTTGGGCGGCAACACAGGGACAAAACAAAAATGCCTGGCTGCTACCTAAAGGAAAATGCTCCTGAATTTGCTAAGCACTCTAGATCCACAGTTGTTAATCAGAATTCTGGTTTTTCAAAGGTTACCAACAGGAATTCCAAGGCTCCATCCTCACTGCAGTGAAGCTCAGGGAGTAATACAATTCACATGAGCACTCTGGCAATTTTCCTCCAAACACAGCTAGGAAATAAGTTGCTTTGCTTGCAATCCCAGGCCTTGTTTCCCTCTCTCCTGACTAATGACAATCTGTATCTGCTCGGCTGTACAACCACACACTGCCAGTCTGCTTTGAAAGGAAGGATAACAAGGCACTGTGATCCCATTAGCTCCGATTCTGTTTGCGCTTGTTCCATTTAATCACAACAGGTTTGTTGTGTCAGTGAGGTGTAAAGGATGTACTGTCACATGAAAGCACAACTCTGAAACACCAGGTGGGGGTGTGTTTTGAAACACAAGTCTTAAGTCAGGCCCTTTGCTTAACTTCCTGCAGCAAAGAAAACAGATCAGTTTTACAAATACTTGCAAGTTTACTAGGAAAACGGTGGCTTGTTCAACCCAGTATGAACCACCAATACTGTAAATGCTTTGTAACAGCAGCAGTGATCTTTGGAATTACAGAAAAGTAAGAACCTTTAATTGTTGCATCAAAACTGCCTGTTTTTTCTCCAGTGGGAAATTCCAAGGCAGCATTACCCAGTGCTCAAGATCAGGACAGGTCTTCTAGTGTTTTATTTCCACTGAAGCATATGAAGTCCAACACATCTGTCTGGCAGCCACACGCTGCTCCCTTCCTTTTGCTACCTCTGAGACAGCAAAATGAAACAAACCAGCAAGGCAGAGATGACACAAGTAGTTGTTCCACTGCTGCTTCCTTTCCTCTCCCTGGGCCACCTGCCAGGAACAGCTGCTCAAGCACATTGAAAAATGACAAATGGGACCCCAAAGGCTGTTGACAAAGTTCATCTCCCCTTCTGTACTTCTCATTTAGATTTAGGTAGCCAAAGTGGGTGCCATTGGACTGTTAATACATTGCTTTGTCTTTGGCAAGTCTCTAACTAGACTGGCTCAGAGGTTTGCCAGCAGAAACAATGCTGATATAATTTATAAAAAAAAAAAATCATCAGGAAATCAAATTATTTAGTAGGCACACTTCAGCCTGAACTAGCAGATTTGTTCAAGCACAAAAATCAATATCAGAGCCTACACACATCCCTGTTTTATGATGTTTACTTATTCCAGAGTTCACCAATGCTCTGGGACCTGAGAGCAATAATAAATCACATGCAGAGGACACTATCAGCCCAACAGCACATGGCACTGAAATGCATCCACATGCAGCAGTTACTGCAGCTGCAGGCTCACAAATACTTTTTCATAGTGAAAATTCATCACATTTCTCTTGATATTACATAAACAGAAGAACTGTTTTACAGGATTTAGAGTGGTTTGTGTTTCAATTTAAAAAACCCCACTTGTACTAAAGAAATGCTTGTATTAAGGAAATAATCCCAGAAGTCAAATACAAGAATTGTAAAACACATCATGAAAGTAAAAACATCTGTATGGATTTTATGGCATTCAGTCACTGTCAATATTAAAGGGCACCTCACTGCTTCATTTAGGTTGTTTTAGCTGGATGCTGGCAATGAGATTTGTCTCTACCTCCTTATCAATCAATCTAATACAAATCTGGCTAACAAACCTCTTTCATACCAGAGTTTGACTTGTGGTTATACACAGGAATACTACAACCAACTAATGAATCAGGAAAATCACACAGGAAAAAATACGTACAATTTGTAAGCCTGTTTTTTAACTAAAGTAATTAAAAGTAAGCTTTTATTAAGTATTATGCCATTAGCTCCACATAAATTAGCAGGAGCTGGTACTTTCAGTCACAGAAAGCTCCAGGATTATTTGTACCAATATGATTAAAAACTGATCTAACTGTCCCAAGGTGTGCTGGGCAAAGGGCTCAGTATTCTCCTACTGTGACTCTCATTGGTGCCAAGTGACCAGCTGATTTCTGGCAACGGAAGGAAAATTGCAAATCAAACCATTCCCCGGAGCTGCTTTTTAATTAAAGAAAAATACTAGACAACTAACCATGCTCTGTCAAACAGGGTACAAAATCTTTATTCACCAATAAGTTAAGTGTTCTTATAAATAGATGTTCTAGTCTTTTGTACTCTGTGTTGAGCATAAGGCCAGGATTCCATTATTCCTCGGACTCTGATCCTTCCTCATCCTGGCTGATCTGGAAGTAGCGCAGCTCATACGTCTCCTTGTCCGACGCCACAACACGGAGCCAGTCCCGCAGGTTGTTCTTCTTGAGGTACTTCTTTGTGAGGTATTTGAGGTACCTTGAAAACAGGAATTTCATGTCAGAACTTTCTCTCTGAACAACCCTTGCTGCTGTCTGCACTCCACCCAAGACACGCTGATCACACCCAGAAACAGAAGATTATTCTGTTACAGATATGTAAGAATTTATTATTTGTTGTTTTTTGACTAAACAGCAAAATGCCAGTAACTGAAAAGCATTGGTAAGTGGTTTTAAACCTTGGTCTTGAGAACTGGTTCTAAATCTTGGTTCAATGTAACAGATTCTGGTGCATCTGTATCAGCAAACAAAGGGGGGATGGAGGGAAGGATCTGTACCTCTGATCAGTGCACTCATCCGTTGTGTCTTAACAAAATTAGCACTTTAAGGCTTATTTAACTTATGGGGGTCTTTGCAACAACACATAACACACACACACACATTTTAATACAACCCATTAAATAATCAAACAGCCACCCTGTTAAAGGTCCATCTTCCCTTGATACATTTCTAAAGACCTATTCAGAGTATTTGTATTAATATGCTTAGAGTGAGCTTAATTTGCAATCAAGCCTTTAGTTTTAAAAAGCAGTCTTTAAAATATCTAATATGATAAATCTGTTTTAATTACATATTTCACTAATTTACACATTTAACTAATTTCACACATTTACAAGTGCTATGAAGGTTAGAGCTGACACCTCTCTAAGTGTCAGAAGTGCACTAATTGAAATCCCTTTTGCAGGCAAGAAATGAATATTAATGGCTATTTTAGGGACATGATTTAGTGGTGGACTTGGCAGTGTTAGCTTTATGGTTTGACTCAATGATCCTGAGGATCTTCTCCAACATTAACGACTCTATGATTTTATGTTCAACATAAACCAGTTCAAAACTCTCTATCACAAACACTACAGAAGGAAACCCATGCCAACCTTTTGGAAAATTGCTTCTCGGATGTCACCGTGATCTTGTTCTTCAGACGTTCAATGTGAACAGTGTTGCCCAAGTTCCCAGTTTTACCATTGACCTTAACCTTCTCCTTTAGGAACTGTTCCTGTTTCAACACCAAAGAAAGAGAACACTAGGGAATGGCACCCTAGGTATGAACTAGGGAAGGGACCCTAGTCATGCAGCAACATTAAAAAACACTGTTTATTCATGTCCTCACAGAAGTATTTACAATGCAGAAAGATTTTAGTGCATGTGATTATAAAATATCACTCCCTTGCTAAAACAGAATTTTAAACAGTTCTATTCGTGGACAGGTATGAACTATGCTGTCTATAAAAGACAACTAAAACCAAATAACTTTTTAAAAGCACCGATAATTTAAAGGACAGCTGCTGATCTTACTAATTAAGAATGTAGCTTTTCAGGTGTAACTCAGCTACTGTAATAAGGCTTTAATTATACTATTAGTCACAAGTACAAGCAAAACCACGACTTACAAAATTCCCTGAATCAAAAATTCCATCTTCGACAGGATGGGTCAGGTCAAGGCAAAACTTCCAGGTGGACTTTTTAGACTTTCTGTCTTTTTGCTAAAACAAACACGTAGACACACACACACAAAAAAACCCAAAACAAACAATATTAAGAAACCGTGCCACAGAAAGCTTTTTATCCGAGCAAAGGGGTGGTGGTGGGGTGGACATGGCAGGGGAGGGATGGGGACACACGATGGAGGAGGGGGTACTCACGGCAGAGTGGGACACACGATGGGGGGAAAGGGAGCACATGGCAGTGGGGGGACACAGGGCGGGAGAGGGGGACACACGGCAGGGGAGGGATAGGTAGACACACTGTCGGAGGACACATGGCAGTAAGGGGGAATACACGAAGAGGGAAAGGGAGGGGACACACACGGCATGGGGGGGGTCACACATGGAAGGGGAACACGGAGGAGGGAGAACGCGGCAGCGGGAGCGCCACCTCCCGGCGACCGACGCTCCCCGCAGCCGCCTCCCCCCGGCCGCCCCTCACTCAAAGCCCTCTCGGGGAGACCCACGCTTGTCACTGGGCCGGCCGCCGGCCCCCCGCCCGCCCCACAGCTCCCCCGCGGCCCCCTCGCCGCCTCCTCTCACCGGCGCCATGACGCTCCCGCCGCGCAGCTCCCGCTGAAAGGAAGCGACCGCGGCCGCGCCGCGCTTTTATACCCTCGGTGGTGACGTCACCGCGCCGGCGCGCGCGGCACGCCGGGAGGCGGGGGCGCTCCCGGGGACATGGCGGCGCCGGGGACGGGATCCCACATGGAATTCCCGGCGCTATTCCCGCGGGGCGGGCACGCGCGCGCGCTCCCCTCGCCAGCCGCGTGTCTCCCCCTCCACCCCCACCCCAGGGAACGGGCTGCGGAGCCCCCCCCTGCGGCCCCCCCGCGGTCCCGTTCAGTGTAACCAGCACCAGCCTCCCCACAGCACTGACACCTTTATTATTATTATTTCTGGAGCAAAACACACACGTACAAATCTCTTTTCCCCTGATCGTTTCCATGGTGTTGAGAACACAAGCTTCCAAAAGAGAGCCGCGGGAGCCGCTCGGGCCGGGAGCAGGGTTTGGATTGTCCCATGATCCGTAACTCCAGCTGTGGCCGTCGCTCCCCTTTTCTCCCGGAGAAGACGGGTTTGCTTACAACAGACAGCACAGGACAACAAGGGTTTCTGCGATACAGCAAAGCACAGCAAACAGTTCCTTGGAGTTCACAAACCAAGTCACTCTCGGGTGCCAAATCCTGTAGGGCCGGGCTGCAGGTGCTGGAGAGGCTCCCGACCCCCTCATTCCATGCTGATCGCTCCACCACGCCTCCAGGATCCACACCTTCACAACATTCCCAGTGGATACTCGAAATATCCTTAGCAAGGTTCTTTTAATAGCCTGAATTTAGTTCTACTGTAACAAACTACATTCTAATTACTCAACCAAATAAAATAAAAGGAAAAAAAGTGGGATTTATTGAATTTTGAGTTCTGTGAGACTGACCTGCAGCAACCATAAGAGTTTGAACTGTCAACAAACTTGACTTCTTTACAGATTATGTAAAATTATCTGCATTGTGAAACTACAGACCGTGCACCGTTTCTGGGTACACTGTGTACAAAAACCTGCAAGAGAAACAATGAACTTCAGCTAACTTCTTAAAAAAAACAGCCCTGAGAACATGGCTCAACCAGCAAGAGCCCAGTTGAAAAACCACCATTGTAAGCAAAAATTAGAAGGATCTATTGAAATCTCAAAGTATTATTTGCCAACATTTGAGGCAGGAAACACTGCAGTCTTTCCAATTGTGTAAAGTAGTAAGAGAAACTCAACGAACAGGAGCCATAAAAAAATGCATTATTTGGAGTGGAAACACCTCTCATCATCTCCCTGTGTTCACAGCCTTTAAGCAATTGCCATCAGCTATCAAAAGTTTATAGTTTATGATTTTGACACAATTTAAGTGTTAAGACAGTAATACAGAACAAATACACTGGTAAGATTTCTTTTTAAGCGAAGCTATGAGAGAACTTCCCTAAGCACTTGGTTATGGATCTTAAAAATACACAACTCTATGGATTACTGATCACAAAAAAAGTTTGTTGCAACGATTCTGACAGGAAACTGAAACATCTCAGTTTGGAAAAAAAAAATGCCTCAAATACATGTTCTAATTCAGAAGCAACTTTTAACCTTACTGAAACTTGGAGATTATGCTTAAGACATGCTTATGTATTATCTTATGGGAAGCTTCATGCATGATGCTTTGCACTTCCATGGTGTCTGAAGTGCTTCACAAAAGACAACTAAGTATATAAGAACAAACCTATAATGAAGTACTTAACCATTTAAATCTTGCAGAACTGAAGGTTGCAATAGAAGGATGTCTGAAAGGCCCAAGGAGGGCTCTTGCAGCAAGCTGGAGGTCATAAAACCTCTATCTTTAGATTGCTGTATTACTTGAAAACTCCAGTCAGGCCTGAACCCCGCTTGTAGGAACAGGACTAAAACCAGCCCTGGTCCCAGAGAGCTTAGTCTGAGTAACTGCTCAGAATTGTGAGCCAGTGGCATCAAATACCTGTCTTCCAACAAGGAAGGATAGGCAGGCATCTGAAAGTAGACTAAAACACTACCAAGACCAAGGACAAATTCAAGTCTCGTAGTTTTCAAGCCCATTAGAAGTATTTGTAATATGGTGATAGCATTAGAACTTGCATTACTTTGATATAGCAACCTATGACTTCCCACGTGACACCACAGCTCAAATTGCTGTCAGCACTATCATCAGTGCTTTTAGTCACCTCCAAAGCCAACAAAGCCTGTCTTCCAGGTACCAGCCCAATGGAGAGGCAGGAATGAGCATAGTGCAGAGTAGCCTCACCTATTCCACACACGCTTCAGAACTATTCTGAAGGCATTGCAGTCTACAGCTTCTTCTAAGAGCAGCTTTGCCATTTCAGTCAAGGTGCTATTTACAGAGTTCACCTGCAACATGTGTTGTGCTAGGCAAGAGCATGAGGCAGGTCCTGCTTCTGCCAGGTGTCCCAGGTAACTGTGCTTTATTACCAGAGTGTATTTATTGCTGTCTTTACCATCACTGGTACTGCTCTCCCTGGCACGAGGAGTCTGTGGGAAATGCATGTTTTTGCCATCTGCATTTGCTAAGCCCTGCCACGGTGTGTCCAAGGGCCGTTCAGGACAGTTGCCACGAGCCCTTCGGGGACTAGAGAGTACAAACTATGAAGCTGAACACATCTGAAGCAGCTGAGAGCAGCGTGAAGCCTGACTCTCACTGCCAGTGGTGCGAGTTGTGCGTGCTGTCTGGGGCAGCAAGCCACGAGCTTACGTGTCATCCTCCACCAGCCACTGAAGATTAAGGCAAGTTCATGGAACAATTTATCAACTGTGAAGAGAGGTCTGAGCCATGGACTAAGGAAGTTTCCCACTCATGAAGAGTCACCAAGTCTTAGAATTCAAGCTGAACGCCTTAAACAGGAGCAGGCTAATTATCCTTCCATAACTATTGCTGTGAAGCCTTGTTAAGCTACTATATAGTTAGAGGCATGCAGGCGTGTTGCTATGACTCAGAACTCTCTAGGACAGGAGCCAGCTTTCCTAACTAGGTAGCAAGTGTTTTACTTTTATAGTTAAGCCATGGTTGTTCGGTATCGTCTGTCAAGTTTATATTTTGAAAATACAATAGTTTTATTTTTTTCTTAAAAAGAATCACATGCATTTAGTTTAGGCTCAATGCTACAGTTTGTCCCACTTTTTGAAAAACATGTGGTCCCTGTGCTACAAAAATATGGTCTGAACCTGAAGGTTAAAACCTAAAGCTGGAAGCACTGCAACAGATTCCCATGGAGTTTGTCACCCTTTTATAGTTTTAAGATAAATATAATAAAGGAAAGCAATTGAACTGCATTTTTCTATTTTATTTTTCAAGTCTGACAAAGGCCTCGAGTGAAAGTCTATAGCTTTAACATCCATTCTCACCTTTGTGTCCCCTTGACCTATCTATGTCTTATCTACCCAATATTCCAATTGCCTGCCTAAACTACAGGTAGGCTTTTTTTTTTTTTAAACCATTTTATCATTACAATAAGCCAACAAGTTGGCAAAGAAGAAAACAGAGGTAATACAGTTAAGTTGCACATGGCCACCGGGGCTTGGTCAAGCCAGCTGGCATTTCTGATCACTTGAGTTTCTTGGTCTAAAAGTTGTGATTGGCACCTACAGTTCTGCAAGAGTCCCAATCCACAAAGTACTTAAGCTTTAAAAAAAAGAAAAAAAAAGGCTACTTTTATTGTCAGTTCTACCTAAAGATGTCGAGAAAAATACTATTTGTGCTCTAGGTCACTTTATAATCCTAGATACCTACCAGCTTATCTAAAAGCCCCTGAATACTGTATTTTGTCTGTTCATACAGACAAACACTGTTTTGCTCAAGCAAATAAAAATATATCCACTAGTAACACCTGATTGGTTTCTTAGATCCATAGCTGAAACCCACAGGAATGTTAAAATAGTTACAATTAAGGAATTAAAATCTCAGTGATTTTGAAAACTGCCAGTTAGCCTGCAACACTAATCCAGAATCCAGCACTGCTTTTTAACAATTCAAAAAGGAAATGAGGTTGCTTGTGAAGGCCAGAGCTTTGGTGACAATAAGAACCAAATTTATAGATCTGTGGTTTGTCCAGACCTGAGCAGTTGCCCGAGCCTGGCGATCTTCTTTACTTGCAAGGCTTTATGGCTACAGCACATTCTTCATTCATTGCACTTATGACAGAAATCTGGAAGAGAAGACACAGAGGTGAGCTCCAGACCATGCCACAGGAAGTGCTCCTAGAAGCTACAGACTTTCACATTTTAGTATCTATCCCACCTCTTTTGAGTACTCCACTACAAAAGTCCTTCTACATCCCAAAGGGTGAATTCCCACCCCTCTAACCCACTCTTCACAAAGAGATACAAGTGGTCAATACCAGAATAAGACCTCCTCATTGCATCATCAAGTGGAATTAGCCATAACTGTTCTTGTCTGCCCTCCATACTCACCTGCACATCTTCATTGGCATTGAATTTTCCTTCTATTTCTTTGCCGAGATCCCCTTCTGGCAACTTTAGATCCTCACGAACTTCACCACTTTCCGTCAGCAGGGAGAGATACCCATCCTGAATGCCTATCAGCTATGAAGAGAAGGCCACTTTTAGGAAGTTTAACATCAGCAGTCACTAACAGGTAGTAGCTGAAGGTAAGCAGAAAGCAGTGAACTCTGCCTGTTACAATAGTTCTTTAGTATTGTGTTTGTAACAGTTAAGAACCTTCTGTAAGTCAGGGCAACTGTAGCAAAGGCCAGTCTGCTGTCAAGAACCAACAGAAACCTGCTGGTTACTTCCTACTATGTTGGGCACTGCAAAACCCACCCTTGTGATTTAGGAAATGTGCTGCTTCCAGGTCACCGGTTCAGCTTTATCTGTGAATTAGAAACAATAACTGGAACAGTGTTCACTGAACAGCACTGCTTGTGTGAAGTGTACAAAGTACACAACAGTACACAAAGTAACACCTCCACACCTGCATTTCTACAGTGAGATTCTACTGTCATTTACATTAAACACTAGTCAGTAAATCAGGGAACATCCACCAAGTCATGGACCACTTCTATAATGCTGTTTTCAGCCTAACCAAAAGCCTGAGCTAAGGGGAATGGCTATTTTGACAGAGCAGGTTGGGGAATTGGGAACATGTAACAGCAAATCCAAAGGCTACCCTAACAAGTCTGAGAAATAGCAGGAATTTCAGTAGCAATATGAACCCAAGAAATGGAGAAAGACCACCAAGGTAACATTAAGAATTTCCTGGAAGGTCTGAGCCCTAAGACAGGCAGGTCTTAGGTCACACTATGTTCCAACAGCATCAGCTGTTTTGAAGAATTGCTAAAACACTGGACTTGGGATTTGCAAGCATCTGAAGCTTTCCAGATGATGTGGATGTATTAACTCCCGACCAGAACTATTCCCAATACAATGGGAATATACTGAACACGCTACAACTCAGCCTGAACTGTGCTGCTTTTAAGAGCTCACTATCCATACCACAGAAGGCATTACAGAAGCCTGCTGAGCTCCCTTCATACAGGTATTTCAGTGCAGACTTCAGGAGCACCGAAATTATTTGATACCAACTAAAGCCAGCTCCACATGAGGAGAAAACACTGTAGCAAGTTAGAATTGGCATCAGATACAGTTTAAGACTGTTTGGGGATTCATCTACCCTATGTAAGAGCGAAATTATAAATGACAATATATGTTTTGATTCAAATTTACCTGAAGTGAGAGCTTGACTATCCTTTAACTAATAATA